>NC_068957.1:23042177-23350788 GCF_026419915.1 Harpia harpyja | reverse complement strand
GGCCAACTGCAATCTCTATCCCCCCGTTGTTTCATATTCAGAGAACTCTGTATTTCTCTCTAAGTTTCAGCCCTGAGACATAATTTTGTATATACCCAGCTTCAAGTCTGACTATATTTCAGCATTTCAATGTTTTTCCTCTGGAAATACATATTAAGTGGTATAAAATGACATAGCAGTCCTCAGAGCCAGAAGTCTTCTTCAGCAGTAGATATAAAACTTCTAAAAATATTAAAACAATAAATGATCTAAATTCGTATTTTTTCTTACATTCCAGTTTAAGCAGAGCTTGCTTCTTTGGGCAATCTCAGTGGAAAGAATAAAAGGAGAGGGCTATGTTTCAGTTTAGCTTCACTTCAGTGACTGCTGTTTCTCATTTAACAGAATATCTCTTTCAATTCTGCTCAGTTTCTTGCACTCTTTTATGTCCATCAGCTCTTTCCCAGTCTAAGCAAAAACAGTTTTGTAGGTTGTTCTAAAACAGATTAAATCACTACAGCAAATAGTTTGGGCATTTTCCCTTCAACTCCTCCAATTTCTCCTGAGAGACCGCTGTTTTGAGGCACTGTTTTTTTCCACCCATTTTTCAGCATACCTTTTCAGTAAATTAACCAATAAATTAAAACACATCTCTCTAATCAGAGCTATAATATTCAGAAATTATATGCCCGGTATAGGCTCATATACTTTACAGTAAGGCAACTCAGACTTTGAAGACTTTTTGAGAAAGAAAAGCCATCACTTTCTCTGGTTACTTGTTTCACAGTTTTCAATTATGAATTTACTTTGCTTGAGGTTCTAATCCTTGCTGTGTTTGCATTAAAGAGACTTTAGTAGACAAACCTTGATCCAATGAAGTTATTTGTATGCTAACAGTTATCTTACTAAGTTCTTTTTTAGTAGCTCAGCAAGCCAACCTTGAAGTCTCTAATTTACAGGTGTTTCTCTAGCCTGACTCACATTTGAAGCTATTCTCTACATTCTGCAAGTTCTTCAACACTGTTTACAATTTAAATACTAGAATTAATGAGAACACACTGCAGAATCAAAAATGAAAAGATACTAGCCTCAGCAGTGCATAAAGCAATTTTTATATTATTATCAAATTTATCCTGTATTACATAGCATTTGCTGGGAGTTTCTGTCAAGTCATTTACTACCATTATTTTTAAAGCCTTTTCAAAGTCACTTCCTTCCTGGACATAGTGTCTGTTCTGCAGTTATAACCTATTTTCCCTGTTCTACAAGAATACATTTGACTACAGCAGCATTAACATGTAGTTTATTATAATGGCCAATGCTTACCATTACAAGCTGTATTACTACGCATAATGGCTCTGTCCTTGTCAATGCTTATTAAGCCATAATCATTTTGTCAGTGGCAAATGTTCTGAGTGGTAGTACAGTATTTATGTTACATTATTGATAAGAATATTGAAGAACATAATACTTTTCTACCCTGCCAGAAATACTGCCTTTCAAAGACTATTTCCCATTGTTAGCTCCTTTGTGAGGTCTTTTAGCTGATTTAAATCCATTTTACATGTGTTCTATTCATAATGTGTTGTTTTAGCAAAGCCAACAACTTGCATCTGAAATACATATTACATCTGTACAAATACCTTTATGAACATTAATCTTGAAGAATGATATAAAATTCATCTAATGGTACTTGTCATCCATAATACAATGCTGACTGTCAAAAGGAATGAAACGGAATTCGCTACAAACTTCTTCTTTTCCATTCTTTGCCTGGGATTAGTCAAGTGACTCAGCCTATAAGTAATTCCAAACCAATCACAAACTCTACTATCAAACAAAAGCTAGAAATTGAGTCCGGTAAAAAAAGAGGAAATAAACACTTAGAATCTATCTAATTTACAATGATGGGACTCAAAAATTGGAAACATAATTACTAATATTTATTTCTACTGTGTATATATTAAATTTTAAACAAGGTGCAAAAATGAATGGATCACACTAAAGCTAAATTCTATAGGCTCAGTTTGTATGTGAATAGCACTTAAGAAGCAAAGAATGCAACAAAAAAATTGTTAGAAATACTGCAGACAAGACAGGTTACATGAAATTAGGCAAGAGTAATTTTGCAAAAAGTTAGAGTAAGAGTACGATTAGAAAGCATTTTAAGAATAGAACAAGCTTCTTCCTAAAATGTTCTACACATTTCAAGAAAAGCTCATTGGAAGCAAACTTGCTAAGCTTGTTCTAAAACCAGAACTTATACAGACAAAATGGGTACTATAGATGAAATATAAATTGAACTACAGCACCACTTGTATATGCTATTCGAATGAATATTAGCAATTTTTAAAAAAAAATAGTAAAATAATTCTTCATTTTATTTACGATGAAACTTTCTTCTTTTGACCAGCTTTCAGTTTTATAAACTACTGCCACTTAAAGGCTGTGTGTGATGAAACACACAGGTGCCTAGACTAAGAGATAATCTTTTCATATAGATAAAAATAAGTAATGCATTTAAAAGACTGAGGATTTTGTGGTATTTTTCTGAAATGTCTAAGTGTTCTTTTTCATTATCTGAACACTTACAAAACTGCTGCTGAAAAACAGAGTTAGCCAAATCCTACCCAGATGACACTACGCATCCGTGTATTTTCTCATTCTCTTTGATGAACACCGAGCAGACAACGCAGCCATCTGGTCAGGGAGAAAGAAATTGTGTAAAAATGAGATATGCGTGTGTAAATAAAAGATTGATGAATGAAGCCCTGAAAGCTGAGATGAAAGTGAAGCAGAACAGACAGGTAAATCATTCTGATACTTATGTTAGTGCTGAAATTATGTTCCTCTACTTTCTATTTTTTTTTCTGCTGACAGCAGTGCAGGTGACAAAAAATACTTTCAATTTTGCTGCTGACACAAATGCTGGAGGTTAGCAAACTGTTTTAGTTCTACTGCTGAGAAAGCATGCTTTAGTCAGGAAGAAGTGAGAAAGTTTTGTTGCTTCATTTTTAATTATTTGCGATGCAGCCACATACTCGTGTGCTGACGGTTATTTAGCTATGAAGCTCCAACTTCAACACTACCTACAGAGCAATGTAGGATGGCTTGCCAAAATTGAAGCTGAGTTTAGAAAAACATAACAGTTCTGAACCTGTTCACTTTAACTCAGACACAAAGGGCTAAAGGTATCTTCTTGCACAGAGTTTCAGAAGTGTTTTTAAGCTAGACTCCTTCCCTGACAAGTCTGAATTTTCTGGTGTTAAAGTATGTTTAAATAAAATATTTTACAGGCAAGCTTCACATAAGAGCTCATTAGACTGAAAATGTAATTAGGAGCTGGTTTTTTCATATGAAAATCAAATGATACAATATCTAAAGAACAACTAATTTAGAAACTGAAGAACCCTACTTGATGCAACTCCTATTTCAGCAGGAGATAAACTGACTCTAAAACCCGCTTTCTTTGTCATCATGTTACTCAGTGCTGCCCAGTCTTCCTTTTCACTATAATTACTCTGTGAGACTGCCTTTAAATGGTAAGTTTACACTTTGGCAATGAACAAAAAAGATGGTGGCATACAAAAAAGCCACTACAACTCATTTTTCACATAAATAATCATTGTCTGACATTACAGAAAGCTTAATGAGTATACCTAGAAGTACATCACTGTAAGAAGAAATAGATGTCAACTATTCATCTAACATCTGAAATACCCACTGATTATTTGCTGGTATATTGGGCTTTATATGAATTTGAAGCCAACAGCAGTCTCAGTTCAGTGATCTTTTGCCTAACTTCCATGAAACAGACTCATTTTGTAGATCAGCAGTATCAATCTTATTTCTTAGTTTATGAAATATCTCATACAGTGCTTGATATTTAGTATAAATTATATAACCATGCAAATGAACATGTGTAAGAACTTAAGCCTTTTTGATTAACATTTTCATATTCTGTGGGTATTGGTTTCCTTATAGTTCAGGATAAAAGACATTTTTTAAAGAATGACCTAAGCCAAATCTGTACCACCTACAACTTCAAAGATGCAGGAGTCTGAAAATTAAGGTACACAGAATTTCAGAGCTGTAAAGTGACAGAATTCAGTCCTTCTGGCTCAAAAAATCATAGGCCTCTACCATTACATCTAAAAGATTTTTCCTAACAGCTGTCTGCAGTAGCACATCTACTGCAACTGAGGAGCTCTGAGTCAATTAAAAAAAGCAAGAATATATACTATGCATATCACTTCATTTGCCAGAATAGTTTTAGGGGTAAGTTTTCAAAGGCAGAAGCAAGCATTTGATACCAGCCTCTTACCTGACTGAAGTCAGGCATCTACTTCTAAATTAGAACTTTGGAAAAAATCTTGTATTTTATGTTTTTTACGTATTAGATTATGGCACGTAGTATGGCTATATTAATTATTAAAAAAGAAAAGGCCAATTACTGACAATTGTTACTTAACAGGGTTAGCAAGATACCAAATATATCAAAGCTAAGCCTATGCATTACTAAGTAACATCAGTAATAACTTTTAAAGATTTTTTTTTTTTTAAACTTACAACAGTGGTAGAATCAGAAAAAATTCAGAATGCATACAATCATTTTAAAAATACACTGTTATAGCAATGATTTGTAAAGACATTTCAGTAAGAAGTGCATGATTTTGCCATATTTCTTGACAAAAAATTAATAAATATGTTATTTTCCTAAAACCAGTCATGCAACAATGATCATATATAATAAAAGGGCTTACCTAAAAACTCAGTTCCATCTGTGCTTGTTATATACGCTCCAAACTATATACCACCAGTAAAAAAGGTAAACTTCAGAATATGAAGCCAGCATTTCTACCCATACATCCATTCTAAAGATATTATGTACAAAATACAGTATTACCTGTCAACAATAAAAACACTTTAAAAATTATTGCTAATGTTGGCTAGAAGAGTAAGTAATGTTCAGAATGTGACAGTGTTAAGAATGCACAATGTGCTTGTAGGAACCTCATGTATGTTATAGTAGCACACCAAGAAGGAAGAGAAGACCTATTGTTAATAACTTATTTAGTGCATAGGGCTGCTTGCTCAAGACCTTGACACTGGGGAGAATTCAGTACCAATTGTAATCACCATCTATTTTTATTTATAGTTAAGAAAGAGACAACAAAGATACAACCACGTGGAAGCTTATTACTGAATGAACTGATGCTACAGAACGGCGGAGAGCAGCTGTCATATTGTATTGCTTACTGACACATAGAAAAGACAGCTGTGGATGACATTTAGCAATGCATGAAACGCCACAATCACAGAAGAAAAATGACGTCCGTGGATGTCAATCAGTTACTGCCTCCTCAAGTTTGTATTTTCTTTTAGAGTTTTTAATGCAGATTTTCATCTTACAGTAAATATCAAATATTGTCTTGCTCTTTAGATGCAACATGCATGCTCCTTTCATGCTGCAAAGTGTCAACAGGAAACATAAATCTCCCAAACACTGAGAAAAACTTGTGTCCTCATGAATAATTGTTTAAACTTTTAAGTACCAAAACCCCTACGCTTTAAGAGTTCATTCACCTCTATGACAGGGAAAGAAATACCTGAGTATATACAATGCTCCCTTGCTTATGACTGAAACTAGGACAGCTAACAGGCTTTACCTTCTTTTCAGTAGCTCCCAATCTTATCACATGCTGCTTAAAAAACAGAGCTGAAAAGCCCCAGAGCCCTATTGCAAAAGAACAGAGTCCCTGTTCGCACACTGGATGCAACTTTGAGCCATGGCTGTATTTCTGTCCTTGCCACAGCTTTTCCAAAGTGTAAACATGGCGTAAACATTTTCCCCCTAAAAATAATTAAGTACTTGTGAGATACGTCAGTACAAATAAATACCACAGTTGGTTATACTTAAACAACAACAACAAATTAAAAAGTTTTTACACTTGGGAATAGACATTTGCCATACTAGCTTCCATCTAGGCATTAACATAAGTGGTAATGGAAAGCTCTTGAACAAAACATACTACAGACTCCTCCTTGACAAAGAAATGCTAGGACTTCACCACACAAATTACTACAGAGATAAAAGGTATAGAGTAACTTATCTCTAATTTTAGCTAGAAGGAAAAAAATGGGAACAATGCTTTAATCTGGGCTCTACCATTTGTTCCTTCTATGGCCGTAGGGAAATCAATTAACTTCATCAATTTGTTTTTGCCAGTTATAAAACAGAGATACTAAAAATCAGTCATCGTATCAAGACAAAAATCAGAAGAATTTTAAAGGTGGGAAAGAAGCATAATTATCATTAATCCCAGGGAATGAAAAGGGAATACTCTCCTGAACTTCCCGAAACAAAAATGAAAAGGATCATTTCCTTTGAGAAAAGAAATGGCAAAACACACAATTAACCAGTGATAATGTGTGAGTCACCTGGCACATTATTTAATACAGCACCACAATGTTTATTAGACATTACTGAAATAGAAAGAGACACAGTCACCACCTTAAAGAACTTAACAAAACATAAGTCAAATAAACAAGAGGCAGGTGACAACTGAAGTAGCAAGTGCAGGTGGCTGTAAAGCAGGTAAGTTCCCTTGTGAGAGCTGGAATGCAGCACAGGAAGAGTAATTTTTGTTTTTCCCTGTTAGACAATGCAATACAAGTTATATCCAGTTTAGTTAGTATCTTCAATTCAGACACATAATTGTACTAAAAAAATTTAGTAATCTTATAAGTCAGTTTTAAAAGGGTATTCAAAGCTTGGGATAATGCATGAAGGGAAAATGAAAAAAAGGACAAATTGGATCGAGCTGGTGTAATTACAGTAAAAAGAATTAACAAAACCACCCAGAGCATACAGGAATGGAAGGGAGTTGGAAGTTGCACAAAACTTAGAAGCTTTAAGTAGCTAACAGTGCCAAGAGCAGGAAACCAAGGTAAAACTCCCCAGTCACTGCTACTGACATTAACAGAACACTCAAAGACTGCACCCAAAGAGCCCAACAACCCAACGCACATGGTCACAGCCAAAACTCCCTACCATCTATATGAGCAAGAGCCTGAGTAACAGCCAGCCATGCTTTGAAATCAAACAGTATGGGTGGAAAAGAATATTTTTTGGTAAAATGAATTCCACTTCAGTTGTATTAAATTTCAGTCAACGGCAGGACCTCCAAGACACCAATTCTCTGTTTCAAACTTCTGTGCCCCTCAGTCTCCCAGTCTGAGACCTCTTCATACAACTACAGGTCATCCAGTTGGTCCTTGAAGCCTATCCTAGGACTAGGAGGAGAAATTTCCAAGAAGCATATAGAAATAGGGCAAGGAAAGAGCAAAGTAAAGGTGACCGGAGAAAGAATGAATATATTGGACCAAATGATACTGAAAAGCTTGTAGCTTGACAATGCTTGAGCAGGAAGAGAGGCTAACGGGATTTATTAAGCCAGTCTGCTGCCTCTAGGATGGCAGTGCCTAAAGGCAGAAAGTCGAGCATGGCTCAGCACTCCCTTTGCTCTTCCTCTGAGTACCGTGTTCAAACATACATTAAAAGGAGAAATGAATGAGGAACAAAGGTGTCTTCTTCCCTTACTGGGATTTCTTTCCCCTCTGAATCAAAGAAAATAAAAAACCCAAAACAGTCAGAACAACCAACACACATGCAAAACCAGCAGCTTGTCAAGCCTTTTGCTGTTTTTTTCTCCTTTGCAGAAGGACTTCTCTTATCCTCCTTTTTGCTCACAGGCACATGAAAAATATATAGAACCATGATGAACAAGGCTTTTTTTATTTAGCTCGTTTTTGCAGAGTATACAGTTAAGATGAGAAGTGGTCAAGAAGTAAATGAAGTCTGGGTAGAAGACTGAACAAGTAGAAAAACTGAACATTGTAACCTGACATTATGCCACAGTTTCAGATAAATGTGTTTTGATGATTTTGAGCAATTGCTTTCAAAACAGAATGAGTTGTTGAAAAAGATGCTGTAGAAACTTATTTTACATTGAAAGGCTGTGCAAAATTTTATTATCTGTAAGAATTGAGAAATTTGGCCTGTGTTTCTTTTCCTTCCACTCCTCAGTGTTATTATTGCCTCATTATACAGTCATTTGTACAATGTTTTGGCAGACATTTACTATTGCATAAATTAAAGTCACTGAATCTAGTTTTGCCTACAGGTCTTCATGAAAATACCAGCAACATTTTTATTTGAATGTCAAAGTTTGTCAACCATTAAACTGATTGATTTTTCATTATGCAATTCAATAGAAGAAGCAATCTCCAGTCTGTATGCAACATTACTCTGAGAAAAATACACATCTTTGAAAAATCCTTCCTGCTTACTCTTAAAAAAAAAAGTCTCTTCACAAAGGAACTACGTTTTAAGGCTGGCTTCATACATTTTATTAATACACTAGCAACAGATATGATGCTGTAATTCAATTCAGTGAAACAGAATGAATTCATCTGTGGTAATCCAAAAATTCCAATAATCCTTTAAAAACCTTTCCAAGTGGCTTTGTGAGAAAAGTATCTATTGATTTCAATAAGAATAGGTTTAAGCCCTGCAGTGTGAAGCTACCATGGCACGCATAACCCCAACCAGACTCAACACTGTGAAGAAAGCTCCTTCAGAGAGCAGGGCAGTACAAGCTTTCTTGGAGGAAGCATTGTGAAGACGCTGGTCAAGTTCAGAGAACAATTTTCTTAGCTTGTTTAGTTCTTTGTCTTCGTTGCAGCATCACCAAGGATGACAGCCACAGAAGTGCCTAGAAGGAACTCAAAACGTACCTCATATTCCTCTAGAAATCCACAAAATTCCAAAATTTACATCCAGAGTTGCATTTAGTTTTCCCTGTGCAGGATGAGCTGGTCAACGCTGGTTCATCACTTCAGCTCCTGTGGAGCTGAAAACAGTGAGCACAGGCTGAACGCTGAGGTGCCGTAACAGCACTTTCCACTTGGCAGCGACCATCCTTGCTCAGAGGAGCCATTGTTCATCGACTGCAAAGCTTCGAAGGGACTCAGAGGAACCACCCCAAGCCCCAGGCCTTTGCTCGTGCCATCCAGCATTGCTCTGCGCCACAAATTTGGTTCACTTGTTGATATTTTCTCAAGAAGGAAGTGACAAGGTCAAGCGTAACCACCTAGGAAGAAGGGGGATTACTTCTCCCTTTGGAGTACCTGAGCAGGTACAGGACAGAAGAGGCATGATGAACGCAAGGTAGACGGGAGAGGAGCGCCAAGTCCTTCAGCACGGCAGCTGAGAGGAGCAGGGAGCAGAGACACGCAGACCCTCTTCCCCAGCGCTGCCTGCGGACATACGCGTTCCCACCTGGCAAGGGCTCTCCTCCCTCGCTGCCGAGGCGTGCCAGCCCGGGCCTCCTGCCGCTGGTGCCACAATCCAGGCCAGACCATCAGCAGCGGTCGCCGTCAGCCCTGTCTGGTGAGCATCCACCGTCGGCCTCATGGGGAGGACGCCACAGCCTGCCCGCAAGTCCTCCGAGCCCGTGAAGTACAAACTATTTTATCACCTCTCACCAAACTTCATTCCCGCCACCGAGAACGCCCCATGAACGTAATGGAGGTATGGAACCCGCAGCACTTAATTTATTTTCTTTACCTTCTTTACCTTCTATTACTTCTCACTTATTATTCAAGCATTATTCACTGGTCTGGCACCATTAAACCTCCTTGATCATGTTTGACTCAAGGATTAAAGAGTGTAGAGCACACAATCAAAAGAGCTGTTTAATTAAACTGGAACATATTACGAAGTGTAGAAATAGAGCCCTACAAGTACGCATAATTCAAGCTGTAAAAAGGTGAACTAAAATAAGAACATGCACAATGTGTTCACTGTATATAGACTGTATATACAGACAGGACAGCAGGTAAAATACTATCCAAAATAGGGCCATAACACAATTTTCGGAGTTCTTGAAGCATACTTCATTCACATTTTTGTGCTTATTGATTTTTGTTGCAGGTATCCCACTGCTTTTATTTAAAAACCTTCCTAGAAAAGGAGGTCATTTATGCAAATAAGATATTACAAATGCTTAGAAAAAGGCTGTGTAGAAAGAAATTCATAGAATTCATTGTCCATACTGAAGAGATGACATGGAGTACAAAATTCAGCAGTTGTTTTGCACTTTATAACCACAAATAAAGCACACATCCATATTCGTGGTAATAAACGGAAAGGTGAAGTGCTGCCTAATTACCTGATTTGTAAGCAGCACCACAGAATAAAATTTGGGTAAGATTCTGATTTATTTAAATTCAGTGTCCTAACTCCAAATAGTCTTCAGGCAGGACAGTATTTTAAACTTCAGATCTCAGTTTTATGAGACTCCTGCTTAATTTGGTCTGTTTCTTGTTTCTTGCTCAAAGGAAAGGATGAGTTAGGCTCTATTAAAAAAAATAAAATTAAAACCCCCCATGTTTAGTACATGTAGCAGTATTTTTCAGATTCACTGGACCATGGACAATGAAACTGAAAGCTAAGATCACGTTAGAGTATTTTTAATTTAACAGCACAGTCAAAAGCACTTTACTACAACAAAAATTACGACTTTCATTATGTCTATAAATAGGCAACCTACTGAATTACCACATAGAATGTTAATGACATTAGCATTAATTCCTAATTAAACAATGAAGCAATATGCATTACAATCTGCCAGCAAAATATGCATAATCAGAAAAATTTCAAAAAAGTATAATTTTATGTTATTTTTATTAAGCAGTAAACAAAGAGTTTGTGCTGATTGCTGAAACCTTACTTGTAAAACAGAAAATGTCAGAGATGGAAAAAAGGACTTGGATAACCAAACATCTGCTATCCCAATCACATTGTAATAGTTATATTTGTTTTTTTCTCAGAAAATCATTTGCACCTCTACTCAAGTATTACTGCTATGCATTTTTACAGTTACTAAGACTGTTCATTTTCTTTCTCAAATACATATATTACTTTTATATTTTATTGATATCTCGAAAGGCTTCAGAAAATATCTGTCACCGTTTTACATCTTTTTACTACGACATTAAAGGGAAATGACTCAACCAAGTTCACTGAGGAAACCAGTGCCAGAGCCAAAAAATATATCCACTTCTCTTGAATCCCAAGTTGATACATTATCCACTGCTTGTTGTTACTCTTCCAGTACTGCTTCCTCCCCCCTTTATTAACACTTGTGCACATGCATGCATTTTCAGACATCACTTCAGAGATGACACTGGAATAGACCATCTGAAGTGTACTGATGCAAACCAAATTTTTAAATGTATAGTCTATACTGTGTGCATTTCAAGTGATTTCTTAGCAGAGATGAGTATGTCCTTAAAACATAACTGAGAGGGCTATTAGCTTTTACCATGCTCACATTTTCATTTTAGATTCACACTAAGAGTCTGGAAAGGAATCTACAATTTCCTGGCTTAAAACTTCTATGGAAAGAAAATGCAAGCATCATGTACAAGTGTCACCAAAATAAAGTTATTTTACGGTTGCTTCCTTAATAGTAGATAGCATCTTTGCTGTTTTTCATAAAAGCATTTTATTTTTTTGTCTTAAAAATGTATGACGTAATAATGAATACACCATTTTAAAAATTAAGTTTTATGTATTATTTCAGCATCCAAATATGGACCAGGAAAATACCACATGACTTAGCTAGTAAGTTGCTGCAAGATTCATATAGTGGATTTTCTCTGAATAATCTATAGTCTAAAAATTATTCACTGAAGGTACTCAGCTAGGGCTTACACCAATTTTTGCACAGGAAAAAAGGCTGAATTCACTGGATAATTTATTCACAACAAAGGACTCAACCATGACTTGCTGTGACTTTCACGCTACTGAAAAGTTCCCGAAGCAGAGAAATGTTTCGTTACATTGGTCTGACAGCTGGTCTCTCATCATGATTAAATGGCTTTCCCTTGGGTGAGCTCCAGAAATATGCTCAGGTTTGAAACAGAATAGATTCAGAATTCCACATTGGCCATCACAAAGTTTCTTATGTACGCACAGTCTAAAACACAGCACAGGAGTGTCTGGATTTGTAGGGGTTTTTAGGGGTTTTTTTGGTCAGTTTTTTTTTTGTTGTTGTTTGGTTGGTTTTTTTAAGAGAGAAGACTCTTGTAAGCTATCCTTTTCTAGACTCCAAGTTTCGAGTATGATGTCAGCCAGTAATTAAAAAACTTGTTCCTCAGTCTGGACATTCAACTCGGGTACAGAATACCAGCCAAATACCACACTGATTTTATGTCTTGTGAACTAGGCCTTGAGGTATCAATGAACTGCAGTCTAGCATGACATTATCCCGAAGTTTTATCACTGTGCTGATATGACTTACTAACCTACACAGCTTCAGGATCGAGACAACAATCACTTCCAACAGAGAAGCATTTCTTAGTCCAGCTCCATGCTTAGAGCAAAAGAAAAGGAATGAGATAAAGCTACCAGTACTCAACTAGACAATAAGCTCCCTGAAATTAGAGCAGCAAAAAAGCAACTATAAAAGCCAAAGCCACATTTGTTAGCCACCAGTGGTGACTGCTATCATGCAGTAATACCTCAGAAGAGAAGCCTCTCAGTCAGGACTATTTGAGATGGAGTGTCCATAGCTTTTGGCATGCTCCACTTACTGAAGTCTTAACCATACAGAATTGAGGAACAGCACTAAAGCCTTCTCCAGAGACCCAAATATATTATGAATTATGGGGCTGCACTTCAGAAGGAAGCATGAGATACTGAAAATCTGTATCTAAAAATGTGGGTGTTCTGAGATTTCCTAAAATCAGCATTATCTGTATTAACAGCGCAACCTCCTTGCACCATGCCTCTTACGGTAATCAAAAGATTAGACTGCCACTAAGAAAGTATTTTAGTTCTACTTGATGCTTTAATCTTTTTGAGTAAAAAAAATTCTGACAGGTAATAGGAAAAACTAAAATCGGGTGAAGCAGTGTACTACTGAATTCAGTATACTAGCCCGTTGTAAAACTTGCAACGCTCTCACAGAAGCTTTTACCCAAGATTGAGAAGACACCTACATAAAACTGCCACTTGAGCTGCATTATATACACTGGGAGTCAACCATTGTCTACGCAACCATTGTTTAGTCAAATACATCTGAGTCTTGATATACACTCAGGTTGATATCTTCCATCTTTTTTGTCAATGTATGCAAGTAGTGTAAAATATATTGTCTGTTAGAATTGTGACAGGAAGAGTATTTTCTATTAAAGTCTCCTCTGATCAGAACTCCCATGCAGTCAACAACTGCATCTTCCTGATACTTCACTGTCAACTTTCTGAATCTCAAATGTCATTGAGATTTACAACATTCCTGCCTGGCTCCCCATCCAGATTTTGAAGAACCATTCACTCTTACGAACAGGAACTGGCAGCCTGTAAATAAACGTAATGGTGGAATTGCTAATAAGCTCTATTTCCACCAACAGTAATTTTTTTGCTAGATATGAGGCTGATGACATGAATTCCACCATGGCTGACCATTTCCTACTACTTACCTCTACCGCTGAAAGTATCGTTCTATGGTAACTTTTTATCACATTAAAAATGTTATTCTTGAAATCATACACACTGAAGTTAAGATTTCCATCTGATTATTGAAGCAATCTTACTATTAAATTGGGTTGCAATAAACGAACATTTTGCATCAGTTTCTCAAACGTCCAGTGTCTCAACTACTTCTACATCTTACCAAAGATACTTCGCATTACTACTTACCCAAGGAATGCAAGCAACTGCCCTGCCACCACAACTCTCCCACATATTTTTGACAGTTTTGGTAATAGCAGGTAATTCTAACTTTTGGACATTCTATAGTGGTTGATTTCTGCAAAAGTTTAAATTATAAACTTCTATGAGTTAATAATTTTGTCATAAGAGAGATATATATACACACATACGCACACAGACACAAATCGATTAAGTTTCATGATGTGATCTCAGTAACTTGCTCCCTCAGTTTGAAAATTAGCAACTGCACTAATTGCAGTCATAGAATTCTGAGGAAGAATAAAGAAGAGCAGCAGCAGCAGACAACCCACCAGAATCTGCAGAGCTTACTGATAATTAATGGGAGAAGAGAACATTCATTATGGCAGAAAAGCTAAGAAAGATCTCTGGAGCAGTTTCGAGTAGTTCTGACACCATAATTTTTACTTTTTAAGGGGATGACTTGCTACTGATATAAAATTGTCAGATAAGTAAAAACCTAGAAGGTACTGCAGAGGATTATATAATAGATCTGCAGTAGTAACTGACTGAGCAACAAAATACACAATAAAGAATGGATAACCATATCCACAGTTAAACAAAAAATAATAGTTTTATTTGTACTGCAGTCCTCAGTGCGTGTGCCGGGCATTACTCCATTTATATGTTATTCCATTCTTTGTTAATTGTTGTTGCCTCATTCTGAAAAGCACATATATATTTTTTTCCCCAGAGTCCATACACTGTTAGAAATTGTGTAGAAATCTCACACAGCAAAAAGGGAAATAAAAGTGCACGACTCAGTTGATCTCAGAGCATGAAGGTTATGACAAACAGCCCCCACTTTATCCTCCCCCTCCCACTACAACAATCCTGCTTTAGCTATTTTCATTTGTTTGTCTGTCTCTCCCTTCTTCTTTCCACCACCCGAGGAAAGTGGGTAGTTCACATGTTCTCCCACTCCCAGCCTGGAAAAAGTGTTGAGGAAATTAATTTTATCCTTTCAACAGATAAGATTATGGATTGTAAGTGACCTAGTCTCTTATTGTGTGAAAACAGTATTTTAATATTTCTGACTTGTCATTAATCAATACATTACTAGCAAATTGATCTTGAATTTAAGCTGTTGCAAGTCAGCTGTTGCTGATGTAAAAAGATTTGGAGGGGAGAGAGAGGGGCCTAAAATACAGCGAGATCCAAAGCAAAAGGAGCCATGCAACCTCCTGAGTACAGAAAGTGGAATTGATACTAGCTACATAAAGAGAATTGTTAAAGGACCTCTAAGATTCAGAAGTGTATGGAAAATATAAAATACAATATAAAAGATAAAAACCCTGAAAATTCCCCAAGTCCTCTTCAGAGCATTTCAGTGAAATGGCACAAAGTACGTGCTCCATCACACTTCCACACAGGAGCTGACAGTGCCTGGACATTTCTGAATCAGCAAGTCTAACATGAAGATATTTTTTTCAGGGGTCAATTTTCCCATTGATGCAAGGAGGATTTACACATGCAAGTCCCATTAACATTAATAGGAGTTACCTACATAAATCCCCCTGCAATGATAGGAGAAAAGACCCCATAGTCTGCAAGGATCTAAGTTCTAATGATTACCTGTCAAATGGCCCTAAGCATCATCATCACCAGAAAAAGCAGACGTAGCAGCTTCGTGGCTGAAAATACTTCCAAAGGAACAGTAACTAATTGCAGTCATACAGATAAGGCAATGCAACAGCAGAAGGGAAAATGGCATAAAATTGACTGTTTGAATATTAAGGGTTAATCCAATTAACCAACTTAAAAAGAAAGTACTCATTAAAAAAGGAATTCAAACATATCAAAGCACTCCTTAGAAAAAAAAGGTGTGAATATTGTATGAGCTCCAAGGTGCTTGAAGGATAATACAGCTACTTGTTTAAAAATTCAATTAACCTTATCTTTCTTTAACTTGATTTATTAATAATCCCACAGATAAATTGCCAGTTTTTAAAAAGTCATGTTATCTTTGGAATACATCCTGTATGACAAGCCTTAAAAACTACTTCAAATAAGCCTAACCCTTACTTTGTATGCTTAAATCATTTAAAGCAAGAACAAAATGCAGTTCAGTGCGTGATTTCTGTAAAATACAAAGATCAACAGTCTTATCTACTGCTATTGCAAGTGAGCTATTGGGTACTCAAGTACCATAGGAAAAAACATTTTATGTTTCCATTCACCACATGAACAAGACATGAAAACAGTTTTTAAGCAATCAATGTAGTGTAAAGTCATAGCCTACAACTTGTAGATTATTCTGTCTTGTCTAAAATCAAATCTGCAATATTTCAAAACTTTGCTTTGGACACAAAGGACTAAGATACTACTGTATATAAACTCGCTAACTTCTATAAACATACTGTCACACGTAAACTTCAATCATATTACAGATGCCAACATCAGGAAATCTCAGCTAAAAAATGAATTGCTTTTCTTGCATAATTGAAAGAAAACACAGAAAAATGCACTTGCAAGCAAACCTTTAATTTTCATCAAACGATTTCCTTGTAAACATAGAAGACAAAAAATTCAACTATGATCCCTATTATTGAAAGACAAACAGGGACTAGGTCCTCCACTTAGTTCTTTTATAGTTCTGTAGATGTTAAATACAATTACCATATACTCATGCTTTCCAATAGACATAAAAATTACAGCTAAATGAAGAGGCAGTCTGCTTATTACTATATATAACTGCTCAATCACAAGCATCCAAAGATGACTGTTGTTTAACATTGGAAACATTTCAACCACATATTTTTCTGAGGACTTTGGGATTATACACACAATGGTACCTATCCAATAAACAAAGAATGTAAACACAAACAAACCGTTTTTGAAATGCAAATTGGACAATGTATTATGATGCAAGACAAAGTGAAGTTAACAGTATCAGTTATGCTGTAAAAAAATAAATAAATTAACCTTTATGGCATGAAGCCATTTAAAAGGCAGGCACATGCACCGTGCAACTGTACAAAAGCCTGGATGTGTCAAGTTCAGGCAGTGCTGAATATTCATTATTCAATGGTATTTTTTAATTTACATACAGTATTTAAGCACTGCTAGAACTATATCTAAGTTAATGTAGAAGTTTAAACCCCAACTCATCAAAATTCAGTGATCTCTGTATGTAGATATACTACTGATCTACTGGGTGTACATTTTAAGGTACAACTTTAAGTAAATGCTAAATATTTTTCATCATCTGAATATCTCATTTCAAGCATTGTTCGGAAGAAGTGCAAGTTTATCATGGTCATTTACAACAGCTTTCTTATTTTGTAATTTTTCATACAAACTAGGCTTATAAATACTTCAATAAATTTGTATAAATGCTTTATGATTTATCATTACAAAATGCATAATTTACAGCTATCACACTAATTTTAATCCTATTAACCGGGATCAATACAAACCTTTGGAATTATCAGTTGAACCTTCTCCCCACCACAAAAAACCTCAATTAATGATCATCTAAACTTCTCAGACGCCATACTTCAAAAAATTAACTACTGGCTTATTAAAGGCCCAAACACTGCAACAAATTCAGGGAAACTAACAACAGGTACGCTCCATTTATGATTTTAAATTTTGGTGGGAAATCCAGCATTAAGTTTAAATTGTGTTATTTTACTGACTACAGTAAATTAAGCCACTACTGAAAATGTGTGATCTATTAGATCTTATTAAAAAAAAAAAATTTGAATGTAAAATAGTTTCATGTGAGGAACATCTACTGGATTATACTTGTTTCTAAATTATGGCATCAGTTTCAAAACCATACAAGAAATTTTTCACTATAGAAATTAAACCTGACATCTATTACATATTCTAAAGCCACTCCAGAACTTTCAATATTATTGCCTTTAACACCCATTCATAAAACCACTTGGAAGGACAGATTGTGAAGCTCACCTTCAACTGTTTAATTAGCACAGATCCAATGATTTTTAGTAGAACTTTGATATGGTTAAACCACGACAGTTGTATCAGAAGATCATCCTCTGACTGGTAAGCCAACTTGCACATTTTTTCTTTTGACTAGTTTCGACTTGTTGCCTGTTTAAAAGATGGGAGGATTCCTTCCAAGATATAAACCAAAACCAAATTCTCTCAACAAATCACGCTATTTTAGCATTTTAAATTCAAATGCTTTGTTCTATGTTTTTTGTTTAGCTACAAACTTCCCTGGATCTGGTGGACCTATGACTATTTAGAAATGTCTCAGCTATCAATGAAATTATTTGACAAAGAAAGATTATTCAAGCTAAGGAAAGTAAGGCAACTGCAAATAATACGGCCATGGGTTTTTTAAACCTCTTTTTCTTACCCTTCCTCCCTTACATTCTAGTTTGGGCAACCTCTTCTTGTACTAAGAGAACAGTGCTAATTCATTCTTCATTATCTTCCTTAACAGCAGTACTACCTCCGCTACTGCCTTCCTCAGTTGACGATTCAGGTTTTGTCTCTGCTGAATTACTGAATCCAGACTCTTCTGGCACAATCTCATCTTCATCATAAATAATATCTTCTGGATTTGGTGGTGGTGGGCAAAATTCCTCTGTAGGAAACATTTCTTGGAAAATAGTCTCAGCCTATTCAGAAAAAAAAAGCATAAAATAAACTTTACCTTGAAATGTAATACTTTGCAGCAATATTTTAGATATTTAAGATTAACCTCTGTTCTTTCAAATCAATAGTGATTTAATACCTTGACAGTATTGTAAACACATGGGAAATTCATTCGTTCTTGCAGTCCTCGAAAAAGAAAAAGCAATCTATCTTTTTACATTGTTCTACTAGGAAAGTCACAGCGCAGGGCTTTTTAAAAAATGCTGGTCATTCTATGTTGTATTGAGAACAATGAAGATGATTTTTTGCGAGCAAAATGATCTTTTCCACTATAAAAATATCCCCAGCTGCAGTCAAATGCAAAGAATGGGAAAGATCTTGCCTCTTTCTAGAAAGAAGAATCCATTTCACATAACAAGCAAAACCAGGAAATTGTTAATGTGTACAATCTACATCATATCTACATGGGTTTCCTTCTTAAATTTAAATATTACAAAAAAATTTCCATTTCTGTTTTTTTTGAACAGCTCATA
This sequence comes from Harpia harpyja, assembly GCF_026419915.1. NCBI lineage: Eukaryota > Metazoa > Chordata > Aves > Accipitriformes > Accipitridae > Harpia > Harpia harpyja. Next base: position 23,331,900 of record NC_068957.1, on the reverse strand, counting down.
CATAGGTCAGTTGAGAACTATTCTCATCCAATGGAATATTATCATTGAAAAATATATGCGTATTTGTATCAATGCATTTATAATTTTTTCAAAAAACATGTCTACCATTTTAATATATTATGTATGTACACCTATGTGCACAAATTATGCTTTTCTGAAAAGAACTGTATAAGCAACTTTTATTTAGATAAAAAGACTGTTACTCTTAAGATATAGCTCAAGGATTTAGTTTACAAGGCCACTTACTCTTCATGCCACTGAGGTTTAGAAATTAAGTACACACAAAAAGTCAAGTTTTTTAACCACTGCAATGAAAGACGTTAAAGAGAAATGTGTTCTTGATAACATCAGGGTAGTTGTTATTACGACAGAATACAACTACAAAATCTGGGAGAAAAGGAACCAAAATAATACAATCTTAGAAGTCTTGAGAACCAGACATTTTATAAAAACACAGGAGACCAAATATCCTTTAAAAAACCAAGAATGCAAGGAGCTTTGTTAACTAAACAGTTTTACACATTCTTGTGCAAATAACCTATCTATAAGCTTGTCTTAACAAAAAAAAAAAAAAAAAAAAAGAGCTAGAGACACTCAGGAATTTATTTACTGAATTAACAAGCACTTCACATTTCCATAAAGGTTTTCTTTTTCAAGTCCTTAAGCTTCTAAGGCAAACAGAGACAAGTGATGCAGATCACAGTTATGTTTTGGGTTTCTAAAAAGGCAAAGGAATATTGCCTCTTGATTTTGTCTATTCAGTAAACTATGCCCTAAAGACGACCTGTGATGAGAGCTCCCACATAGGCAAGAATGCATTTAATCTTTATATTCATACTGCTACCAGACACTGCACTGAAAAACTGACAGTAGGGTCAGTTAATGCCAACTGCAAAGGCTGATTACATGATGCGGATTCCTGGACAAGAGGGAATTGTTTTCAGATTAATACATCATTGAGCATGTACCAAACAGCTTTCCGTGATAAACTTCACTGCCCACCAGCAGTGGATTTGTATCACCAGCACGTGGATGTAGGACTCCATTATTAACTGCTTAAATGACCCTGTCTACTCTCAGTTCAATTTAATTTTTCATTCTGCTTCCTAAATTTCACTCTTCCATACCCATTTAAAACTGTTTAAAACTATTTCTATTAGTATGAAAAAATATAAAAAAAAGTTCTATTCTGTACTTCAAAACCACGGTTTTGTAATTTGAAAACCTTGCCTAGTAAGTCTAGGGGGCAAGAGGGTACAAATATCTTACAAAAAGTTTACAAAACTAACTTTTTGAAGAGAAAGACTTTTTATTTCAAGTCTGCACTTGCCCTTGAAACTCCAAAGATATACTTAAACTATTACTATATTTAATAGAATATTGAAGAAAGGTGTCATATTTTGCACTAAATATATGACAAACTAGAGCAGACAAACATTTCCTATGCATCTCTCAACAATTACTTGGTCTCCAACTAGTCTCAAAAAATGGTCAAATAATTATGAGGTTGCACATGGAAAGAAATTCCCAGTATGTTATGTAGGACATCATGACATTGATTATAATTGAACAATTTAATGCTATAGAGTGCTTTCAGGTCTACCAATTTTTTAAGTTAACCTTATCCAGCCGAAGTAATGCAGAATAACCAATAATAATTTAACAGCTCCTCCATTATAACACTTTGATACTTATTGTAACTAATTAAGTTCGTAAATAGTTCCTTTAATATTTAGTAGTTAAGTGTACAAGCCTTCAAGTGTGTAGGCTTGAATTAAGCGCTGACATAAGCGTATAAAACACTTGCACAGATACTCTAATTTAATAACTGTTTGAAGTTGAATAAAACTATGTTTTGCTACTGGTTTACTGTATCCCAGCTACGCACCTTGATGGAATATAGACAAGCTGTATGGGCTTTCATAGCAACTTTTACAGAGAACACTACCAAACTAACAGTAGTCTGAAATATGACACACTTGAATAACTCTGAAATCCTTCCAGATATAGAAAAAAAACATAAACAGGTTAAAGGACAAATATTGGCACGACAATTTTAGTGCTTCTTCTTATGAACATGAAGATGCCTCAGAAATCTGAAATACTTCAGGAACATACTACTTTAGAACATAATAATTCATGTCAGGTTGCAGTAGGAAAAAAATAGAAAACTGGAAGCCAGATGCTTTACTTGATCCATATATACAGAATTTGAGGGACTCCTAAATGGCACTTTACATTTTGTTTAGTCTGTCCTGAAGGCAAGTAAATGCAAACATCAAAATTAATTCAATATTATACTAGGAATTTAACACTAAGTTAAAATAAAACAAGAATGAAGTCATTTGTACGCTGAGCTGTAGATGGATAATCGTCTGTAAAAGTTGTGGTGTCTTGCCTTCTAAATAATGTACATCAGTACAATCAAATAGCATGACGTATAGCAGTTAGTAATACTAATGGTAATGAAAACATAGATCATGGGAAGTATCATTAAAACAGTAAACACAGAATTGATTACAGAAATTAGATTCAATTTTCCAAGCTGTCTCCAAGACTAACACACACAGTGGTTTTTTGGTGGTTTTTAAAGTGTTCTAATCCATGAGTTTTTAAATATTTCATGTTTGGAGATTTCCACCCCATTGCTAGAAAGATGAAAGCAATTTGTGGGTAGAAGGCACACCAACTTACATGTATTTCCCTTCTCCACTTGTCTAGAAGGTACCTGCATGCTAGATGGGAAGGGTGTATTCTAACTGTGAGTTCTGCTTTTTCTTCAGCCTATTCTTCACTTTGTTCTCACATACGCTCCTCACTTTTATTTTCCCTTATGACTTAATTATAAACGTGTTTACACTAAAATATTTTTCACTCTAACTAGTGACCATTTGTTTGAAAATTTAAAACAGGTTCAAAAAAATGTAGCTTCTATCTACTCCTTCTGAAAGGCAGTGTTTTAGGCTCTTGATTGTTTCTCCTCCAAAATCTGCTTGTTTAACATCTATCTCACGGATGGTCAACAGATTTAACACAAAGGCTAACTACAGTACCCGGAATATTTAAACACAGCTTGATCTATAATACCATAACTCATTGGTAAGAAAAAAAGCTCTTAAGGTAAGACAAAGCTGAAAAGAAAGAAAAGGTAGCTATCAATTAGAAATAAGCTGGGTTAAGTGTATTTAAACAGCTTTTAACTTGCACTGTTTTAAATAAATAAAAAAACCTCATTTAGAAAAGAACTCATTTACAACTTAAAACTGCTACCATAATAATTGTCTTGCATTATTTTTTGTCTTTACAGTTCTTTGTCCTCTTGGGAGGCAAATTATTGCCTTGTAAAGCAAAATGAAGGGTACTATTAGCCCTTAATTATACTGTTCTGACCCTACAGTTCAGGCTATGTCAGCCTTTCCACTTTAAAATCTTACTTTTAAGAGGTTTATGACTTAGTCATAAAAAATATCCTGCAACTGGTTAGAAGATGGCATGCACGTTCTCTGAACACGGCCATTAAAAAAACAGCTTTAAAAATTACTAGTGCCAGTTAATCCTACAAAGATGTAAAAGTGTTCTCACATTAGCTCTGAAAGCACCCTGACACCACAGTGCCTGCTGTGGTAGATTTGCCTAAGAATTTATACCTTCCTTATCAGGTGGATCTCTGAATGGAAGAGCAAAGGAGAAGCGTTCCTCTATTTGTCTTTTGCTCAACAAGTCATAATCTACATACTTGCATGATCTTGTTGTCTTCTGCTCAATAGTAGTGGGGAAGGCACAATGAGAGGTATGATAGGAAGTTCTTTGTGAATTTCTACATACCTACCCTTGAAAATGTGGTGTCCCTGCATATTCTGCCTATTGCCAACACAGAAGGTGGCTATTTCACCATCTCTCCATCTACCTAGTTTTGTTTAGGAAGCTTTCACTTTTCACCTCCAATTTCAAAGCACTAGTAGTTTGTCTTAAATTGAGTACTGGTATGGCATACCTACTACTAGGCAAGTTGCAACTGGTTCTCAGTTCAAGATTCTAGTTAGCGGGAGCTAGATACGTAGACAGCCAAATACTGAGAACTAAAAGTCAGAACTGAGTGTGATTTGGTGCCAAATACTATCTCAAGGTCACGAAAAGAATGTTCCCCTCAATTCCTTCAGAGACAATTACACCATAATTTTTTAATACAGCGCTACTAAGGCAAAGAGGAGGTAAACTGAGACAGATAGCTTAATGTACCAGATTAGTAGTCATGCTGGGTTTTTTCCTAACAGGTTTTAGGTTTGTGACTATGTCCTGCAGGTATTAAACTACTTTGATGATCCTTCCAACTTGAACTGTAGATAGGCTTTTCTGACCTTTGGTTTGTACTCCTTCTCTACTACTGTACCTCCTCTCTAACCTTACAGGTGAAAGACAACATATTTTGGGGAGTTATCATCTATATTTCTGAATTATTTGACAGTTTTTCCTTTCCATAGTATTAGAGCAAGTAGCCATTCTACTGAGATCAGCATCTTCAGGTACTGCTGCCTTCTAGGTTCCATTTACCTGTTCACATTAACTACTCCTACTCCTAATGTTACTATATCAACTGACCTTTTCTCAAGTTTCCTCTATTCTCAATCCCACTGACATTCACTTTGCTCATTAAGTCAGATTTTTTTGTATGTCTAGCTGTGAAGTTTTATAGCTGTATTAGTACTAATTACCTAGCATAAAGCAGAATAATCCAGAACAAAAGTAGACTGTATTGGACTTTCTTACATCTTTAAAATTAAACTCCTGCAACGAAAAAAACTGATGTGCCCGACCTGTTTGACAGCACAGTCATTTCCTAAAGCAGAGTCTGGTCCAGAACAGACATAAACATTTGAGGGTAAGCCATCATATGAATTTTTGTCAACTCCTGAAGAATCTCTCATGTTGAAGTAGACTGCCCAGAGGACTCTAGGTTTTTCCAGTTCTTCATTGTCAGTCTCTGAAAAGAAAAAAAAAAGTGTTTCCAGTAATAAATGCTCACGTGTAATACAGGAAATACGTAATCTAGCATACTAAAAGTCAATTTATTAACATGGAATTACTGTAATAAAGTAATTTTTTTTTCTTTAAAAATCCAATTAATCTTACTTTCCATTCTTTTCTGAGGTACTCTTCCATCGTATTTTTTTTTTCCTTTACAACCATGGGTATGTAAACTCTACTTATTCTGTACACATTATGCCACGTAAGAACCAGTTATCACCTAAAAGCATACTACCAAGAAGCTTGGTCTAAATTTAATGCCTTTCCACTTCATGTTATCCAGTTTACTCTGGATAAACTCCATGAGCATGTGACGCTCTGAACAAGTGCTCCACAGCTGTGCCAACTTGAAGCTACTGCATTCCATATGCAAAGATATTTTTCATCTATACTTCCCCCCCCCCCCCCCCCCCCATTTAATAGTTTATCTTTGTATGGGAGCTCTTCTCATAACAGACCTTTGTGTGCTTTAAGATTGAGTGTCTTCAAGCCAATCTAAGGAGTCTAACTAATGCTCATCGTTTAAATAAAAGAAATTTTAAAGCAAAATCCAGAAAGAATACCGCACCCCCAATTAAGTGCAGATAAAGAACTGCCAAAACCCAGAAGTACTCTAGTTGAGATGTGTGATACGCAGTAGAAACTCTAAACTGTGGAAACACTGCTAAATAAAAATAAATTATTAATTTATGTTTATCTATGCTTACTGAGGACTTGTACTGTGCTCCAGTACTCATTATGAATACAAAATGATCACAAACTACATCTTGCTGCTTCATCATCTGTACCTTCTTGCAGTTACTTTGCACATTCTTACAACCCCTCTGCGCACAGGCAGAAAAACCTCTGGGAAGATGAAGGTCACTTTTTAACAGTGCAGAATACAATAGAGGAATACACAACATAGATTCTTAGCTTAATAGGTACTATTTGTTTGGCATATTTGCTGTCCCCTTTTTGGTATTTTACCTCCTCTAAAATAAATGAAGCTTGTAAAAGACCTTGTGAGATTTACTTCTTTCCAAGGAAGAAACTTCTAGATAACAACGGCATTCAAAACAGTATTTTAAAGCAGTTGAATTAGAAAAAAAAAAGAGATAAATCTATGCTATTCCTTTAGTATCTTTTTATAACTGTCAAATATTTAAAAAAAAATAGGTGCTAACCATACTGAACAGTTTGAAATCTAAATTAAATTCATCAGCCTGTGAAAGTCTAAGCCTTAATACAGGGCAAGATGCTCTTTAATATATTTAAAAGTTCACATTGCTCATAAAAGTTACTTCTTCCTCATTTAGGCAGGAAAATGAATGGAGTCCTCTTCTCCAGGTGACTTTGCCTCTTTGACCTGCCATGGCCCAGTGCTCACTTTATCTGGTGATTCATTTTCAATAACTCCAACAGTATTTGTTCTGACATTTTAATTAAAATACGACCACTACCTCATCCTGATGATAAAAAGGCCTATGTGTCAGTGAAAACTAGCTTTTCAGTGCCTCAGTGCACCTGAGGACCCCTATGATCACAGAGTTTCTACAGAAGAATTTCAGCCAGGTCCTAAACAATATATCATTTCAAAACTGGATCACTTTTAACATTAAGATTAATGCCACCCCCCCAAATGATTAGAAGACACTAAACTGCAAGCCAATCTTTTCTTCACCAATTGAGTCTTTGAAACACATGGCACTGTCTTGAAAATTTAAGATATATGTTAAATATTAAAAGTTGGAAATTAGCAGGCTTTAAATTAACAAATAGCAACATGAAAAGTGTTTACAGCTCTCCAATCTAACAAAATTTTCTACTTACAAACCCTACCTGTATTCTACATATTTGTTTTGTAAAGGCACTTGTATTATAAACATAGTAAAAAATTTACATCTTTGGGACATCAAAGATGCCTTTCCTGTAAGCAAAAATGAAAATGCATAGTATTTAATACTTCCTGTTAAAAGCACTCTGTTGTCTAACAAAAACAGTAAGATATTTCCTTTTTAATTAAAAGGTAGAGGAAAAAAATATGTAAAAACAGAGAAGAACACAGAAAAACAAACTTGTGAAAAGCTAACTCAACCCTTCATGAAACACTGTTCTTGGTTACACAGCCCTGAGAGGAAAGAGAAAGACTGGCCACATAAATTACTGCATTTATTTTTTTTTAACAGGAGGAAATTCTACCTGAATTCATGTTATGCTTCATGAATGAAGCGTAACAGTAAATATTATAAGCAAACCAATTATAAATATTATAAAATACTTCCACATCTAACCAACTTCCCTATATACGAACATGAACACTTCCACTGACAGCTAAGTATTGTTTTCTCATAGAAGAACTATGATTTACTGTATTTAAGTATGAGCACACTACATTTAAAAATGCCTTGCCAGGGTTAGAACACAGCAACACCTTCTATGTGCACACTACCAATTCTATGAGCATCTAGCAAAAATAAGATTAAATTCAAGATCTCGGGATTAAATTTCAAAGAATTCTGTGGAACTAGCTCAAAGTATCTCAGGGACAATTTCTTTCTAGGCAACAACTGCTTTGTCAACAGCTGCTTTCCTCTGGGACTGCGAAATTGTCCATCTCAAGGTCAAAGTGCATGAAAGTAGCTGGCAAAGGTTTCCTTGAATTTAGGGCCAAATAGTTCATTATTGGAAATTACTGGAAATCTATCTTCCTGATAACACTGCAGTGTGTAACAACTTTATGCTTCCACTGCTTAAAGCAGAATCCAGAGAATTTCAACTAAAAACAGCAAACAAGGAAGCACTTGAAGAAGACAACAAAAGAATGAGCAACAGTCTTACAGTGAGAGAAGGCAAAAAAACCCTAAGAAGCTTATAGCACTGAGCACATCCGGCAGCTGGAGGAGAAAAGCAAATCACTAACTTTTGGGGTTTTGATAACTTTTGTTAGGGATACCCAGGTGATAGAAATCACTAAAAGCAGGATAGCGTAAAAAAACAGATTCACAAATATTTCACTTCATTACTGCACCTTTGAAAGATATGCTGAGAAGCAAATATGTTTCCATGAAAAAGATAGTGTGAAAAATCAAAAAGGTCCTAGACCCTTATAGCCATGGTCCTTGTATAATGAAGTTAAACCACAGCTGAAGAAGACTTGGAACATTAGATCATGTAATACAAAAAACCTGACATCTGTCTAATCAATCTCATTCTCAAAATAGATTCCTTTACTTTGAAATGTTGATATCTAAATAGCAGCTCACCATATGTTGACTCTGATGACAGATTCAGACGTTCAGTAACAGATACTTTAGTTACAAGGGTAAATTATGTTTTTGCAAAATAATCTCTTAATACTTTGTTTATTTATTTTACCTTTTTCTGTATTTAGATTGAATAACTTCTGTACAACAGGCTCTAAATCTTCCCTAGCAGTTCTAGTTGATGGACAGGTTAAATGGACTAAATCTGTTAAAAGAGAACACAAACTAATTACTATCACCAATACACAGATATATAAATATCATTTACAATTTTTAAAAGGCACAACAGGCTTTTAGAAATCACTAATCTTCACACAAATCACTTCCTTTAACCCAGAGTAGTAATGTATTATGGAAATACAGTGTATATACACCACACAGAGAAATTTTCTTAATACATCTCATAATTATCTCTCTCTTCCATATATGTTGCTAAGATGAAAGTAAAATTTAACATCAGCAGTGCAGACAGAGAGAATGCCATTCTATGAAAATGTGTCTACTGATACCAGGAAAAGCAGCAGCAAGAATCTGGACAACACATTGTATTTGCCATTAATAACCTCTAGAAACCCCAAGTGCATTCTTATCAGTGTTGACAGTCCAATAGTTCAACAACATACTAAACCCACAAATATGACTACTTTCATCAACGCTCTCCTTTAAGAGCTAAATTGGGACTGAGTGGGAATTTGGAAATTTGGCTACTCACAGTTTAAGTCTGGCTGTACAGGAGTAAGTAGGAAGCAATCTTTCTCCACTGAAGTAAAAAGTTTGAGCAAGACTTCCATTTCTTTTATCGTACTAAACAGTAAATAGGGGATGAAGTGAATAGATGCATGTTTTACTTTACAGCTCAAGTGGGCTGGCCATTAACTATTTCTCTCCAGCCACATGGAGAATGAAGAACACTGGGAACACTGTCATGTTTCGACAAACCAGAGAGAATTTAAAGATAAGCACTGCTGAATATCAGAGAACTGTGCTGTGATGTAAGTTATGACACATGCAATCCCTTGGTACAACATAACAAAAAAGCTCTACAGCATTTTATTCATCCACCTTCTTATAGGATGGGGGAAAGAACAGTTTTGTGTTCGGGTAAGGGTGGAATTAGGTTAGGTGGGCCAGTAAGGATTTCTGACAATTTGCAAAACTGATTTCAAGTACTTGATTTCAAGAGGTGCTCTGTACACATCAGAAACAAATCACAGAGTACAGCAAACCCGTACTGCAAAAAGATGACATGAAAATATTTTGGACCACAAGAACACATTTGTGGAACTACATAACTGATCAAAATTCACCTCACAGCAGGGGCAAATCAACATCACGAAATCCAATTTTGTATTTGTGAAAATTCAGTTTTGCTTGAATACTGCAGATTTGATATTTAGATTTCTTGCTAATGTACTTGTCTTCATGAAAATAAAGTTGCTAAACAGATTCCTCATGCAACATACTATTCCTTCATTTGTTCTGTTTTGCAAACTAGTGAAGTTGCTGACTCCTTAGAAGAGATAATCACTTGATGCAGCTCTTGACCTCTTTTCTGTTCCATTGGTCTGTATTCAGATACAGAACCAGCTACTCTGCTGCTTTATCCCACCTGATTTTACATCCATTCATTCAGATATTTAAAACCCTCATCTTAAAGTTTTTTATAAAACCACCTTAACTGACTCATTTGCTACTGAATAGTTGTCTGGGAACTTACCAGCAGAGAAATATCTGTCAGAGAATCATGAAGAAGTTTAACATATCTTTGTACGAAGTTTAAACTGATTCATTTTTTCTTCATTACTGTACATTTCTGATCAATTCAATAGCAATGTATAGCTATGGTGTTATTTTAAATCCATATAACATTCTTTTCTCTCTGAAATCCAGCTATATTTGTGTCGTTATTTGCAAGTACATCATAGGTATCTTGAATGATTTCCTGGCTGCAGCTATGCCACAGTAAGTTTGACACTGACTCCAGGCGACCAGAAATTTAACCCTTCATGCTCCTCTTCTTTCAGCTTGCACACACAGAAATTATATTCAAACATTAATACCCATTTTTTATTTAACCAAAACCAAACCTTCTGTCTAGAAGGAGTATGTACTAAAAAAAGTAAAAGAAAACAGGTGGTGATAATGAAAGTCTCCCTGTAACCTTAACTAAATGTTTACAATCCCAAATGTTGTAATACCATCTATTCTTTCCTCAAAAAAACCAGCTATAAATCACTAAAGTTCACATCATTTACTTTCTATAAAATCTTTTTTATTATCTTTAAGGTTATAGCTATGAGTCACAGTCATCAGTATATATTTTGATTATAGTTGATTTACTCGAGTATATAACTGCATTAGTTACAGTGGTTGCCAACATTTGTCTTCAAGTAATTCTTCTAGCAAGAAGAACGATGAGTTTAGTTCATGATTTCATCATTACAGTCTCAATTTTTAGGGCAAGTGAAGGAGTTTGGTTCCACTCAACTGGCATTACAGATTATGTGCCTGTCATTTATGCAGTGTGATCAAAGAGTAGATGTATTTGTATACTTATCTTAAATAATTGTTTGACGGAGAAATCACTCAGGTTAAAACCCATTTACAGATAATGATGTAAAAGTTTTTTAAAAAATTATGAATTATGTCCCATAACTAGAACTGAGCTATACCTAATATAGAACTATATTATTTCAATACATGAAGACAAATTTCATGAAGGAACGTAGTACCTTCTCTTCTGAAATGAAAAGAATTTATGGAGAAAAGTAAATAACAGAAACCTTAATTTTTCAGCAGCACAGAAATTCTCATGAAACTAATAATTTACACCTACTTGAACATCAATCCTTTAATTTCACTTCCTGCTATATGTATTTTGTAAACCCTTAAATAAAGTACATCAGCTATTTAAAGGATAAGTATTAACAATATGCTTTATAGCACTAAGTTCTTAATTACAGGTTTGTTTGGGGTTTTTTATTAAACTTTGAATGACTTAATCATTTAGTTCACTCTTTCATATGCAAAGAACTGAGTTCAAGCCTAGGTAACAGTAAAATAAATTGGTTATTATTACAGTTACTTATTTTTGGTTAAAAAGCATTAGGTCAGGCAACCTCTAATTCTATGTATCTTCCGTAGTGTCCCAAATTGGTATTCTAATTAACAGAATCCAGAAGAATTTGGAAAGAAAAATAAATACCCAGTAAGAACATTTTGTTGGTCATCTATTTCAAGTTCACATAAAATACCAACAAGAGTCATAAAGCTCTGTACATAGAAAACTGTTAACGGAAATACTGGGATGTCCCTTCTAGAAAGGTGATCTCTGTGATATTCTTAGAATTAAAGAATCTAATGCAGTAGATGACAATAACAAAGTTCTTATAAGAATTTTTATAACTGTACCTCAAATATATCATGATGCACTCCTTCCCTCTCCAAATCTCATAATGGTACACAATCCCACCTCTACCAAAACTTTCAGAAGATAAAAAGCCCCCAAACACAGTGTACTTCAGGTACTTCAATTTAATAGTTCAGCTAAGGTAATCCATTTTCAAAAAAACAAACTAACGACAAACTACCAGTAAGATGTGCTCCAAAATATTCTGCCAGAAATAATATTGAAATATACTTGATGCTGGTACTGAAATCCTATCCTTATGAAACCAAAACTTTGTGGCACTTTTTACAAGGCCACAGAGTCCTACAGCATAAAGATTCTCTTAAATTTCAAAGGCAGTCTGAAAACAAAACAAAACAAAACAAAAAGACCCCACATGCATCCATATTAACCTAGATCCCACCTTTTTGCTTACAGTTTTTTTCAGAAATGATTTGAGAAAATACTTTGGGTGGGTTTTGGCCCTTTAATTATAGTGGTAAGAGAAATTCTTGGCAGAAAATTTTACAAAGAAAACATTTCTAAGTTAAAAAAAACTTAATATTTTGACTTGAAGACTGCACAGTCTTAGCTAGTTGCAGTGGAGAAGAAAACAGTCTGCTAGAGCTCTCCACTAACCTTATCTGCCATTCTACTAAATCTTCAGTTGTCTTAACAATCTTGCAGAATAAACAAAATGTGGAATTCTAATACTTTTTTTATCTAAAAAAAAAATTAATACAGCAGTCATATCAAAAAGCTCTTTGTTGGTGCTATTTTATAATTACGGTACAGTAAACAGAGTATTGTCCCAGTACTAATAAGACTACAACTACAACTATCAAGCTTATTAGGCACCTAAGTGTTAAAAGGAACATTTGACATGCGATCCATTTGGAAATAGAGAACAATATATTTCATTACCATGACAATCACAATAAGAGTTTACATAAATAATTATCACCTGTAAATTTAACAAAGATTGAATGCAACAAGAATCTTGTAGTATGATTCCTAAGCCATATGAAGCAGCACACAACTGCTATAGAATGAAGACAATGGACTACTTCTCTCATCTGCTGGTAACAGTAACCTACTACACACTGTCTTCTCAGGTAATAGCCTGGTCATTGTGCAGCAGAGGAATGATATGCACATATTTTAAATTTTGTTTCAGAGGTGATATAGTCAAAAGGAAAAATATAGTTAAGATTACATATACCCTGTACTTACAAGTGTCCTTCATGCATGTCATGGTTGAGGAACACAACTCAATGACGCAAACTGCCGGTTTTCCTAGATCCACTGGAGGCACTGTCAAAATGGAAACCTATCAAGCAGAAGGAACAACTTATATTAAAGAAGAGTAACATGGAAGATGAGGCAACCAAAACAATTCTGAGTAAAGGTGAAAAATAACTGCAGACAGTTATACAATTTTGTTTTCTGGTTTATTAGTAACAATTTGTGCAATCAATCCTGCAGAATTTGAGCATTCAAGAATTTCTACCCAAGTCAGCAAGAGCACCTTTGTTAGCAATGTCTGCAGCTGCCAAACAGAAAGAAAACCTCCTATCACAGCCTTTTCCAAAAGGATGACAGTTTAGAAACTCTGATGGCAAGAGACTGCAAAATCTTTTTTGAACACTGGGCAGAGCACTGTTAGTTGAGAATGACTGGAAGACTTTTATGCAGGACTGCTACTAGTAAGACTTAGGAAGAACAGACTTGTCTGTCATATATGTTCTTATTTTGTAGATCCTATTTAACCTGTAAGAATACAGGAACCGTACAGAAGAAACACTTAACACAGATTAATATCCTTTAAAATTAAGGTCTGCAAAGACTGACGAAGCAGAACATTTAAAGAAGGATCTGAAAGTGTACAATAAGAACTTCAAACAGTAAAAGTGAATGTTAAATAGAACAAGGGAACTTTTAACAAAGTTCAGACAAGATAAATAATTAACGGTTAACAGAATACTAAGAGTAACAGTTTATCACAAAGCAAGCAAAATAAACTACCTTAAAGACAAAAGCTCAGAAACTCTGTTAATATAGTGCGAACCAAACAGGGAAACCCAAGCCATGGAACTAAACTGAAATAAAATAAAATTCCTAATAGTTTTTATAGAGACTCACAAATTAAACAATTAGCAGTAGAAACAGCTGACTAAAAAGCTGGATTCATGCAGAAACAAAAGCCTGAATTAATTCCTGCCAACTTACAATTCATAAAGAGATAAGTGATACAAAATTTATACATACCTGCTGCTCTGAATCTGTGTTTAGTACAGACTCATCTGTAATGAGCACTGCTCTGGAGATCTGCCTACAATTAAACAGAACAATTCTGGCATTTCACAAAAACGTAAAAAGTAGCAATTTGGATTCATAGTTTTGGCAATACCAATCTAAACATAATACTGTGGGAAGGCTATGTATGATTGTTAGTGGGATATCTTGCCTGTTGCTGAAGTAGGAACACATCTGGAACACTAATGTAGTATTTTCAATGACCAAAATAGATGATGAATAAATAAGCCAGTGCTGTTATGTAAAACAGCTGGAATATCCTTCTGATTTTTTTAAAAAATCTTTTGTTTATCTGATCAAGATTAGTAGCAGCACATTACAGGACTTTTTATGTTCCAAACAGCACAGGACACTTTGGACTAAGGGGAAATATACTAGGGTGGAGCTCACGAATTGAAGTTTCTAATCCTCCATTGCCTATGATTATTTCTGCACTGCACCTACTACTACAGTTTTTCTAATATCTTATCTGCAGTATTCTGAAGACAAAGGCAGCAGCATATGTCCAATGCTTTTGGCAAGAACAACAAAAATCAGAGAAAACAATGACTTTTAATATTTTTCTAAACCTGACCAAATTTCAAGTGAGAACAGCAATAGGCACCTCCACCTTCCCAACACTTTTAAACAAATATGAAATCCTAATGCACTTAGAGCGATTGGATTTTTTATAAGGCAAAGGGGAATATGATTTAGAGGACAATTTAAGAAAACCTAAAGATAGAAAGTATACAGTATGCCCTGAAGTATATAGAAGACGACAAAAACTATGCACAGAACTAAGCTGTACTGCAAAGGTAAAGCAGGAGACAATTATCTCTTACGTTTAACTTGCAGGGTACTTCATACACTATTATTTAAAGAAATTTACTATGTTTACTGTTTTATCACATACCTGTAACACACATTTGTGCATACGCTCTCTGAAAGGTAACTATCCTCCACAATAAAATAATTAGCACTTATTCTTTGTCCAAAATGATCCACAATAGCTTTGCATCTGTTTAAAAAAAAAAAAATCAAACCAAAATAAGATATTTAGATATAAGGTAACAAAAGCATGTGTAAGTTTTCGAAATTGAGTTATATAGCACATCATTTATATCTTTCAAATAAGTTAGTTACACATTTAACAGGTGAACCCCTGAAACAACTCAACTGAAATTGATAATTAAATCATAAACTTACACATTCTACCTGGTATATACAATTTTTTACTTGCAATGCAATTATAGATAATGATATTGGAACATTAATAAACTGGTCACTTTATAAGGAAAACTAAATTTAAGCTAATAACACTGGCATTTGATTGTACATGAAAATGGCATACATTTCTTACTTCATGATACATGGAAAAGTAATACTGTGAATTATTTTGTAGGTGCTACCCTATTGCAGTGTTATTTTTCCCCAGTCAGCAACCTTTACCAAAGACAAGTTTATTTTGACAATAATATTTGACAAATTAAATGGCAAATTAACTTAAGAGATGGAAGGAAAAATCCCTGAGAAATGTGTGCATCAGACTGTTCCTAGAGAACTTTTCTGAGCTTCTATATTTGTGACTAAATGCACTATTTATCTCTAAATTACACAAAAAAGGATTAACTAAGCCACATTGCTTTAAGAGCAACACAAACATTCTTGATAGATACTGTTTGTCTTTGAACATATACAAATTCTAACCCAAACATGTATTAGTCTGCCTCAGGCAATTCTTGAAAAAGTAAAAAAACAATTTAAAAAAAAAAAAAAAAAGAAAAACCCAAGGACCAGCCTTGCCCCCCCCGCCCGCCCATCTTTCTGAATGCAAGCAGGTCAAAAAAAAATGAGATTAATTAAAAGTCGAGACATTGCTACAAAAATTTTCAAGATTCAAGTGTAACACAACACACTAACACTCTTATAAATGGGACAGAAATGAAAACCACAGGAAAGAAGCAATTCAGAGAGCTTTAATGAGAACAGGATACAAATTTCAGATTTTAATGGGGAAAGATCTCTATTAAAGAACAAACTTCAGACTTATATATAACATATATGAAACTAAATCATATATATGAGACAAATAAAAAGGAGGCTGCATACAGATACTAACTAAAAACTTCTACTGCTGATTCCTACATGCCATGATCTGTGTTCTATTTAATTGTACATAGTCTCCTCAAACTGAGACATTGAAAACATTTTTAGAAACTCCTAGAGGTTTAAAGAGCACCTATCTTAATGAATGCTTTTCCTATCTAAAGTGCAAGGAAAATATGTGCACTACAGTTTCTTTCTTTATAGCTTGTTTCCATATCCTAAGAGACTTTAAGGCTTAATACTGATTTCTAAAACAAGATTTTAAGATTTTCTACAATATCAGAACACTTCCTGTAAAAATAAATAAAGCAAATTAGCTTTATTTAACTTTTGCTTGGTTATGAAAGTTACTGCATATTTTTTTTTAAATTAAATTCTTCTGAATCAGTATCTCAATGTTTCAGTCAATTTAATATACAGGATTCAAACCAGTAAATGCTCTCTCGCACATTTACACACACACACACACATGTGCGCACACACAGGGAAACATCAAAAGAAACAAAAGGATGCCCAATACAGAGATCCCTTACAGATTTAAATGTGTTTTATCATAGTGCAACATTATTCCTGTATCAGTAGGTATCTGACATGCAAGTTATGCCTTATGAACAAACAGCATTTCCGTAACTTCAATTTATTCATTAGCTTCTGTGATCAAAACAATCTATAAAACTAGAGATGAGAACCAAACCTAAATAAGTAACAGCAATCAGCTGCCACTAGCTTTAGTAAACCACTTGCTTCTGCAGTGTGAAATGAGAATGGAAAAAGGGTGCATGCAATGCTTATTTACAAACGTAAGAGGTTTATGACAATTAAGCATGTTTTTATAACACTAACTTCTAACGCTGATTTCATAGGAACCTGGATACTACATATATACCTATATTCAAATTCAACAGATAACTTGAAAACAGTAATTAAAAGAAGTCTAATGGTACAAGCATTGTTTAACTTTAAACATGTATTCTTCATACAGTTTCAACCACATTCTATTCAACATGTGTTTCACTTGTAACTTTAAGAAGTTTTTTCCTAATGTTAACCTGATTTCATTCTCAAGCACTCATTTGAATACTGCAAATAAACAAGGAAGTCAAGCTGCTACAGTTCATTTCTAATTATAACCTTTCTTATTGTTTATGAAACAATTTCCCCTGCCACCCCCCTAAACATTATTGAAGGGGAAAGGTTGATTAAATGTCATGTTGCATCACTCAAAGCCAGCAAAAGCAACTACACACTTTTTATTTTCCTGCTAAGTGTTGTTTCCTCTCCTTTGTTCAGGACTAGCTATCAGGTCATATGTTTGATAAGATTTTACACAGAAAAAGAGATAGCGCTTTTAATTTCAGTCTCCACTTTACTTCAAAGGATGATGCTGAGAAAATTTCTTTCAAGTACTGCTTCCAAATATGGAAAACACTTATGCACTGACATTATCAGGTCTCTGTCATCTGATATGTGTTGGGACAATGAATCATACAGAACCCTCCATTGACCTTCTTTCAATGTGTCTAGATAAAAGGATGAAAATTAGAATCCATCTCCTTGCAGTGCCACGAGTTATAAATGTACTTTATAGGGCTCATTATCCAAACTAATGGACTAAGGGCGACATCCTTGAAATGGACTTACCAGCACTGACAAAGCCAGTATGCAATATTTCAAGAAAGATATGTAAATTACTATGTGTTTGCTGTATCTTTTTATTACAGATGTATAAATTTCCATTTATCATATCTTTTCCATTTTTGAGACAGAATTATGTAATTGGAAACATACGTAAAGTGTGATCAACATAAAATCCCTACCATTATTATTAATGGAATCCATGCAATTTAAAATACTTCAGATTTTATCATATGTACCCAAAAAAGTGACCTACAATAAACATGGAAAAAATAAACAACAAAAAGAAAAATAATTAGCATGTATACATTCAATGTGCTTTTTCCTCAACCTAAGGAATATGATGTGTTTTTTATTTTCTAACAGAGCATCAGAGTTTTATCAAGAACACAGGATGTTCTGCATATGTATTAAAACAGCAGACCTAATCTGATACAATACGTAAAAAATAGAAATTTTCAAGTGGATTACCAAAACCTTAAAATAGGTATGTCTACAAGTTTCTACACTTTCACACTGTTTTCCCTGAATCTTACTTTCACAAACTATAAAAATGACTATAAATTATAAAAATAATTGTATAGTTGGGGATATAAAAAGGAGTTGGAATAAACTTTGTTGATATTTAGGGACTTCAAATTAAATTCTAAACTAGCAACAAAGTTTGAGAAGAAAATCAAGGCTGTAGCTGTAAGAATAAGTTTTCCTTACATGTCCTAAAGCAAGACTATTAAAAATAGTGAAAAAATAACTGCACTAAGATCTTGATGAAGTCTGGAAGCCTTCAGAAGCATCTTCATGGAAGATGCTTATAAAATAGTAATGAATACTACACAATTTGACTAAATTTCTACTGTTGTGAGTTTAACCTATTTGTAACCGAGGTAAGCTGCCTCTGAAACTACAGAGACAGCTGTACTGACAACACGATATGAATTTGTCTATTACCAATTACTATTAATGGCCTGTTGACTCAAAAGCTCAGTAACTCATAAATACCCTCATTAACAATTTGATAGCTGATTTTTATTAAGCAAAACACTGAAGCCCAAAGTCAAGAGGAAATTAGAGCTGATGCAGGGAGGGAAATACACAGTCAGGAAAGAGATAACATGAAGAAAGAAAAAGAAGGGAAAGGAAATAGTGATGATCTTGGCAACAAACTAGATAGCTTGCTAAGTAACACTCTAAGGAAAAGACTTAGCAAGTAAAAGCAGTATTGCACTCAGGTGAGAGAAAACAAAATCAAGAGAAATAACGTAACTGAATAAAGCCATGTACCTAGGTCAAAGAAACTCAGCTTTTTGAGTGACATTTTTGCTACGGTGAAGACGATGTTTGAGACTTTTTAAAATTACTAGGGAAAAAAAGAGAACATTATATGATCCTTCTTTCATTGCTGAAAATACCTTTTCAAAAAACATTTTGTCCTAGGCTGCATTATTTTCATCATCTCAAAGAAGTCTGACACTTCCCTTCTCTTCTACGCATATTTTTTTGTTAACTTTTATTTTGATGTAGAAATGCCACTTGGTAAAATACCTGCTTTGAAACTATGGGAGACGTAAAAAGAGACAACAGAAGCAGGCAGACGGCTCCAAGCAAAAGGCAGCTGACTAGACTTGGGAAGCTGGATGTGTTGTGCTTCTTCATATTCAGCGTCAGATAACGGCATTATTAAAAGACCAAAGTTTTTAGAATAATGAAAGTCTGGTAAAGTCTTTTAAAAATATTTCAGTGATTCTGCACCTCAAAAACCTGTCCTTCTGTTTTAAGTGAGAATGGCACAAGTGAACCACTAAAGCAGCCTAATAGCCTAAAAAAGACACTTGAAACCTATCTGGAACCCTGAGGAACATATTCGATTCAAAACATAAAAGCAGGTTAAAGGAAAAGCAGCACTCCACCTTTTTTGGAATACATATAACCTTAACAAAGAAAACATTCATTTCAAAGGTCTTCAGAATGTGCAAAAGAAGCTGGAAACTGGGGTAACCAGCACCACTGACCAGTTAAGATCTCCATAGAGTGGTGTTCGGAAGTTGCTAAGAAGTGTAAGCTTTGTTCCTCTGAAAGAGCAAGTCAATTATTTAAACACTATTGGAAAATAAAGCTGCCTGCAGTAAAAGTTCAAGTATTACTGTTAAAATAAACTATAGAGTTTATGAAAGGGGCATAATTTCATTTGCATATGAATCATGCACTTAAAACAACAACAACAACACACGTGATGAAATGCTATCCCATTTGCATCTCAAAGTCTAAAACTGTGCAATGAACTTCAGAACCTTAAAGAACTGACAGAAAGATAAAATCTGTTGTTCATAGAATTTCAGGGAAAACAGATATTACTTGACCATGTCATGACAAATCTAGTTACAAGTACCATGCTCAAAGAGTCAAATGTGCAGTGCAACTGGAAAGTAAACACGTTACACCGATCATTTAACTGCTGATTTTCCTAATAGACTGTTACTACATGTTTTCTAGCTTAATTTGCAAAATTTTCTCCAGAATGTTTTGAACTTTTCAATTACAGAAACTAAGCTGAAAAGAGGCTCTTAAAAGAGCCAAAGTCTGCCGTTAGACTAATAACTGATAGAATGTATGTAACAGAAATCATGACAATTTACAGAGGTGTGAAAAATGCCACTGTGGAAAAAACTGTGGGTTGATTTTTCTTAGCTCAACTTTAAACCCGCCTACAGGCCTGATATTGTTGTAAAAGAATTTATCCTAGGATAAGAGGGCAGCATAGTTTATGACAACAATCTACCTAAAAACTCATTAAAGTCTTTTCTCTTGGAGTGACATGCATTATCAGCAAAGATTAATCTGATGAGTCTTTAGGTGAGCTCCATTTTTAAAAATGCAATAACAGAGGGCTTTGTTGTCATCTGATGAAAATCAATTAGAGTAGGTAAGGCCACAAGGAAAACTAACATCACTCATCACCAGCCCCCCGGCAGCTGAAATGATTTGTCTTCCAAGCTTGGGTGATCAGGAGCTGTAGTAATATCACAGGGAAATTAATTTAGTTTCTATATTCTAGACCCACTTTCCTTGTTCTGGAGGACCTATACACAAATTACTTTTAATCAAGGTTGATGTGTTATTAATACCAAGGAGGATCGTTGAAGAATCATTTTTTTTTAAATTGACTTAACACATTTTTCATCTGTATTTTGTATATAAACAGAAGGTTACTTATATTACCCTTACCGTCCAGATTCTTTGTCCACTACAAGGCACTGCACGGAATGGCGAAGACAATAGATTCCACCAAATACGGCACACATCCTAGAAACATATTAGGAAAAAATAAAGGTTACTCCTATCATGACTAATTGTAATCAGTGTGAGTGTGTGTCATAAGCAAGGCGAAGGCCTGTGCATGTTGTACATTTTTAATGACGTGTCTTAATCTCTGAATCAGACAATCAAAAAACAATCAAAATAAACCACATCATACAGTTTTTGTAAAGAATATGTTGTTAACTTTTTTTGTATTAGCATTTATCTTAGTCCTCTAAATTGTTACACTAGCTTGAGCACTCATTCTGTGTTACCATCATCAGTCATTCAGGATGGAAAAGCATCTATTTACTGAAGATGCACAGAGTATCTACTGACCACACTACATTGCACATGGTATGGAACGAGAATGTAAGAACACACTATAACCATACCAAACTCCTACTAGAATTCCAAGTGTGTGTAATTCAGAAGTTATTTCTCTACTCTTACAAAATGTACGGTGGGAACTTCATTGGCTAAAAGCAGCTTAATTTTTGAGGGCATTAAGTGCCCCACTAGAATGAAGACTTCTTACAATCTAAAGGTGACCTCTTACAAATAGGAATTCCTCCAGATTCTGCCTATGTTATGATACAGTCGCTTAAGATATTCTGTGCATGGACCGATGAAAACTTCCTAAATGAAAAAGGAACTGGCTTCACAAGTCAGTTTGTCAAAATCTAATGTATACTAAACTATTTAGCCATTTTCCATTTGCAAACAAAGCCCATTACCTAAACCAAGGAAAATTACACTACCCAAACATTAAGCCAATATCGCAACTCATCTGTTTTTAAACTCTAAGGAGACTCAAGTTTAAAGAAACTAGATTACGACATTTAAATATGAGGAAGTTACTTTTGGATATATATTTATACCAACTTCTAGAGAAAACAGTTTTTATTAAGAGATTCTGTAATAATTCAGTCATGCCTCTCTATTTTGCTTTGACGCAGTGAGATATACACAGCTGAGAACGGCAGTGCTGCAGCAGGGGTCAACGAGCCAAACTCAGTACTGGACAGAGATCAGAACAGGTCTGTGGGAGAAGAGGAGACTTTACCACACCACTTGCAACATGGCTTATTGTAAGAAGCAACCCGCTGCTATGCCTTGCACACGTTCCTGCCTAGCAAAACACCGCACTTAGTTGGAGGTATTTGTCTTCCACTCACCCCGGTGTTCCACTGCTGACTACTTGTAAGGAAGCATTCCAGAGACTTCCCTGCTAAATCATACTCAAATTTCCCACTTTTTAAAATGGTCAACAAACCATTTTCTTCTTTCCATTCTGGGATTCCAGAGAGGAGCTAGTCTCACTGTACCTACTGACTCCTGGGCCTCCACGTGAGGTCAGCCCACTGCCAGATTTCATCACTAGCCAAGATGTTTTATCACCTCCTTGAAGAGATCTCTGACTAAAACTCTTCACCAGATGAATCTGTCCTATGCAAAGCCTGAAACTGCTCTCCCGTAACGCTCCACGGTAAAAGTTCAGTTGGTCTGGCGATAAACATGATCCCGGGTTAATCCCCACATCCTAACTTCTATCTGCCAAAAAATAGGCCTGATCTCTGCGGATTACTTTTCTGTTGATTTAATGTGACACAAGGTAAATTAATTCGCAAAAAATTAAAGTTCAGTTTCTGCAAGCGATGCCTAAAATTTTTACTGGACCCCCATTAACATTGAAATGACTGCGATATCACTAGTTATAGGGGTTTTTTTAACTCTAGCTCCTGAAAGATTTTAATATAAGCCCACATTCTTCAAAATGCTATCAAGCAAGTATAAACAACCAATATTCTTTTTGCTATGTATTTTTGCAAAACTCTTTAAACTTTCTGTGAGAGTACTATAATGCAGAGAAATTCAGGATCTTACAGAAACAGGATATATGTTAGAGATTCTCGAGGACAGAGCTTCACAATTAACTCTGGATTCAGATAAACTTCAGTCAGTTTTTTGTTTACAGTGCATTATTTCAGGGGCATTCTTATTATAAGATTAATACAGAAGGCAGAGGATGAAGTTCTCTAGAACTTGGTGTGACAAAAAAACCAGAACATTTAAAAAAAATATTTTTCAAATTATTTTAAAAAAGAAATCATCTTTCTCTCTAAAATTTTCAGTCAGCATGGAAATTACACAGTGGAAAAAGGTAAAGAAAAAAGACGGGGGAGATGCGTCTGATCCTTTACAATAAAATTTCAGGTTTGGACTGTTTCCAATGTCTGATCTATCTTGGGCACCTTTAATTTTTTTTTAATTTAATTATATTTACTCATTTAAGAATCTCCAGTGGTTCATTCAAATCAATCAGCTATCACTGACCTCTTCTCATGTAAGCTGAAGAAAAAGAATGAACAAATATTTTGCATATTGACAAAAACTGCATATCCCTTTCTCAGAGAGAACTGCTCTATTAGAGACAACTGTCAAATGCTATCAAGTGACATTTCACAATTCCTCCTTCATCCTACAAGTTAAATACACCTGTGTTCTTGTGATCCCTATTATTCAAAAGTAAATAGCCTCTCATGAGTAAATCATAGAACAGTCTGTAGCACATTCGATACAGTGACACACTGTTCCATTTTACCATGCTGGAGAAGGAAACTGAGTTTTCCGAGTTCCTGTTATTCAGCTGAGTTTTGGTGTGACCCAAACATTTGATGTTCAGCTCACAAACGAAAGGACAGAGCTGAAACTGGGAGGGCATAAAAATTAGAAATTACACCTGCCATTTCATTAACAGAGTCTGCCTAGGTATTGTATTTAAAATAATGTGTAATTCTATTTGTCTTTTGGTAGAGTTTACACTATAATTTAACAGACTAGTGTGACTACATTTCTAATACCTGCTTAGCATTAACTGGGCATCAGACTAGCCAAAGCAAACAATCAATATGGGAATGGCAGGCTAGTTTGGTGGAACATAGTTCTCCCAGATTTCTGGGATGATAGCAGGATTTTCCTGGTTTAACTAACAGTTTTTTTGTTTGGTGGGTGGGGTTTTTTTGTTGGTGGTTTGGTTGTTGTTCTTGTTTCTTTTTTTTATTTTTAATTTTGTTTTGAAGTTAGTGTTGTGGTTTAACCCAGCCAGCAACTAAGCACCATGCAGCTGCTCACTCACTCCCCCTGACCCAAGTGGGATGGAGGATAGAATCAGAAGGAAAGAGGTAAAACTTGTGGGTTGAGATAAGAACAGTTTAATAGAACAGAAAGGAAGAAACTAATAACGATAATAATAACAATAATAAAATGACAATAATAAAAAGATTGGAATGTACAAAACAAATGAGGCACAATCCAATTGCTCACCACTTGCTGACCAATGCCCAGTTAGTTCCCGAGCAGCAATCCCTCCCCGGGCCAACTCCCCCCAGTTTATATACTGGGCATGACGTCACATGGTATGGAATACCCCTTTGGCCAGTTTGGGTCAGCTGTCCTGGCCGTGTCCCCTCCCAACTCCTTGTGCCCCTCCAGCCTTCTTGCTGGCTGGGCATGAGAAGCTGAAAAATCCTTGACTTAGTCTAAACACTCCTCAGCAACAACTGAAAACATCAGTGTGTTATCAACATTCTTCTCATACTGAACACAAAACATAACACTCTACCTGCTACTAGAAAGAAAATTAACTCTATCCCAGCTGAAACCAGGACAAGAGCTTTACATATCTATTCATAGATGATGAACTAGAAAAGAAAACTTTCATTTTGCAAACCTGACTTCCTAAAATGGTATCCATACTGGCATTCAAAAGTCATAGTTCAAAGACAGTACCGCAAAACCTTTTAAACTGCCTGAATGATGCAGCACAGCAAACGGCTGAAGCGTGTTACCAACTCACATCTCTTCTGAGTCGTACTCCAAAAGGTAGCAGTCTAAGGAAATGTCAGCAATATCACTTACTACTGGCCGAATCAGAAGATCCAGTTCCCTAGAAATACCTCTTCTACCCATGCAAAAACCTGGAGAATATACACCATGTTGAATCCCAGCCTTGGATGTCTTGAGATTGTTGAAGATGACACAAAGGTTAAACATCCACTGAAGAATTATTACAGAGCCTTGAGCTACGGGCTTATTATCTCTAATGCTGCAATCAATGGCTTCTTGCCTGACAAAGCATGTATTAGGATCTTTCAAACCAACTCAGATGAATTTATTTCATATGTTGTATAAAAGAATAGCACTATTAACCTAACTAGAACTAAGATTCCTTTGTTAAAAACTATAAATTATATTTTTCCTTTGACTTCAACCACAGTCAAGGGCTTTTTGATATATGCACTTTATTTTTCTAGCGTGCTTTGAAAGAACGTTGCTGCTTGGCTGCGCAAAAATGTGAATTACTTATTTTCAAGAGTAGCCTGCTATCCAGTGGAGGAGGGCATGACCTGTTTTCATAGTAGGCCAGTGGAAAACTTCTCTTTTTAAATTAAAATGGAAAGGAATTTTGATCATGTTGTGTTAAACAATTACAAAGAGTCAAAATACCTATTAAAACAGCCCAGCATGAAAAATGGCATGATTAGGAAGAACTTGCCAAAATTCTTTAAATATAGAAATTGAAATATTAAACTAAATGGCATCCCAATAATTTATGACAAAGTAAAATCATTGTGCTAACATTACTTTCATACAATAGGCTATTCAAGATGATTTGACTGTACTTCAAATACAAGGCAACTCTTTGATACCATTAACCCTAAATGACAGACATTTAAACTGATATTACTCTAATTAACTGGCGACTGCCTACACCAATAATTCAAGTTTTGCTGAAAGATAGCAACAACACTGTACTCAACTTCAACTTTGCCCCGGTGACATCAAATCATATTACAGCTAAATTAACAGTTGTGAAAATTTTTGGCCTGGTAGCCCTCCATCATACACAGCCTTTAAATGCCATTTCAGTTCCCATCAAGGCAGGAATCAGCAGTTGTAATTTTTAATACAGCTGTGAAACAATAGGACATATTAAAAGCTGAATTTTTGACAGCATATTCACGATGATTTATGAGTTTGTATATAATTTGATTATTCTATTAATTTTACTGATTACTGATTCAGCTAATACAGTGAAGGTCACTTACAAAATAAATCTTCATTACATTTCACAGAAAGTAACTGCCTCCAACTAGTTGTTTTCTTTAATTAAACACTAATGTAACAAGAGAGAAAATAGGCTTCAGGGTTGCTGCATCTGTTGCTACAAGAGGAGTTTACTGCTTTGATGTAATGCTCTCAGATATTAATTGAACAAAAATAGAATGTCTCTCTATCTGACATCTTGATTTTCAACAGAGATACCATAAACACCCTTAAATTACAGACTTACCCTTAGTTTATTCTGAACTACATAAAAGAATCGGAAAATCTTATCACATAGTTCCACACCAAAAAAAGTAGGTTTTACTTCTAGCATATAGTTTCTCCTCCACTTCTTAAAATGCATGGAGCAATTAATTAAAAAATTGAGTATTTTTCTCCCCAACTGTACAGTCCTCTATAGCAAAAACTATTAGCTTCCCTCCTTAAAGATGAATACTGCATGTACAGCACAGCAAGCTTTGGAGAAAGATCAAAGAAAAACATGCCAAGTACTAAATTAATGAATTGTCCTCTTTCAATTTATTTTTGCACACAGAGGAAGCTGTGACCTGCTTCTTATATTAAATTCTGTGTTTCCTGAAAGGTCCCTAGAACTTCACCATTTCCTACAATACTGTTTTATGTTCTAAAAGCATTAAAAAATACAGACAAATCAAATAAATTAAATGGCTACAGTTAAAAAAACCAGATAGACTGTTCTCCCAACAGAGAATTCCCATAAAAAAGGCAAATCTCAGTATGTGCACCCACCCGGATGAAGACAAAAAAATATTAAAAACGGCACCAAAGAAATAATGAAGGTAATAATCAATGTCAACCAGAACTGTCCTGGCATTTGGAGAGCTATTGGAAAGGATAATATGTGACAATAAATGCTTAAGCAAGCAAATGAAGAGCCAAATATTTTTACTTTTTCCTGGAGATTGTGTTCAGCATTCCTGTAAAATTAAAAAAAGGTCCTGAAAGATTACAGAATCAGCCTAGTTTATAAATCCAATTAGCAAAATGACAGTTTTAGAACTGTCAGAAATTTCCTGCATAGTTATCAACCGGAAGTTAGTTAATACCCACAGAGTATTTTTTGCAGGAACCACAATTTTAATGCCTGTAATCATATAGCAAGATAATTTCTTTCACCAGATCTTCAGTTCTGTCCTAGCATAGTAAAGCAGAAGGAATTCCTAGCACTGTGACTGGGAAATACTACAGAAAGAGATGCTGTTAATGGCAAAGCTCCCAATCAAAACACTGGGGAGAAGAAAAAAGAACAAGGGCTTCTGCTTATTTTGGTTTCAGCAAACTCTTTTCGTGGGGAAAGACACAGCAGGCAGGAATGGCCACAGCTCAGGTAGGAAATGCCACATCTGAGACAGGGGTTGGGAGAGAAAAAAAAAAAAAAAGTAGCCCAGTCAAATGTAATTTTATAGCAAATTTCATATTTTGTATTTTTTTCTAGGGATTTAAATAAATTTTCATTTTAAAACTGAGAAATCGCTCCTTTTTGTTGTCTAGGATTTAGACTGCTACATATAGAAATATACATTCAGATACTGTGAAGAGTTCTAGTAGAGCGCACAGTATTTGACAGTAAAATAGGTAAAAACATAAAAACTGGTGCACTTGATTTTGTTTAGAGCACAAAACTCAAGAATGTGAGTAACATACCTACTTATCACTTACCCCAAAATGCATTAGACCCTCCGTGCACTTTTTTCCATAATTACAAAATAGGTATAATTTAAGTCTATTTCATCAGAGTCTGGGAAGGATTAATATTTATTGTACATGATATCTGAATGGCCAAATTTGCACTGAAGTGCAACTATTTCAAGAGTTTTAACACCTGAGTTCCTATTATGTGATGTGCAAGTTCTGGGGGTTTGGCAACTCAGTGCTGCCTTTTATGGGCTCAAGATGCCAATTCTGTTTTCTGAAACTCAAATGTTAGAAGACATTGCAATAAAAATCTTAGTTCATCACACATTTTTACGTTCCTAGACTTCCAGTCTCACTTCATGCAAGTGTAGATTTATTAAGCTGTTTCTAAAACCTGAGAAAGTTCTGTTGACAAAAGTAAGACCATGTTTAAGCTCTATTTTCACTTAACAAACTGTTAATAATTTAAGCAAATGCCGTGTTACTAATGACTCTTGTAGAAGAGTTTTTAGAGTGTCTAAGAGCGGTGTAAAAGTAGCTTAGTTGTATCCATTAATAAATTCCTAAAATGAAAAAAATAAGAGAGACCAGTTTATCTAATAATGCACTTGAAAGTCATTAACACCACAGAAATTTTCTGCAATTATGCATACTTGTTAGCTATCCTTTTCTACAAGAGTTCAACTATGAAACTTATTCCCCATCTTCCACATTAAAGATAACCACAGAACAAAAATCCTCATTTAAGAAATACTGAAGTTGCACAAATATGGTAACTGCAGACAAAAGTGCTAACACATATGTGCACAGTATTTTACAAAACTCTGCTTTGGAATAGCAGCTGCTTAGCTTTAAGTCATTTCTGAAGCAAAAGTCTACTTCTATCCACAGTCAGTGCTGCACTTCAGAAGAGTTCTGGTTCAACACCACCCTCATACGGGCTACATGAATGTGGCCAGTTCAGCCTCTGCTTGCCTGGAAGTGTTATGTAGGCTGTTGACTGCACACAGCTGCTGATTTGGCAGATGTGACATTCTCTTTTCTGCTGTATCCTTACTTTTTGCAGAAGGAAAATTTGTAGAAGTAGTATCTGAGAGATTAGACCTGCAATTTGCAAGGGAGTATACAACCCACGAACTTCAGTTTCTCGTAGACTCCTACTGCTGGTAAGACAAAAAGATGCTAACTTCATGAGAGGTACACAGGGATGAGATACTCTTGAGAACAGTCCTCTACAACAGGCAATAAAAGAACCTCTGCAGGAAAAAAACCCAGACATTTAGCATACAAAGATTTTGAAAGCAAAGTCTTTTGCATAAAATTAATCTAATTTCCTGGCTTAGGAGAAAACAAATCAAATGTGACATCCTACAACTTCGAACAATTAAGAGGGGGGGAAAAAATATCTGTGCAAGAAGTAGGTCTTCCAATGCTCGTGAAAGAAGAAAAACCTAAGTTTGACCATAAAATCTTGATGACTAGATCACCCCACAGTAACAGGTTTCTTGATTAAAAAAAAAAAAAAAAATCAGATTTGTGTCAAATTTTAGATTTGCATTCTTAAATACAACTGCTCTTTCCAGCAGAAGTGCTTTGTTTATTTTTTAAAAAATAAACAATCTGGGATTTAGCCTTCTTAAATAAAGTATTTAGAAAGAATGATAAATTTACTTTACAGTTTACCAAATCAACCTAACAAATTATTTACAAGAAAATCTCAGGAGGAGTGAAAATTATTAAGATTTTAGCAAACAGCTATAAGTCATGAAGAATTATGAAAATTTATCTGGGTAAGAGTACAGCCAGAAAAAGTCCCATAAAACTACTAAGGGAAAAGTATTGTCATTTCTTGAAACAAAAAGGGATATTAATAAGTTCTGTTACAGAATAAATTTACTGTGCTTCCAGAAACTGCAAAGTAAATCCAAACACTGTTGAAAGATGACTACTGATACGAAACATGAGGCTACTGTCTTGTCAGCAAAAATTCAAAATTTGAAGTAAAGAATTTGCAACTAGGTCTAAAATAAGTAGTTCCAGAGCCATGAAGAGTCAAGATTGTGAACGGTCATAACTGCAATGCAAAAAGTGCTGTTTCTTAAAATAACAACATTGTTAACCCTAAACAGTCTGTTCAACAAATCTACTCAGTACACTTGCACCTCGCTTTACAAAATAATCTAAAAACAGACCTCAAAGTGAAGTTGCCACAAAAGTAACTTGCACTTAAGTTGCATGGTGTACCCTTGACTGAGTTTTGGGCAAAGATCTGAAATGAACGAGAGGATAAACAGCACAGTTTAACTGTATTGTACCTGTACTAGCATAGTTGCTTAAGAAAAGTTTACAGGAATTTGAAAGAAAAGTTGCTTAATACTGGCTTATTAGATGGAAGAACTATATAAACATTTTTCAAGGATATTGCAATTAACACTACTTTTTAGTGAATCTAGGTTAAGAATCATTCTCTGGGATGCTAAACTCAAGAAATAGATGATTTACATGAAAGTAAAGTGAGGATCCATCAGGCAACACATTCAACTATTTAACTACCAAGTGTCCTAGAAACTATGGCTAAAGCACTGTGGAAATTTTAAGAAATTACTACACAGAAGGAGGGGAAGAAAAAAAGAAAAAAAAAAAGTTCAGTGGTTTCTGTACTGCTGTGATGGTAGTTAACTACAAATGCACTCTGAAGACTAATCTCTACAAAAGGTGGAAGCATGAGATCTGCCTGGCTCTAAGTTCTATCGACCTTGTAAAAGAAGAAGCTGTTCCTCGCACAAGGTCCTTTAGCTGCAATTATACAACAGTTCTGCCCTCAAAGGGGAGCTTGGGAGATCAGGACCGTAGGGCAGAGACACAAAAGCGAGTAACTAGAAACCAGTCGCTAAGCATTAGCTTATCTATAAAATCCATTTATGTGCTCTCTGCCTCCAGAAAAGACATAAAAATTCAAGTTATCTTAACCCGCAATGAAACTCAAGGACTATTTTACTAATTCAGCAGTGTTTTGGAAGCTACCTTTCTCTGTCTTCTAGTTTAATGTAAAAGGACTCTGCTAAACTACATTTGCATTTACATTCCAGATTTGCTCCAATAATAAACATTCATGTTATTTCCATAGATCTTCTGACAATGCTGTAACATTTTCGTACGTCTGAGTCCTAATTCTCAGGAAGAATACATAAACCAGAGTCTGCACATGCGCACACAAGCAGAGAGTAATTTACTTGTTAAGAGACTGTTAAGAGATAATACCAAATAATGTATTAGATGCACTTCCTTCATATTATTATCATTGCCTTAATTATTAAAGCAAATAATTAAAGAAGTATCATCTGATTATAGCATTTGTGTTCTGTGCTTTTAAATTCCAAATATGTTTGTAAAATGAAGTAAGAATGATTAAGAATGAGAGTAGGACAATGTAAGTTATTTTCAGCCTTTTTTAGTATGTAATCTTACATTTATTTGCCCTATACCACAGGGTATATTCTAACCCGTAGAATAAAATTTCTTGACTGAAAATTTTTCCATGCCTAGTTAGGAATCTGAAATCTATACACTTTGACAACATTTGTATGATTCAGAGCATCCTATGTGATATATTCTAATGGTTGAAGGCCTTCACGAGGTATAAACTTCTGAAGAACACTGTATTTCTAGTCAGTGAAATAATAAGGAGCAGAAAAGCTCTCATACTTATAAATAATTTTTTAAGCAAAGAATGGACAAACATCTCACTGAGAAGAAAGGTAAAATCTAAAATGGGAAGGTATTTTCAAAGTTTCATACACTTAGAATGCATTTCACAACAAAGGTTATTTCCAAATTAAAAGTCTTTTCCTGTCAAATTCTGAGAAATAATGTGGGCAAGGACACAAAAGCATTCCATAGCTTTATTAACGACAATGCTCACTGATCTGTGAATAACCTGAAAAAAATGAAGATTATTGAGTTACTTTACCAATCTATCCATCCATCACTAGTGAACAGGTCTCAGAATGATGGATTATCTCACTTCCCTGATGTTTATCCCAAGAAAGAGTTTCTCCTTAGAGGGAAAAACAAACAACTGATCCTACAAACACTAATGCTAACTATGCTTGCCCATTTTGCATTCATCTGCCAAGAAAGTGAATATATTAAGTTTGTCTTTAAAAGCCAAACTACACCAGAAGTTTTATTATTTCACTGAAATGCAAGTGAAAACAATTAAGAAGAAAGCAGCATTGCAGCTATTCTTACTATTCAGTATTTTAGTAAAGACCAAGTGATACTGACAAGTTGTCAGTAATTTCAAAATAGATTTTCAGGTACAAAGAAATGGAATAATCTTAAGTCATAAGAGATATATAAATATGAAAATTATATGTTTTGAAATACAGGACTGAACTCATATCTCAGATACAGCCTATGTTTTTAAAATCACCTGTGATTCCTTCACACTTGCTTAGAATTGCACATGTGCCAAGACTCAAATCTGTCATATCTGATCGTCACAAGGAATTAACATTGTTTGTATTTCCATTAATATGCCAAATCATACAATTAACATACAGAAAAGTTACGCATATTTGCTTACATGTAGAAACATGATACTCATTTATAGATTTGAATGAAGAAGATGTTACACTAAATTTTTAATGTGTCAATTCTAAGTGCTTATTTTTAGTCTGGTTTCCTGAAGTCCAGTCTTGATTTCAGAACACTAAAACCTTCCTAGAGATTGTAACAGGAACATAATTGGAAATGTTAAAGTACCTGAGACTACCTCAGAAGCTTCGACATTTGTAGCAGGTAATAGCTCAAATGTAAGGGTAGAAACTGATTATTCATTTCTGAAATATATACAGGAACCTTCCAAATCAATCACACAATCCTTCATATCTCAGCCTGGACTCTTAATCTTCATGTAAATATAGCGATTGAAAGAGATGAACCATCTTAATCAGATCTTTCCTCCATCACAAAATTACTACTGTCACTGGCACTGACACAAAAATGACTAATTTCAGCTAGAATCAGTAACAACTACTTAAAAAAGGTTACACTGTCCACCAAATACATACACAAAGTAAAAGTTCAAAGCCTATTTATAGGAAATGCAAGTCATTAACTGACTACCCATAAAAGTCAGTGAATCACTAATTCCTATGGCAAAGCAGCTGAAGACATTCTAGTACTTCAGCACCTATTACCACAACCACATCTGTCAATTCTTGGATGACTCGTAAAGAAAAAAGACACAATGTGTCACCCCCTAGAACCTTTATGAGATGACAGAGAGCATACAGTCTCCAATTCCCTCAAAAACTCCAAATGGGAAAAAACTGCACTACTACTTCTCAAAAAGTCTCGTTTCCATTTGGATTTCATATTCACAAGAATCCAGAAAAAAGAATCTGAAACCAAACTGAAGAGAAACTATGCACAGTCTCCCCCAAAATTCAGTGTGTTCACAAAGCAAGCACTGAGAAAAATAACGTAAGCGAGGTTACAAGCTACAAGTGACTTCTCAGCTGTCATTCATTAAACAACACTGGTCATGGGTGAAGAGAATCACAACTGAAAGCTTCCAGAAAGACTTCCTCTCAAAGGAAAACTGAAAATAAGAGGCATATTTCACTGCAGTGAACTGTAAAAGTGAACTATATGAAACAGTATTTGTAAAATAGCACTTCCAAACACTCCTCAAAACCATAAAAAACACAGAAAGTTTTTGCTTCTGAAAAACCAGAAGGAAAGAAAGGAGATTCCAAGTTACAAAAGATTAATTTCATGCAACACATAAAAGCAAATATGTCCTCACATTTGACAACTATTTCAGATTTTTAAGTCAAATATCTTTTTTTTTCCCAGTTAAAAGGAAAATTTGGAAACTGACCATTTTAATATTAACCTCCTACATCAGAAAATATTTGGGCTATTTCCTAATGTTTTCTAAAACCAGAAAAAAAACATCACAATCAAACTAAGTATTCTAAATGTTGTATCACTGAGACTTTACAGTTTACAGTGATGCCCAATTATAGTTTT
Organism: Harpia harpyja; assembly: GCF_026419915.1. Lineage (NCBI taxonomy): Eukaryota > Metazoa > Chordata > Aves > Accipitriformes > Accipitridae > Harpia > Harpia harpyja. The sequence goes on along the minus strand of NC_068957.1, from coordinate 23,298,081 downwards.
TCTTAGGTGACATTCTTCCAAGAAAATGAAAGCTGTATTACAGATTTGTAACAAACATGTTAACAGCAAATTGCAAAACATATATTGATTTCCCTAGCTGCCTTACATATTAAAGTTTTGGCATCTTATGTTGACCATATCAAATGTAAATGCTTGCTTTGATTTTCCTTAAGAATGAGATATTACTATATTTATTTTTACTAAGCATAATAATACTACTACTTCATTAGAAAGGAAGAGACGTAACAGTTTCATACCAAGAAGTTTGAACCAAAGGAAGCTGTTATACAGGCCAGTAAACTTTTGCTGCTTGTCAGCTCGGAATAGCATGAGGCTTCCAACGACCTTCCTTGTACCACGAATCCAATTTATGGAGATAGAAATCTCACATCTGTACCTCGACATATTGGGAGGTACATTACAGTGATATAAAAGTTTAATTTTCTCTCCTAAACCATACCTGTTTAAACCAATAAAGAACTAACACCGCTTTTACTCACTCAAGTGTCGTCAGTAGTTATAAAACGTTGTACTGTTTATGCAGAATTCATTTAGAATGCAAGGATGTGACTTACAAATGTCTTTGACTCATTCACATAAATATGCATGCATGCCATTTATAACAGTAGCCTTGATGAGAACACACAGTGTAACTGGCTGCAAGAAACGCTTAAGAGGTTTACATTAAAACAGAATATAGAACGGTGGTTAGAAATCACAGAACAGGTGACACCTTACTCTGATAACCTGGTGATAAAAACTGTAGGGTATGATGTATAGGTTGTGCCGTTACCACTTTACTATACAGTCTGAACAGTATTCGGATACTGCTCAGTTTTAGGAAGACATAACACCCAAGGCAGACCACATATAAAAATTGTGATTAATCTAAAAAAAAATTGTGATTGTCTTCTAAATTGTTCACTTAAAACCAAAGACATTTAGACTCTATTGTGTATTAGAATGTTTGTAATACAAACCTTTTGAAAGTGTAATTACTTCCTGGTTTGACAGAGTAATTTGCTTCAACTATTAAAATACTGTCCTTATTGTAGGACTTTACAATCAATCAATTTAGCAAAAAAACTCTAAAACGCAGCAATCAATGGACATAAATAGAAAGCTCAGGCCATCTGAAGAAATCCTGTGATCACGGAATGATTTTCTGATAAGAATATTTATAAGACTTCTAGACACCACTATTGCTAACTCTTGAAATATATTGCTGTTACAGATCAGAAAATTGCATGTGCTGGCTATTAAACAAAATAAAGCCAAAGGGCTTTCAAGAATGCAAGAAAAATTATATTGAGAAAAACCTACAGTGGAAAAAAATGTAACTAAAATTCTAATTTCAGTTTTTAATTATTAAATTTACTTTTTTCCCAGGTATTTCAATCCAAAGAAGGTCTAACTGCAAAACTTGTGCTACTGTAATGGCTCTGATAATACTTTGATTTATTAATCTGTTGGTCATGCACAGATATCTGGTCCCATATGAAGTCCTATAAAGACAGAAAGACATCCATAAACCCTATGAACACAAGTTCTATTGCATGACTGTGTCCAGAGTACTTACCTGAAAACAATTCTTGTTTACAAATTGTCTGTCCAAGCACCTAATTATGTAGGTCCACATTTTTTAAAATCTCCATACAAATAAAGTTTAAGGTACAGATGAAAGGCTACTGACAAAAGATGTTACCAAATAACATTTCTATTCAATGTAGTACAGAACAACACCTAGTTGTGTAACGAACTAATGGAAACATTAGGTAATTACGTATATACATCATATAGGACAATTCCATGTGGCCTTCATTAGTTGCTAAGGCCAAACAAGACCTTCCACAATACAGCCAGCTGCTGGTGCCAACAAGCTACTTTATAGATACCTTCCATGAACTATGATAATTATTCCAGAATGTTTCTATCAACATATAATTGCATCCATCCTATATAGTGCCCACTAGGCTTAAGCTGCTAAGGCCATTCTTCTAGCAGTAATTTAAGTACTGTTATAGAGAAGAAAACCAGAATCTATCACACAGACAAGACAGGAAGATAATGTCCAATACCATGCTGTAAACCAGAATTTCTTAATAGTAGCACACATGTAAAAAGCAGAACTTGTCCACCAACAAGGAACAAAGCAGGTAACACTTGGCACTGATATTTAAATGAATGATATGCAAATACATCACTGAGACAACAAAATGGCCTCACCATGCAATACTGCTTTTTTTAAATAGAGCTGATGTTTACTTCAGACCTACAGGTTACCACATTAAAAACCCACATCGAGCAGATGGAAAGGCTGCTTGCCAGCAAAAGAAAGATTAAAAAAAAACCCCTCAGCCTTTTAAAAGCCAGTTGAACTGTTGGAAACAACTGAAAATTAAAACCACCCACCCTCTGCACATGTATTCTTGATGGTCCCCAAAAGCATCCATCAACAGCTCCTCTGCTAGAACTACGATCCCCAGCACACCTCAGGAGTCAGGCTAAAGACTACATTATCATTGCCCACAGTTCAAGTAAAGGGGTCGAAGTGAATGTTGCTTTATCCTGGAATCAATAGTGGTTTTTTGCTTTAATTATTTTCTAGGGCTCAAGTAGTAGAGAACATATGGCTGCTGTTGAAGAGGTTAGAATATAGAACTGCAGTCTATATATAACTCAGTGTAACAGGGCTTCACGATACCTTTTCTGCTGTTCAAGTCACAGGTGGAAGCTTGTGGTCTATACAGATCTACAAAATGATGCCAAGAGAGTAAGGACGTGATTTCACATCAGTTGCCCTGCTTGTGTAAGTCTGTGATGTAACAAAGGTGAAAAAATTAAATAATTTTTTTTTATTTAATAATAAACTGGACACATGGAACAATTTCGCTTCTTTCAGAAAAATCCAGTTCATTATTAAATATCTACCTATGAATGGTAGATGCACTCTCAGCATTACTTAACAAATTGAAAACATATATCTTCCTGTAACTTTGGGAAGACTAAACCACAAGTTTTCTCAACCTACCAAAATGTGCAGTCATCCTTTTGGACACACATGGCTCCAAATCTCTGTCAGTTTTAAAAAGCACTAGCTACATATGAGTTAAATTATCTCTTTCTCATTTCCTAGTACTTGTTACGGTAGGCAGCCACCACAACACCCAGCTATTACAAGATGCATTTGTAATACAAAGAAAATTGTTTCAAAGTATGAGAGTAGCATAATTTCCAACATCTTTTTTTTCTTTTTTCCTTTTTTTGGGGGGTAGGGGGAGAAGGGAATTTCATAGCCAATGAAAATGTAAAGCAAATAAAACCAACAAGAAATTATTAACAGGATGATTCCTACTGAATGGTATCTATTAGCATTAGGTTACCAAGGATTTCCTTTTTGGAAAATAAGTATTAGGAAAGTGAAGCTTACCTGCAGAAGCACTGTGGGATCTCTCCTTGACCATACAGAGGAAACAAAAATGGTGTATTGCCATAGCGGCCAAGGCACTGAAGAAATTTTTTTGTTGCCTGAAGACCTTCAAGAGTGCTGCAATCAGTCTCTGAAACCATTGCAATAGAGTGAAGAATGAAGTGCTGCAAGCTGGGTGTTAACTTCCGTGTTCTTAAGAACTGAGCAAATGTACTGTTCTCGTAGTCTGAGGAAAAAGTAAATTTAGGTAAAAGGTATAGTTTAACATTTGTATTTTCTCATATGCTTCAACTTAAACAAGTACTTTTGTATTTAAATAAACAAAAGCAATTGAGTTTTTCAACAAACATCTTGCTGAAAATGGATAATCCAAGTAAATGAAAGTTAAAAAATTTACTCCCAGAAAGTGAGTTCAGAAGACATGAAGACAGAAATATCGCTCCATTAAAATATTTCATAATAATGCAAAACCACTGTATGGGTCTCCAACAGTCTAGAAAGCAATCTCTAAATATGGCTTCATCTATTCATTATGTTAGACTTGATCTAAACCCATTTCTTAATCATGTGAGAAGTGAGCAACTGTGGACAAAAATCCACTGAAGTGCCTTGGGACACCGTTTCCTGTAAATTACCCAAAATACTATACCTGAATGACACCCATTCAAGAATAGTACTGCTGAACTCATACTGATATGGTTAGAGTATATATTTATGAGCAGAGAAGCCATTCACATAGTGTCTTAATCCAAAGATGAGAAGGCGCTACATTTATTTCAAAATGATGACTTGCAACAAACAAGTATGCGTGAGACACAAAGAAGACAGGGATGAGGAAGCATATCTCTCCTTTAAATTAATACTACTGCTGACACATTTTGAAATTCAAACAAACACAAGTCTTTCAGGAGATGTTTAATGCCAATGTTGCATGTCACTGATACACCTCTGAAAAACTTTAGTTAATAAATAAATGAATTTCTTTTTCCAGGAGAAGACTGTATTTAAGCAATAGCATACTTTCATACTATTCAGAAATTTGCTCTTAAGCTTACTTCAGTCATGGATAAATTCACAGGTAATTCAGAAACACTTCCATCAATGCTGAAACCAGTATTATCAAGCAATATATTCTGTTCAAGATTCAACCACTGTTTTATTACAAATGTATCTTACTACCCTTCGTACAGCCATGCAGCAAGTCATAAAATGACAGGGTTTTTTTGTCTTATCATTCTAAAAAAATTACCAAGTTTTTCCTCACTTCAGACTTCTTACATAACTCCAAATTTTACCGAAAAAAAGCTTTAAAAAAAATTCTTCACTATCATGAACTCTCCCGATTAAAAGTCCGCCTTCACACAAATGTAATGATCTCACCAAGAGCAATTTTAATTTTCTGAAGTCTTTACATCAGACTAATCTGACTCAAAATATTCCCAATTACTTCCCAAGCTGTTTTAAAACGTAGGAACAAAATCTGTTTAACTATCTCTGGAAGTAAAATAAATCTAATGTCATTTAGGTACATGAATCAATGGATTCATTTAAAATTGATGTGGCATCTCCTTTTTTTACTTAATAAATTTTCTAAATACCACCTATATTCTCACTCTGAGCACCTCAATTTCTTCCAGCAGCAGCAAACCTGAAATTACCTGTAATCTATAAACCACTTCAGTCTAATGAGTTTTTCCCCCTTCAGGATTTTCTGGAGTTCATTATACACTCTCTTTCTCCTAATCTTACCAGATCATTCTCGATATTGATCAATTCGCTCTTGCATATGTTTAAAATATTTTTTCTAATATTTGTACCTAATTTAAGGGTCTCGTTCAAGTAATTAAACCAGTATCTTAACAATTGTTTCTTTTTAACACTAGAGTCTTTCAAAAATACTGCCTAGCCAAGCTACTGCCAAGCTACAAAAGCACTGATATGCTTCAGTCTGAAACTTATGTCAATAGTTTAACTATTCCTCTTTCCTCATTATTTCTTTTTGACAGATTTTTCTTTTTTTGCCTTCGTTTACTTTTAGACTCCAAGAACTGAGAACATCACTTCATTCTTTGTACCCTGAGGTGCATAAACCCAAAGCACCTTCCTTCTGTTAGCCAATTTTCCTCTTTGACCTGATGCTCATTATTCTTCGCACATTATGGCTCAAATCTATTCAGATTTTCTGTCATCTAAATAAGCCAAGAGCTGATAAAGGCACTCTGAACTTGCCCTCTAGAACTAAAAGGCATTAAATTACATTTACTTTCAAAGTTAAAAAAATCCATTTTCTCCAATTCTGATTTTGTGGCAACATATTGTGAAGATACATGTATTATCCAAAAAATCAGAAAAGAAAAATCATATATGTCACACCATATTAAAAAAATCCCTGGGAAGGAGGAGGAAACACCTAAAAATGATAAAAAACATTTTGCAACCTTGCTGTAATACATAATTTTGTTGTTAAAGAAAAATGTAAATAATAAACGATGTGGGAACTAGAAGAGCAAGTGCTTAAGTAGAAGAATTTAACATTGAAGTGAAAAGGTCACAAAAAGGTCAAAGCATACTTTGAAAATGAATCCATAAAAACAAATTGCGTGAAAACACAGGAGAGCTATCAAAATTATGCGTAACTGAATGAACTCATAAGAAAAGAGTGTACACTGCTCAATGAAACCCCACCTTGGTATTCATCAGGGTGTTGTTCATAGTCCAAACAAAATGTCAAAAATTTCATTAGCATTCTCTTTTCCACCATAGTAAGCTGTCTGCTGTTGAAGACATCTGCTCTAGAACAAGGTACCTGGAAAATATTTTTTAATAATTACAGATACTTTCCATATTCTAGATGTGAAAAGCATCAAGAAACACTATAGTCTGATTACCTAACAACTATTTTAAATTACTGTTTTCTATTATAGTTATCTTCTTATATATTTCTTTCCATTATTTTCTATTCTAACTATAATAAAAGTTACCAATTTTCCACAATAAAAATATTTTAAAATCTTTTTCAGCCTCCTCCTCTTTTTACTTCCCTTCAATTTCACTTGCATCTCCGACTGCAGAGTTAATCAAAAGAGTTTGTACTAATTAACTGTGCCAAAATCTCCTGTTGCCATTATCACACCAATGACTTCTCTTGTAAGCAGGAGACACACAAATAAAGTCTATGCTACCAATCTGAAAACCTAAAACCTGTGAATCTTTAAGAATTAACTGCCAAGTCGATCAGGGTCTAAATATTTGACATGAGGCAAAGATTTATGTCAATAATTTACTGAACTGCACATTCTTGTTTTAGCTTTTTTTAAAAAAAAAAAAAGAAAATTTATATGTAACACATACAAATGTCTTTTCATTCCAGAAATGAAATAAAACTCAGAATCTTAAGGAAAAACACTTGCTTATTGTTACAAAACTCTCAAGAAACCAATTTCAAGTTTCTTGACTTTAAAAAGGTGAGATTAAATATATGCAATACATTCTCTTACGATACCTGTTCTACTTTTCCTTCTCGAAAGGCAAGAATTCGTGTCGCATTTTTAAACTCTGCATATCTGCTAACGTTTGACTTAATCAGAAGGTCAATTAACAGACCTCGGGAGTAAAGCAACTGCATAGTGAAGAAAAAAAGAAAATGGTGAGTAAAGACAAAGTGCTTAGACCATAAGAAAACAGTGATACCAACAGCATTCACTTGTAAGGTGTTTTCTGTAACTATTTACAAGTGCACACAGTGAAGTAAAATCTGAATAAAAGAACAACACGATATAGTATATGCAAAATAATATTAAATTAACTGAAGCGACCATACAAATGGAGGAGACAAAGCAGTCCACAGGAGAGAAAAGGAGGTGTCAGCCTACTGCTCATTTAGTTTTATTAGTCTGGGAGTCATAGCTTGAGACAATTTTTTGCATTGTCATCTTGGATAATTTCTTTGTATTGTATGCTATATATCCTTGAACACTGCATTTTACAACCTCCATTTCCTAATATCAGTAAAGTACACGATGCTGTCTGTGCAAGTCATCACGACTTGCCTCCTAAATTACCTGAAACGATAACGTCACATTTTCTAAACGTAAATTCCTTAAATACCCAGTTAAGGTTTAGTCATATTGTTTTATATTAATTTATAATCTGTCCACCTTTACTCCTTCTATAAGCTACAAATGTATTATGAAATACTGAAGGGACAGAAATGTAACTATTAACTGAAGACATATGTCTCAAGTGAAAAGCGCTAGAGATTAAACATGCTTAAAGTCTTGTGGCCCCGAGTAACAGAATTTGCACGATCAGACGGAATTTTCATGATAAAGATTTACTGGAACACTAACGAGGAAACTATGAAAAAGTCTGTATCCTAGCGCTAGAGAGAAACCAGTGCAAACTACTAGTCTTGCCCTGATGACTACTCTTCTGTCAGAACTTCTGGAATTCATTGCAATTAATACCACGTAACACAGTGGCACAGAAAAAGTATAAAAAGGATACAAAATAGTATTATCTGCTTAACCACTATACACTGAATATTGTTTTCATGATGTCATTCCAATGACGCACAAAAGAGGTATCTACATTTGGAACAGAGACAAAACTTGAAATAATGCATTTTGTAGTGCCTCCACAAAGAATTTAATAAATTATTGGAGAAAGTTTTTTCTTCCAATTTCCAGAGGTTTGAAAAATCTTTTCATGCAGAGTATGAAAAATTAAGCATTCAACTTTGAAAAAACTTCCCATTGCAGAGTACACACATAGTCTAAACCATAGAAGTTAAGAAAAATTTCCATTTAACTTGAATTTGCGGGGCCGTATCTGTATACTGTGAAGTACATTAAAGGTAGATTTTAGAGTTTAAACAGTATGACAAATACATCAGACCAATAGTTTTTCTTCTAAGTAAAATGCACACTAGTAGGGATTCAACACAATAATAACTAATTTTAGTCAGCTTGAATGTTACGGATTAACTGTAATTATTCCCCGCCCCCCCCCCCCAATTTATTACAATTCAGTGCTTTAGTCCGAGTAGAGAGACAATGAGAGTTTCATATGAAAATCTAAAAGCCAGGAAGCACTCCAATAAGAAAATTATTTTTCATTTTAAAAACATCAAAGATCTGCATGTAAATTGATTTTCCTTGTTTAAAAATATAAATTTTTTAATGGTACTATTTAAAAAAAGCAATTTTGCAGGTATTACTTAAGTGCTAAATTTCAGGAAATTTACTTTTATGGACGTATTTCTGAGCTATGCTTTATGGTCTCTTTGGTTATAAACAAACACTAAAGAGCACATATGAAATAGCTCTTGTTTGTTTTAAGGGTACTAAGTCTTGCTTACTTCTCAAGAGTGTCTTTTTTGCCTCAAAGGTACTGTGTCAGCCCTCCTCAACATTACCGATTTTTGAAATATTTCAGCATTTTAAGCAAAGTCAATGTACTTACAGGAAGAGAGTCATTCAGTACCTACCTTGGAAACTAAATCAATATTAAACCTTCTGCCTTCTCTAACAATTTGGGAATATGTAATTTTCTTTGGTTCTTGGGCAGAAATTTCTGAGGGTGCAGCTTCAGTTTTTCCCGATTCCAGAGTGGATTTGCCTAAAGCCGCATTTTGAGAACTTTCATTCTCAGAGGTTATTTCTGTATCATTCCCTTCCATTGCACTTGCTGGTTCAGTGCCTGTAGCCTTTTCTGGTTCCGCACTCTCCACCTCCGGTAAGGCGCTCTCCACCGGTGGGCACTCTTTTTCCGATTCCTGTGCAACCCCCTCGGCACCAGAGGCTCCAAAGACAGGCAGCTTTGACAATGCGCCAGCTTCTTCAACATCTTCAGCTGAATCCTGACTGATTAAAAACACAAGGGGAAGAAGGGGGGGGACGTCTTTTAAAGAGCCTTAAAAACTTGTTTAAAGTTTTGAGTCAGTGCCAGAATGGAAACCTCAAACGTTTCTATGAAAAGCATTAGAATTTCTTTATCCTGGCCAGATCAGGTGTACCACCCACTGAAGAATTCTGGTTCTTTGACTGCAAAGCCTTAATTCAAGAGGAGTACTTTTACTGAGGAGGAAAAAAACCCACAAAACAAAAATTTGGGTTCCTATTTAACATGGACTCAAAAGATGGAATGAGCTTAAAATGAAAATCAAAACTCTCATGGTGAAACACAATACACAGCTACATAAACAAAAGAAATACAGTATTTTAAAAAAGAAACTGTAAAGCACTTTGATTAGTTTTTTCCTATGGATTAAAAAACCCCTTTGAAATTGAAATGCACAAATGCATTAAAGTCATTACGCTCAGATATTTTAAAAACCAAACTCACTGAAGAAGACAGAAGTGCTTTATACGACTGGGACCACTTTGCATGTATTATCATAGGAAGTCCACAAGAGAAGCATGCAGTTTTGACCTGAAGTTTAAGTAAAACTTTCAGATTACTTTTTCAACTCTTGACCTTGCATTCTAATTAGCTGTTCAAGTAACAGCCATAGAGAATAAAGTTTCCTCATGTAGCAATGTTATTTTTACGCAAGTGTTACAAATTTGTGCATAGTAGATGAAGGCAGCCAGTCAAAGGGAGGGACATTACCACACAACATTTACTCTGTACAGTCCATTTCCTTTTCACAACACAATTCTTTAAAATTCTTCTTATAAAGCAGACCTCCACTTTTAATCTCATCTACTTTTTTATCTTGAACTTCAGTGACATCTACTTTAGAAACTAGTACTTTTGAACTTAGAATTTTAGTTTATACTACGAGCTGAGTCAAATCAATGTCATTGTAAATGAAAGGAATTCAATAATTTCACACTATCTTTTTATCTTTATACCACAAGCCATTAATGCACTGAATAAACAATTTAATCTTGGCTGAAAGCTAATGAACTATGATTTTAAAGGTGACCTGCAAATGTACAGTACAAAATTTCAATAACAGGACAATTAAAATTCACTGAACAGCAAGGAATTATTCAGTATACATATAAAAATGCTCCCTCACATCTGTAGCCTTACAGATGGAAGCAGGGGGCAGGATTTCTGTTAAAAGAGGGAACAAAACCCCTGTATCCTTTAAATGTTGCTCCTCACTTATGAACTCCGGGAACTCACTTGGGCTCATGAAAATAAGAGTTTGGAGTAAGTCTCTCAGCTTGTATAGAGCCACCAGGAAGCACTTATTCATGAATGGGGTAAAGTATTGCCCTGGGAAATACAGGAACTGCTATAAGGAACGACCAATGAAAGAAGTCTGTTTCTGTACATTAATTATGTCTTTCTGCTTCATACTGCAAGCATTAAATAACTATAAAATATCAAAGATAGATAAGTACTTTGTCAAATGTTTTTTTAAGAAGTAATCTCTACTAAAAATACAAATGAAAGTCAATTAAAATTTGGGGTTCTGTTTAGATTTTTGGGTTTCTTTAGGAATTTGGAACATGGTGTTTGTGAAAACTGCAAAAGCTGTTACCACGAATGCAATAACTAAGATTGAAGCTTTCATTTAACCCATCCTAAAGCTTTTTATAACACAAAAATTCAGAGGCAAGTTTTCTGCCTTCTCCCAAGTTCAATGTACAATTCAATCTCATTTTAAACATACTTGATTACTACTTTTTAAATCAAAATAAAATTTGGATTCACAACACATTGTATTTTTTCTATATCACTCTGAAAAGCAGTGTAACGGAAACATTATATTTACATATTTTAAATCTCTATTCAATTCCCATTAATGAATACGTAAATCTGCATGATTTGCAGCTCTACACGTTTTATAATGAAAGCCTAAAACCTGTATATAATCTAAATTCATGACATCCTTCCTATAGGAACAAATATCCCTGAATAATGTAAGAACTGTCTATAAAAATGACTCAAATTGAACTTCTGTACAGACAATTCTTCTCCTAATTCAGAAAAAAATAATACATCTGCAGACAAATTGTTGTGTAAATTTAGAATATTATCTTCCACCATTCATCAATTAATGGTACTAACAAAGGAATATCTTAAAATGAATGTGTCTTATTAATGCCTTGTAACAGCAACCCCTTCAGATAGGTCAAATGAAAAATTGCCAACCAGCTGGTTAATTTATTCAGCACAGGTGTTCACTATTTATTTTTCAGCCATTTGCCTTTTTTCAATAGAGCTTGTTGTAGACACAGTATTCTTTTCCTTTGATGGATGCACTTTGTTCTAAGGCCATTCATTTCAGATTTGCACTGTGTATATTATACTGCTACCCAGCTGTTTATTCTTTCAAAATAAATGTTTAATGGTTACTTCATAGGAGTTATAAAAGTTAAGCAAAACCAACAGAATCTAGCCAGAACGTGTAAATTGTCAGAAACACAATAATTGACTCTCTCAGGAAGTTTTAAGTTATTTTGGAAAACTTTTTCTTGGTTAGTTTTATTAACCTTACCATTCTTCCTTGTAGGTTTTGGGTTTGGTTTTTTTTTTGGTGATAATCAAGAGAGACAGCATTGTAGTGCCAGCCTAAGTTAAATGCTTAAAAGTAGAATCTTCTATTTTTTCCTGACTCAAGTATAATTCTCACTTCTATAAAATGTGAAATCTTAGTGCTAGGGGACTCATTTTTGAGCCGGCCTTCAGTCAATATCACATCTTCTTAGGAAAATCATATGCAAAGTTAAGAGACTACGAAACCTTTAATCTGATTTAATACTGGTTCTGTACAATATTTATTATGGCAACAGGATTACAATTACAATATTCAAGTGTTATTGCTTTAAAACAAACATAACATTTTATCTGCAATACAGTCAAGCAGCCATTACTGTGCAATATAGAACTTTGGAATATTCTGAGTCTGTGACCTTCGGATTGTATTAGTATAATTCACACCTTTGTGGGTTTTTTTTCCTACCTATGACGTTTACAGAAAGAAATACATGTTTCTATATGAGTATCTGTCAATGTTTCATTTAGCTACCTATGATATTATCTAAGAAAGTCAAGGTTAAGCTTACATAACAATCCCAAAGAACCTTTCAGGAACTCAGAACAGTGTTCGGTTCAGTGCAATATCCAAAAGATAAAAATGATAAATAAATACAAAGAAGTAGTTCAGTTTTCAACTGAGACCCATACAATTTCCATTCTTTATTACTATGCTTACACTCTATTCAACATTACTGTTTCACAAGGTTACTTTTAGGTGTTTCTTGATTTTCAATAATATGACACTGTGAAAAGCTTACTTTCTGCATGACTTACATATAACAAAGTATCATATTTCCATTTAAAAATCTAAATAAAAAAAGAAATTTGTATTCTTCTGCTAATGCAGACATACCTCCACAAATACCTAACTAAAAGATACTTACACCACATATCAGTCCTAAGATGGTATACTATTCTTCATGTGCTTATGCAACAAATATTCACAGAAGTGTGTATTGCAAACAAAGCATGTATTTTTTGCATGTTGTATGTAAAGTAAGAGCTGAGTTACCTTACTTCAGAAACAGAAAGAAGGTGACAGCCCAAAAAGGCTAACTGTTATTACATTCCCAGGAGCCTTTGACCACGCAATTCCTTCTAAAGCATCATGGGTAAGCACTGCTTATTGAGAAAGTTAAATCCACTGAATATTAGCACAATTAAGTATTTTATAGTTACAGTACTACTGTCCGTTTGTGTTCCTATTCTTGTGTACTTATTTCAATTTACATGTACTTACGAGTTATGAGTTTAATTTTTTACTATGACAACAGCAGCTTTTAGCCATATTAAGAATGGTAAAATTTAATAGATGGCAGTGCATAACCACCTACTACTAATAATACCTACAACCACAACACTTCTGTTTCCTACTCAGAAGGAAATTACCAACTCACAAAGTTGGCCAACAAATTATACTGCATCCAGATAAGGTCATTTGAGAAGGATCACTTAGCTTCAATGAAGTGCAAGTAATTTCAACAAAAGCACAAGGACATTAAGAACATTTTAGAGGTTATGGTTATTTTTTGAGACAACATGCAATATGGTACCGTGGTGAAATGCTTGAAGCCAAAAGCACAATATGATTATTTACCTGAGCATATGAAATTATTTGTATATTTCTATACTTATACTTACTCGCCAAAACAGAAATCTTCTACATGTTGAATAGTTTTATCCTTCTTGCTAAGAGAAATAACTTCTTCATTCTCAAGGATCAGTTTTCTCCAGTCTTCACATTCATCATTGATATCCGTCTTTTGCTTACAAAGAACAATTATAAAATTACATTTTGTACTGTGCTAGCTGCTCTTGAACTATAAATCTCTGTAGTCCCAAATAATTTGTTGTACCCTCTTATATAAAAAAAAAAAAGAAAGAATCATCTTAACTGTCTTAATGTTTTTTTCTATTCAGATTTTTTGAGTTGAAAGAGTTAGAGCTGGTTACTTCATTATAGAATGCCAACATTTGTACTACATTACTAGCTCTAGTAAACTGAAAATACAGTGTTGAATGAAATACAAGTTTTAATAGAGAGTTGAATATAACTTTGAATACAATCTACTAAAAGACAGGTTTGCCATACCCAGGTTAGTTCCAAATTTTGTGACAAAACTCTTTGAACGGAGACCATATGAAAAAATACAGTGATTTGGGTATTATATTAATCTGTCCACACAGGAATCTCTAAATCATACAACAGAACCCTGAGAATATTAAGTTCTGACATTGAGCAACTCCACTGATTATGCCAGAAGGTAGCACTATGTAATAAATAGACATGAGACTGAACTGAAAAAGTTCCATCTTCTACGGACCAACAGGCTCATAATGCTTCAGTAAATAATACGAACATCCATTTGCTAATATAGTCCAAGTGCTCAATCTCCTAAATAAATATCCTCTTGAGAAGATTTCTAGTGGACTGTCATGAATTAGATAAACTTTCGTCATTGAAAAATACACTATTAACATTAATCTTTTTGTCCTGGTTACAGGACATGTCAATGGAAGGATCCAGTAACTACCTTTCTTCAAGTTAAGAAGAATCAGCTGAAAGCACACAAGAAAAACCAAAGGGGACTGAAACATCAGAGTGGAAAGTAATCAAACAGAAAATGGAAAAGACCAGATTATCATTTACAGAAGGTGCTAGCAAAGGAATCAAAACAAGAGTATAGTTGCTTCTACATAAATTCAAGAACCCAAAAAGAATGACTCAGCACTAGACTGTTTGGTCTCAGATACTAATATTAATGAACCAGGCATATCAGAGTCTTACAATGCTAGGCCAGATGGTTAAGTCTTAACCAGTAATGCTGGAAACTAGAAACCTCTTTGATCTGTCAAATTACCAAAGAGAAAGAGCATTGTGGTAATTTGTCTTCTAATAAATTATGCAAACAACCAAGATTTAACGTTAAGGAACGTTAAAAGAAGTAACTTGGGAAATTTTTACCTGATTTTCTTTAATCCAGGACAATAATCCTGAAAAACTAAAGCTGGCCCAGTTTCCACCATAGTAATTTCTCCTGTAAAGAAAAAATAGTGAAACTTGATGGAGAGATAAAACATAGCCTTTTCAAGTTTAAAGAAAAAACAACCAAGTTTGAGACATTCAAAATATTTTCCATGACAGATTTTACAAATGCAGAATATAAAACCTGGTATATTTCACAACTTTTCATGAGATGCAAAATTTCCATTTTCACTCATTTGTATGCATCTCTGACCAAACAGACTATAGTCCAAAATCAAAGTATTTGGAGGGTAAAATGAATAATGCTAAGAAAAGCACGTGGGATGTTTTAAGTAAAAGGAAAATATAGATAATACTGCTTCTTGGCCAAGACTGACTCTGTACCTCTAACTCAAACATGTACATCACCACAGACATCTTTACTTACTGTGGAGCCAAGCCAACAAGTCTGCTGGTTTGAACTGAGTTCTCAGAAAAGCTAGTTCAGGTTTTTTGCATCCGTTCCACACTCTACAGTTTCAGGTTCTGGCAGGACCTAGTAGCTTCGTCACGTGAGCACAGCTATACTGCTTCCGACTGAAGCTGATTTGGAAGTTAACATAATTGCATTGCATGCCACTTCTAAACTAACAGTGCTTCATGAGGCAGCTACGCAAAGGAGAGTTAAGTAAGCTGAAACTGGGTCCAGACAGCAGAAACCACATCTCTCTAATCCATTATGACAAATAAAGGGAAGTTCACACTATTATTTATCTACTGCTTACAGAACAGATTATGCTTATTATAGACTGTTACGATGCTCTCGCAAAATTCTTATTAAACTGCATATACTGTAGGTGGAGCCAAAGGAACTGATTTGTACAAAATGATTATACCTCCCTGAGTACTCTTCAGTTTATATTTACCACCTTCTTTCTTGAAAAATATTAGTTTATTTGTTTTAAATCACAGAAAATTAATAGTTCTGCTGTTAAAAAAAGTCTCTGCTCTCCCTTTTCAAATTTTTTCTATCAATATTTCTCTAAACATCAGTTGGATTAGCTTTTGTTATCATGCATACCACATCTTAAGTATTTAACAACTCTGGTAGGAAAAATAACAGAGCAATTACATTTTAAGAAATCACTAGTTCTTGCAAAATAAAAAAGTCATTTTGGGATTTAACTCTGTTTTCTAGCACTGTATGCTGGCACGTCAGAAGTGTGAAAGATATCAAAAATACCCTCCTGAATGGATATCTAATGTTATTGCATACACTAATAAAAAAAAACATTTAGGAAGATGGGTTTTGCATTTTACAGAATAATGACATGGTAAATCAAATGAATTTATAATCTTACCATAACCTCCTCCACTTTTAAACTGTAGAGATAAGTGTGATAAAAGTGAAAAATTAGATTCAGGTTTGATTCTACTGTTTAAGATGGGATGTTTTTGACAAGGCTTATCTGCACTGACAAAGACTTCATTAAGAGTGTCAGCCCCTTTATAGTACCAGAGGGTGATGCTCTGTACCATGTTGCTTACTTAGCATATGAAGGACAGATGTCTGCTAAACAATGCCTAATTGCTCCTGACTAGAAACTGACCTAAAAAAGTCTTGCAGCTACTGCAAGGCAATAGCGAAGAACATAAATAGGACATGTTTTGCAAAGACAACAAAATCCAGCATTCACTGAATAAAGGTGGCTTCAACAACAGACCGTGGGTGGTGTTTAAGGCCACGAACTGGGAGGACTGGGTCTCTACTTTAAGAGGATGCATGTAGTCTGCCCTGCAATCTGGTTACTCTAAACAGATGAGCTCCATCTGCAGATCTGTTACCAAGCAGAAACTCCAATCATCTGCAAAAAGGAGTTCATACTTACCTCATTATGTGAATGACATAGGTGAGGCTTAAAAAGTACGGCATAATACCAAATAGCAAAATACAAAGCAATGAGGATTAAATATATTAAATGCCTGATTCTGTTCAGATTTCAATCTGTAAAACAGTAACTGATAGTTGCATGCAATGATAACCTCCAGCTTTGTTTTAGATGTCATTGGTGTAGGTTAATTTCTTGCTTCTTCTTAAGATTCCACTGAATGAGAAATTCAATATCCATATATTATCTGCCGCTTGTGGGATTTCCAAAAAACACAGCCATGAAGATTTATTTTAAAGGGAATCTGCTGCTTTAGTTGCAAGTTTCCTTGAATATGGAATACAATCTGGCTGTCAGAGCAAGCAAGGCCATTGATCACAGAAATCACAGAAAACACCTGCCTAAAATTAGGACTAGGTTCCTTGAATCTATACCAATATAAATTAATCCATATTTAGAATATTTAAAATCAAAACTTTCAGTAAGAGAAATAAATATTATTTTCACAGAAAGTTACAGAAGTTTATTTGTGAGCTGTCAGACATCTTTAATGTAAACATTCCTCTGCCCATCAGGTGGATTTTCCTTTAAAACTGCTTTTCTTTTTAACCACCAATGATGTGAATCAATCTCTTCAACAAAGCACTCTATAATGCTGTTCTGAAGCTCAATCAGTTTTGAGAAGACAGTATGGCCTTTCTCAAATGGAAAATGAATCGCAGCTGTCCTTTCTTTCCTCTGGTGTCTGAGCACCTCTCCCAAGTTAGGCTATACCACCTCAAATATTAATCTTCTCTTGAAGCATCAACTTCCAGATTTCTTTTCCCCGAATTTTCATTAGTTTACCCTGCATTACATAACGAATCAGGATTGCTTAATTTTCTCATCTGAAAACACTACAGAAAGAAGGTAGACCAGACATGATTACTGATATAATGACCAAAGTTTTTAGCAAAAATCTTGAAGAAGAATTCTAAAAAGAGCTGACTAAAGGTTTTACAATTAGGAGTCCTTTGTAACCATATATTTTTGTCATAATTGCCCTGAAGATGAACCGAGGAGTTCCTTAAAGTAAGGGTCAAGATCAAAGCCTAATTAAAGATAAAATATTGTCCCAAAATCTCAAGGACTAAGTTCCTCTCTTCTCTTGCCATATTAGCAAACTACAAAGATGGATATTCTCTCCCTTTTTTAGGGTTATAATTCAATTACCGTCTAACTAAGAACATGAGATATTTTGAAGGTGTAACAGCAGTTAGAAATTAATTTTTCTACCAAGTTAGATAGAGCACAGATGTTTTCTTCTTCTACCATACATTATTTCCTAGATGATATTTGCTCAAAACTTCTCCTGTATTACCTGGATTTTCATATGAATTAAAATACTGCTGCTTTTAGTTCTTATTTTTCAAATCTCCAATCTGTAGTTCAGAGCTAATGGCAGAACTGCTGAAGCCATTTCTGCAAAGTTTTGGAAATGTAGCCCAAGTACAGGTTTACCTCTGCAAAAAGCTTAATTCTCTCTTCTACATGAGTTTGTATTTTCTTCTCAGTTACTAACACCATTTTTTTCTTCAAATACTTCAAAAGAATTAGCAAATCCCAGTCCAGAACACTGAAATTCCAAATTGTTTCCAACTGATTAACATTCTTGAAATCCAAACCAAGAGAATATCTAACAAGTCCTTTTGAAGACAGACTACAATTTGAGAAACTGAACACTTTGGAAAGCATGAGATACACAATTAAAACATGTTTAAGAACAGAAAAAGTATTTCATGGACTATGCCTGTTAAGAAGATTGCCCTTCTCAGTGCCATGCCATAACAGCCATGGTATAACAGTCAAAGCTGGTGATGTCTCAAGAAAAGCTGCTGATGCCTCCTGATTGCTCCCAAGAGCTGCCTGTATGTGTCTGTCCTGCATTTGATCTTTCAGAAAGAAGTCTCGAACCATCAGAGTAGCTGTCTTTTGCAAAGGAAGTTACTGCCACATCGATTTTAAGGATCTGAACACAAAATTACTTATGTTTCAAACCCATAAAGTTTCATGTGCTACCTATTAAGTACACAGTCACATGTATTAAAAATTCCCATTCTGGCAAAGTAATCGTGTTTAGGGGCGTGAGAAGTGGACTATGCTTCCTTGCCTTCCAAGAGGAAGCATTTAACCCAAACAACTCTTGAGATCCTTCAGCTCAATACAAGGGTGATGGTGGCAGTCACTTGTACTACATTACATTACGTCCTGGGATATGAACATGACCGAAGGTAATTATCACGGACCAGTTAAGACCATGTTTTACTGTCCAATACCTTTGCTATGAGATCATATCCTAAAACAAAATAAAAACATCTTTTTCAAAAAAGGTCAAAAGATACCAGAATTAAGAATTTTCGCCTAGGTTTCCCTACTGAAAATTAAATAGTTCCTTTATTTTTCTTGCAAGAAATTGACCTGCTTTGAGAAGCAACCTTTTTGCTTGCTGGTTGCTGTAGTGACACAGCTACCTCACTTCACAGAAGTTAAAGATCAAAAAGAAGGCTGTATGAAGACACAGGTTGTATTACATTATGTATTTTACAAGTTCTGAAAAAAGTGAAACAGATTGCCTAGCAAGAAGTGGAACAAACTACAAAAGCAGGTATCTTGGAGGGAGGAGGTACAGGGAGGGTGCCCAGCATGCTTTTGGACACCTGGATAAAACAGAATTTTGGACAAAAGGAACACTCAAGTACTCTACAGGCAAAGTAAGGTCAAAAAAATAAGAAAGATACCAAGTGTCAAGAAGCAAGGCATGCAAAGCAGACAGAGCAAACTGGGCACAAAAGAGGAGTTAAAATCCTGCATCTTGACACTCTTTTGCCTTTGAATTAAACTCTACATGGAAAGATAAGTAAGTCAATGAGGAAGGATGTACACAATAAAACTATAGTCTACAAACGTTATATTCTAGATGCTCAAAATCAAATACAAAATGTAGCTAAACATACCTCACCTCTAACTGCCTCATCCTCAGTAACCAAACTAGTACATAACTATATAGATATATAATTATAAGAAGCAAATAAGCAAAGGACCAAAAGTAAAAACATAGCAACCATCAGGAGAAGGTCCTAGGCATATGAACAATTAGTATGGGAAGTATATTCACTTCAAGTAATCAACTTTAAGTCTTGATCTACCTTTCTTTGGCAACTTCAAGTTTAAACTAAGTGCCAATTTCCACATTTTAAATTGCAAATTACTTTTCTAAATCATTTCACAAATATCCTTGAAATTTCACATGTCAACAGCTCATTAATATCTACAGTAACTGTAGCTCTCTGAAAAGAACCACAGATTTTACGTTTATTGAGACAGATAGCTGGCACAGAGAAATAGAGCTCCTTCAATTACTATTTGGCAGAAGGTAACTTTAGTTTAAAATCAGTCTACAGGAATTTATGGCAACACTGCAGTGAAGTGACTATTTTGAATAAGATTAGCTACTGTTGATGGCGATACTTGGACAGTGTTTATAAATCAAACTTAGAACTTAGTATTTTATAATAGGCCACTCCAAAACTATCTTCCATAATCACCTATGCAGTATATTATGATAAATGCAAACATGGCTGGAGATTAAAAGTAATAAAATGATGTACACAAGTTAATGAGTGCAAGCAAACTATAAACAAAGACTTCATCCATATACATTTTCTATATATTGTACCTAACTTAACTCAGACCTTTGTAGAGAACAAAAAATGAATCAAAGTAGCACACCTAACACAAGCATTTCATAACCTCGAATCTTATTTTCTTATACTCTGAAAAAAATTTAAACTCATGATGCTTTAAGAAGGGAACAACATACACTGTTAAGAAGTGATGCTCTGAACATAAACAGATTTTTTTGTTGATGAATTTTCAATTATACTATTACCTCAGTAAAATGAAACTTGAAAATTCATCTAGAAACGAGTAGATTAAACTAGATATAGTAGATAAAATTAAAATGCTTTAATTCAGATTAATCTCTGGCAAGCTTTTAATACTTAACTTTTCACTTAAAATTCAAACAGCATCAGGTGGGGGTTTTCTGTTGGTCTTGGTTGGCTTTTTTTGCAAGAGCACTAACTTAAACACAAAAAGCAGATGGCTTGACACACTTCCCTATTTATGGGGAAGGGCTTGTACAGTATAAACATTTCTATTTTTTTTGCCAAGATATGGATTCTAGACCATGGTTCAGTGAGCACACATGCCAATTATAACGGTAACTATTACCATGAGTGAAAAACACCTTGGTTGAGAACACCTTCCCCTGACCTTAGCCTGCACTAGAGTTGGAAAATAACTCCATAGGAGAAAGGAATCAAATGTGGAAGCCTTCACTTTCATTATAAAAACAAAAGCATGTGTGAATGTAAATGAGCATATTTAAGTGAAAACAGTAATAAACAAAATCTGTATTCCACAGTTCTAATTGCCTGCTTCTGTGAGTTTTCTGAAAGGCTCTTCATCATAGCTAAAAATAGGCATGCATAAAAGAAATGAAAGTTCCAGTGGCTAACTATTATTACAGACTTTGATAGCCAATGAATACAAAAAATTGAAATAACGGGTGTGGCTCATTTAAGAAAATCTAAGTAGTCTACCAATAATACAGGCATTAAGCTTAAAATCCAAACGTAACTATTTTATTCATTCTATACCTGCTTATTCTAAAATAAGTTTTTTAATATTTTGGTTAGCAATCTAATACCTAATTTAAGAATTACTGTACCAAAATGTTTGAAATGAACATACCCTTATACATTATGCATCAGGTCTTTATAGTAACTTCAATATCACTACTATGTAGTTACATATTTCTTTAAAATTATTACAATCATAAGAGGTGGTTTTGTTTCAACTGAATCATTAGTTACATTAAATATGGAGCATCAAGCACTGCCTTGCTGTGTACTATCCCATTGTGATGTAGAACACTAGGACCTTAGCCCGTTTAAGGACTTCTTTGCTTACAGTTTCTAGTTTTCCATAGGTTTTTAGAGTAGTCCATAGTGCATGAAGATTCATTAAGATGAGTTCTTAATCCAAATACCCTCCTATTGATAAAAATTACTGACTGATGTGCATCACTTGTCCTCACTCCAGTCCAAGACAGGAAGCCAGAGACTTTGTGGGCAGTATAACAGCAAACTGAGCAATTGCAAATCATATTTCATGCAACCAAGTTAGCGAGCTAGTCTTGCAAATTTGGAAATTGTCTATGATTTCAAATTAGAAATAAATGTATGAAAAATGAATGGGTCCTTTGAAGGGCTGTAGGCAAAAGGAGATTACAGCAGTTCAATCTTGAACCGATGATGCTCAGAGAAAATGAACAGCAGAAAGTATATCCTTTTTAAGCTCTTGGTGCAAGACAAGAAAAACTGAAAACAGGTATACTGTCTCTGGGAAAAGTCTCTAAACCTAGGTGCTGAACACACAGGTGCACCTCACAAGTATTTTCATAGAAAGGCAAGAGCTCAAAGATATGATGTAAAAATAAAACACTATGCCAACCTCGTAATTTTTGGTGAACAAGTACTAACAACCACAGCATCTAAGCTCACAGCACTCTTGCTGCTACCACCACCTCAAAAACACCTGTCACGCTTCTCTGCCAACATCCAGCAGGTATCAGCTAGAGATGTAACAGGTTGCCTGAAACTAATCTCCACATAGACTTTTACTGGTTATTAACAGTTATGATTTTACAGGTATACACGTAAGATATTCCCACCCCCACTTCAGATCAAATTTTGCCAAATTATCCACTTTGGTTGCACGCACAAATATTTACCGAGCTGAAGTGCAGAAATTTGTTTAATCTTAGAAAATTATTATGCATTTTAGACTATGGCAACATTTAGCAGCAGCAGTGCTGCTTAGGTAGTCCTTGCTTCCTGCTTATGACCCTCTCCCAAAACTGTATTAGCCCAGCAAATTGCGTAACTGCACTAACAATGGGACTGAAAAGGTACCAAGGGGACAGGAGCCAGCTACAATCAAGATCAGTGGCAATGCTGCAAAAAAAAAAAAAAAAAAAAGAAGTGTACAATCGTACCTTGATCTCACATAATGAACTACAGCAGGCACAGTGCAGGTGTCTAGCACAGAAATCTCACGAAATACACTGCATTTGTTACCTTCTAGAAAAACGCAGACAGTAAAGCAGCCTCAAAAGCTGCTTAGTAATGATTGATCACCTCAAAAGAGTGATGAGAAAATTTAGAGTTTTAAAGTGTTAGATGGGAGAGAGGGGTATTTTAAGAGTTCGTCTTGGTCGGCTCAGGCTCCAGCATTTGATCTCAAGCTTGCCTCAGAAACTAGAATTCTAGACTTGAATCATGCTACTAAATTTTGCTGAGCAGGGGTACAAATAAGCCGAGGTTCAAAGATCCTAATTTTTTTTCTAAAAACCAGTGTGCATTGTAGTGTATAGTTACACAGGATTTAAAAAAAAGATTAACTTTGGCTAATTGGTAAAGGGAAGTAAAATGAAACGTTAATCTCTTAAAAGGATGCATGAAATATGCTACTCCAAGTGCTTCAGCAAATCCTCCTATTTCAAAGTGCAACAGAAGTACTTTTTGAAACAACTGATTTCAGTGGTATTCTGTAGTCTTCTTACAAACTGATTTAGCATGGGGTAGAGAGAAGACAGCAAAGAAAGAAGAGTGCTGTGTTCATCTCCTGCCTTACCAGCCAGATTTTACTTGTCTTCATTCTGGTAACAATTAAAATGCAAAAATACTTTTATCTTCTCTAGGCATTGAGAACTGACACAAATGAGATACTAGTAAAACATTTTGTCATTAAATGATAATGGTTCAGGTAAAAATTCTCACAAAACCAAAATGGGATAATTGCTGTCAGGAATGATAATGAAGGGCACTAAACCTGTAACCATTCCTGTCTATATGAAAGAAGGAGCCATCAGCGGCATCCTTGACCACACCACTTATGTTCCAAATTACTGACCTAGGATGCAAAAATTGCCTGTTCTGTTGATGGAAATAACACCCCAAAAATAAGGTAGAGACAGAAGTGTACGATTACTAGATGCCACATGAACACAAAACACAAGTCCTGAAGGGCACACTGACAAAGACACAGATATACTTCTAGCCAGTTTAACTCTTGAAAAGGAAAATTATTGGAGTAACTTACGAATCAACATGAAGAACTCTCTGGCCACTCCTGGCACATGCCGCTGCAATAATAGATTCAGGCAAACCTGTAAGAACACATGCAATTTTTAGAACTTAGTACGCTAAGACATATTAAAAAATGAATTCAAGTTAGAACTTGGTCAGAAACAGGCAATTCAAACAAAAGAAAGTTTACAATATGAGTCACTGAAATTTTTAATACTCTCATGCTACTAAAATAACGAACACTATTTTGTGTTCATTAACATTTTTCTATAACCCTCTTGAATGTAACACTTTTTTTTTTTTAATAATTGTATGGCACATGTCACTTGCAAACACTTCTACCTCTGAGTTAAAGCTTGTCACCAGTGAATTCTCTAGACACCTTGTTATCATAAACAGACTGAGCACTTGCCAGCTCGGTATCCAAATTTTAATGCGATGCTCTGTAACTGTATCCCTCCTGATACAGACAGGCATTATCTGAGGGCATTTTTGTGATATTTTTGTTCACTTCAAAGTGTCTGACATAATGTAAAGACTGTGTAACAAGCCATTAAAATGGTATTTTAAAATTAAGAAATTTATGGTAAATGCTGCATGCCCTCGTATATTGTCCAAGGATGCATCAGAAAGTGTGAGGGTATAAACCTGTTGGGATGGCATTAAACGATTGCGTATGGCAGAGTCCTACCCGGTGCTCTCTCCTCCATATCATCAGATGCCAAACATCTCTAGTGTGAACAGGTCTCAGAACTGTATCTGGACTTTGTTTCCGATTGAACTAATTGGTTTGCTCCAAAAGAGTGCACAGGAACGCACTCAATATTCTGCATGCAGACCAAGACCTGAGTGTAAACAGAAAAGCTAAACTAACAGCACGGGTGTACTTTCACTTCGTATTTAAGGGTAGTGTTAGGGGCAGAATGAATGCAAGATGGTTGCTGTTAAAGTGGTATCCCTATCAAAATCTCCCACGTCATGAAATTACGCTGTCAAATCAGAATGTTTTCACCATATTTAGAAAAGATATGTAGTTAAAAAAAAACCAACCCAAAACCAAAAGGCTAGTGATAGTTCTCTACCAGCAATGCCTGCTTGGAATGGCACATGATCGCAATTAGAAGTTTAATAAATAAATGAGGCTGTTCTCTAACTTCTACTCCCACTCACCAGATTTTTACATGCACAGTTAGATGACTTGGATTTCTGACTAGATTCAGAAAAGAAGTATATCTAAAAAGCACGATGGCACTAGCTTTGCTGAAATCTCTTTTTAAATGATCTATTGGCTGTTTAAGCAGGTAATTCAGTAAAAGCGATTAAAATTCAAAGGGACTGGTATTAGGAGACACTTAAGCTACGTATTCAATTAAGGGATGAGATTAAACAAAGCAAAAAGAGTGTTTCACTGATCTGATTTACAGTGCAGCACCAGAAACAGCTGTACTACTACAACTGAAGAGAGACAGAACTGAAAGTGGAAAAAGCAGGTGTAGTAGGGCACAAACTTCTTTGGCTAGCTTCACACCAAACATCATCTTCATGAGAATTTCAGGCCTGCAGTTGTCTATTTCCTCAGAGAGAATATTGCCTTCACAAACAAATAAAAGGTCATCATGCTGCCAATCTCATGACTCATTTAAAACACATAATGCAACATGTGAAAGGTTACTGGACAACTGTTTACTATTTGTAAGGTATCAGTTTTCACTTACCTAGAGTAAGAAGCTGTTAGACTTTAATGGGATATTAAGTACAATTTAGTACTCACAGAGACAGAACAAATAATTTTAAAGGGTTGAGCCAGTCTTTATTAATTCTAGAACCAGAAATGCAGTCTAGAAAATACCTAGCAGGACTTAGATACACAAGACATAGTTTCATGAACTCTTTAATCCAGCAAAGGCAAACACAACCATCAAAATAAAGAGATTCAACCTCTCTATCCCTATCTTCGGCCATTCCTGACCTCCTTCCACATGAAGTAGGTAGGCAGTTTTTGGCAGACCAGTTCCATTATGGTGTTGACAGTCCAAAAGTACAAATATTTGTATCAATACATGGAAAGAGGTTTAAGACAAGCGTGACAAATTTTCCAGGAAAATAGCTACAACTTCCCTGCAAATTTTCCATTTTTAACACTTAATATTTTCATGGATTAAAAAAAAGAAAATCCTTTTCTGAATTGATAAAACAGAAAAAGTTACAATAGTTTTGCATTGCTGACCTTCCACAGCAAGTGAAGACTTATCATGGAATTAATCTCTGGGGGTAGAAAGAGGGATGAACAATCGCATCAGTTCCTGGGACAGTCGTTCCACAGCCTAGAAACGCCAATAGTCTATGAAGTTGAATTTTTTGAAGAACTCAAAACACAGACCATTCTGAACAAAGAGACAAGGAGAAAATACGTAACTGCAGCACACACTTCAGCACTGTCACAAGATCCTGGATGCACACAGTCTTATTGTGTGAAAGCAACTCCACATTCAGCTGTCCTCCGAAAGTGTTTATATATACGTTCATTTCTCTCCATCTATAAACTATCTGGAATAGAATCTACAACTACTATTTTGTTTGCAGTTCCTGAAAAAGGTTTTCTTTCCCTCATTTGGGCACACAGAATATTACTCTAGAAATGGAATTGAGAACCTTGTTTCTCCTTCCTTATTGATAAAAGCCACCGAGAAAGTGTTGTAAAACATCACCAGTGCTGCCTGGCTGACCAGGACTGGAGTTATAGCTACTAGGGCATAACTGATTGCTTTAAGCTTGATCCAATTGATACTGTGTTGGAGGTCTGTTCTTCCATTAACCTTGGATGAAATTGTTCCCTGAATTAGCTTCCTCGCTCTTGAAAGCTGGCATCAATTTTCTTCACCAACCCTTTGCTTGTAAGATACTGTGGCCCCCCAAGTACCCACTGGCAATAGAATGAGAAAGTGCAAGAAAGGCAAGGCCCATGCATTTTAGCTTTTGGAAAGGCTCTTAGAACAACTTGATGGACCAAGACACCATTTATTCTTCGGTGACAAAACCTTGGTAAACCAAAGAAATAAGACTGTGCCTTGGCACCAGTTTCTGAATTCTCTTCTCCAACAGAAATAAAAGCATGCGGAAAAAAGGTAGCTTTGACAAATGCAAGTTACTCCTACGTGTGATCTGGACTGTATGATGGTTACTTTACAAAAGCCTGTTCCAAGAAAGAAGGCTCTGGTAAACAGACCATTATAATATAGTTATAGATAGTCCCTCTCTACCTAAGAAAAAAATAAGTAACTTGGAAAAGCCTACCTAGAGAAATGGTAGAGATTTATTTAATGACAGCACACAAAGCTGAACTATCTCTTACAGGATGCTCACATAGTTGTGCAAAATAGATACCCTTCAGATTATTCAATAACAGAGAAATATATTCTTTTTATAAATTGTTCATCTTTGAAAACAGTTTCCTATTCTGAACTTCAATTTGTCAAAAACTCTAAGCTGGATTATACTCAAATTTTGAAATATGTTCAGACCCTAGCTACAGGGCCGAGCAGACTCCAAAACTTGTCACTCACAGTTTGGTTTGAAGATAATGATTTATTACAGAATTCAAGTGGTTGCAGGGGAAAGGCTATATCCCTAATATTGATTCTGAAGTTTCACTTATGCCTAATGAGTAAATAAAGCTGGGTGTTTCTAAGCTGTTTTTCTCATGAAGGATTATTCTAACACTTCCTGCCACTCGTCGCTCTTGGGGAACAGTCAACTTCTGTTTTGCCAGCTTAAGGGATGAAGGATTTAGCACTATAACCTGTGTCACTCATGATGTCTAATGTTTTTGAACAGGCAATTGGGTAATGATTTGGATCCAATAACTTGGATCAAAGAACAGCAAGATCTAAATGAGAATCTACATTTCCTTTCAGATTATATAAAAAAAAACTTCTAAGATTGTACTGCTATCAAAATCAGTAATCAAATTACTGAATCATCAAGAGATGTGCCCTCTGGTATAGTTAACAGAAACCAGCATTTTCCTACGAAGTTATTATGCATATTACTTACTGTGAAACGCAGCACACATCTCATTTTATTGTATCTGAAAAGGGCTATTGCAAAAGAACATTTTGTCCAATAAGGTTCCAAATCCAGACAATTTTTAGATTTGCAATGGTATTAGCAGGAAATAAGAAGTCTGAATAGGAATCGCATGATCCAACCACAAGAAAGCAGCAACAGATCCAGACTTCAGTACGTTATACATAAACATCTGGCAGCATAAAAGGGATTTATGTAGAGGAATAAGGAGTCCATACAATTCTTGTATCAATTTAGTATGCTGACTCAGAAGTTCTTCATATCTGAGGCAGAATCAATTCAGAAATAGCAGTGCTTGTTATCAAGAAGTATAACCACTTTCTGTGCTTCCTGGCCCTTTCATATCCCCCCTCTAGAATGCTTACACACGAAGTATTTGGATTATGTTAAACTGTCCTGCACCTCATTTCTCTTACCCGGAAAAACAAAGATAAAGAGTTTTCCTTCATGAAGGAGGACTGATCAGTACCAGCTGAAATCTCTATCATCATTCCTTAAAGCCATTGCCTTCTTTCTCCACTTACTAACCTCCATTTATCAGATGCAGTATTAGGTAAATTAGCCTCTCTGGCCTTCTCAAGGAAACATTAATTTAAAATTTCAATGAAGTAGGACATTACATCTGCAGACAGATATAAAAATAAGTACAAAATTAGAGATTTTACTCATTAGTGATCTCTGGGTCACTAACATGTTCTAATAGGTAGAATTTCGTAGGTACTTCTTGACACCTATCCAGAAAGCGATGCATTCGTATGAATCTGTGACACTGCCTCATTGAAATACAAGTGCAAAGTCAAAGTGAACCAACTTCTAAGTCCTTCTAGTATTGGCTGAGGAAGAGTGCTGACTACATACTTGCCCTTCTGTATTTGGACTTCTTGCATCCTGTCAGAAAGATACTGAAAAAATGGCAAGCAGATTAAATTGTAACAAGCTGGCTCTAACTAGACTAGCAAACATGGTGGCATAGCTCACTTCAGCGTGTAGAAACTGAAGTTAGTCCTACAAACTTTTCTGTTTCTCCAGCTATCTGTGTAACGCATTGGAAACTGCTGCATGAGATTCCAGGACTACATCAGAAACAGTTGCAGCACCAGAATGAAGTAACCCAGCAAACAGACAGTATAAACACTAGGTTCATGACAATCTTATGATGAAGAATACAGTCCACTTTTGATAGCATTAGTTTTCACCGCCAGCTGCCTAAGCACTATCTCTATTATAGCCTTCTTGGATACATAAGAGGCAGATTAATCTCAATAAATCTTACAGATGTGGCTGCAGCAAGCTGACCTTTAAGTCTACATCTGGTTGTTTCCAGCAACCTCTGACCAGGATAATCTCCATTATGAATTTTTGGACCTTCCCTACGAAGCAAAATCAGCCATACTCCTATTTTCAAGAATAATGGGTTTTACAAGTAAATAAGCAAGAAATAAAGGAATTAGCTACACATTATATAGAGTTATCAAGACGCCAATTTTACTTTTAGTTTCAACACAGCAAAATTAAAATTAGAGATAACTGCTAAGCTAGAAAACTCTTTTCTTCAGCTTTAAAAGCCAACTGATTTTAAAAGCTTTACAAAATAATGAAAAGTTATAATTCACCTCTCTGTAATCAAAAATTAATTTCAGGCTTACACATTGTGTCTCTTCTGATTAGCAGCTATACATAATGTTATAATGATGCACTGCCTCTTCAAGTGATTTTAAATGGATATATTCACTGCCCCAAGCAATTTATAAACTAAACAGCTTCATACGTGTGGAAGCATCTTGGTTCCTGAGTTGTTCACTGTAAACTGTTTCCCAGTCATCCAGCTGATAAGCTTTTACTGAATTACACAAGATTCATCTTGAAAAGGTTTAAATGTTTAATTTGCTTCACTGTATCTACTAAATAAATCACAAGTGGCTTTTTCATAATATAAAATGTTGAAGGGAAATATATTAAAAATGCTGGAACATAGACAATTTCAAAACAATCTTCTGGAGTCAGTCAGTTGACCAACTGCAATAAATTTTGTTTGCATCCAAACTTCTAAGAAGAGCAGAGCAGCTGACTCTGGAGAAGCTCACTACACAATCTTTATGGTATGTTTTTGGTATATGTAGAACTTAAAAGGCATTTTATAATTTAATTGCAAACAAAGTTGAAATAATTACTGTATAAAATATTTTAAGTTAAAGCTAGCTAACTAAAATTGATAATAGGTTTGATTAATTTTATTATATGCTTGTATTGCAGAACAATATCAGAAAATATTTCTGCATTACAGAATATGGTGGTGGCTCAGTGGGTGGCAACCCACTAAGACAAGTAAGAAACCATAACTGGTCAAGGAAGGAGCCACAAGTAAAAAGTTTCTTCTCCTAAATCAGTAATTCCATATAGTCATCTGTGTACCATCAGATGAACATGGCAATGGAATGTACCGAATCTCACAGTTCGTGCAAATAAACATTATTTAGAAAAGGAACAAAAGCAGACACTTATGCTCCAAATAAAAATTCAACTTGTTACTAAAGATCATGCTCAAACCCAGCAGTGTTCTCTGATGAGGGGGGAGAAAAAAAAAAAAATCAGTAAGAGAATGCACTTTCTGAATTTGGCTCCAAGTCATAACAGCCCAGGAAAATGAACATCAAAGGTATCAGAAAAATGAACATATATGAGATCTAGACAACAGCAAGAATACAAGGCAATTTTAGCTTATTAAACACTTACATAAAAATTTTATCACTGGATGAGTCATGTTGTCTTTGTATGGCAAAGTTCTACCGTATCTAAACATTTTGCTCATGGCATGTCTAAGACACAGAATCAATGTAAAAGGTTAAAAAACTAATACCCAATTTGGCAGACTGCTTTTTGAATTACTTCAAGGTGAGGAATTCTATTTACTGGAAAGGAACAGCAGCTTTACTTTTCACAATTAGAGGGCTACCTTCCAGGGGAAGGGCAATTTTCGAAGAAATATCAAATTTGTGTACTTTTATAGAAACAAATGTTATCTATATAAGTACATCTCCTTAAATCACTTCTATTAAGGAAGACAACAGGTAAAATCCAGAAGAAAAAAAATAAAATTGTATTGAATAAAGACGGTTTGTAAGTAGACTCCTCTAGCACATACTACAGCTATAAGTCTAATCTTTGTTTTACAACCAATAGCAGCAGGTAAAGAAAAACCAAAGCACATACGTTAAAATATCTGTAGAGCAAGACACACACTAAGTTTTATTTTTATCCAAGTCTTCTAATACTTTCACTTCCTTTTCCACCTCCCTACGGGAGGATAGCTTGCTCTCCTTGCTCCCTATAAGTTTTTAAACATTTCATAAAAGGAGATTTAAAAAGTAAAAAGTTTCTTCTCCTACATTGGTAATTCCATATAGTTGTCTGTATACCAACAGAGACTCTTACAAAATGCTTTGGTTGGCGCTAGAGCAACCTCAGTGCACCAGTGACTTAAAAAGAGATGAGTTCTTGCAGAAGGACTGAATTACTAGCTTTACGACCATTCTCCCAACAGTGGAATGACATTTTCTACTGGCGATAGACAAATATGTCTTTTCGATTACTCCTGATTCAGACTAGAATTTCAAAGTATCTTGCCAAGACTTTTTCTAAAGGACTTTTTCACCCTGATATGCAGATGACATACTCTATATTTTGACAGCAGGATCACAGGAGTACTAGTGTCTCTTATTTTGTAAGATCAGCAACATAATCTGGAAAACCCGAAGAACACTAGCAGGCGGAGAAGGACAACAAAAGGTTCACAAAATAATGAGTTTTCTTACAAGAGCAGCAAGGGACATTGCACAGTATCTGGGAAAGAATCCTATCTGAGATATCGGCAGGAGTCCAGGCCTCCAAGAAGGATATCACAGCACCTCTGCTACACAAAAAAATTCAGAATAGAAGGCATGCCAGAAAACCACCCATCAATTTTAGGTCAAGTTCAAAAAAAGTCAGTAAGAACATAAAGGTATGTTTACGCTTGGAGAATATGAAAAAAAATAAAGGGGGGTAGGGAAAAAATGGTGAGCCAGTGTTCATTTTGTTTGACATTTACATGGACAGGTAATGACTTATTTACAAATTGTAATAATAATATGGGTCTATTTCCTCCTTCTAGACATCAACATTACAAGTCAGTATCACTGTATTAGTCCACAATGACCACTGACATAAAAAAAATATCCATCTTAGCTGGTTTTCAATCTAGCTTTTGTTGCAAAACTCTAAATAGCTGCTGATGTAAACTGAAGACTGTATACTTATACGATAATGTAACCAAAATATCAGCCCAGAAGATGAATTAGGAAATATTTTAGGCACATCCTAAAGATATCCTGCAACAATAAAAACATTAGGAATTATTCGTTTTGCAATTTTTTTTTTTTAATGAATCTTCAATGTTAACTTTGTAATTCACATCTATAATATTTAGCTTAGTTTTTTGTTGTATTAGTTGTATTAGTATCTGGAAGTGATTTTTCCTAACACTGTACTTACATAAGATAAACATTAAGTACTTACACCACTCCCAGCATATCGAACAATAAATAATAGATTCTCCTGACAGGACTTTGATGACCTGGCAAAGCCCGAGTGCTTTCAGCCAAAATCATATGAAACCATAAATCACTCTTTATTTTATAGAATATTTCAAAATGGATTCCTGCTTTCTACCTTGAAAGTCATTTCATGTGTTATTTATAACCACTGAAAACCAGAATGGAAAGAAAATTGCATAGAACTAGAAAATTTACTGTGACTGCTTTTATAAAGAATAACTCCTTTTTAGAAAAAAATTGGAATTACTGGCAGACAAACTTGTGAATACAACCACCTTTTAAAGAGCCGTATCCTTTATTTTACAACTTCACCAGCAGTTAATACAGGCCCTCTGGAGTATCAGAGACAAGTTTAAGAAGTTAGGACTGAATATAATCCAATCAACTGAAGAAATTCAAAGCTAATGATGACCCTGCATCCTTATCCACACCACTTATAAATATGCGCAGCCATGTTGCAAATCTTTGCACTTGCAGTGGTTTCTGCCACAAATTCAACATTGCTGAATGTTTTGCTTATGAATTTTCCTGTTTGACAACTGCCTAAAGACAAAAGCTCTGTCATTGACTCCTACCTCTGAGTGTCACTCTCAAACAGATGGCTGTTTTTTGAGATAAATATTTATCTAAGAACTCATAATGTTGCCTCTTGCCATAAACGTACTACCGTTTTAATGCCTGCACTAATTTAAAAGTTGACCTCACAAAAGCTTACGAATAATGAACTCATTTAAAGGAACATGACTAATGCCCACCTTGAATTCCTCAAGCAAGCACTTAGATCAGCTCTCCAAACCTAGATTCTACAGGCTTTTAGACAAATAAAAGTCACTGAATACCGCTTTCCAAAGAACAGACCTTCCAAAATACCAGAATATGGTATTTGTTGCTTTGAGGATTGATGATATTGCATAATATCTGCTTTGGCAGAGAATCATCCAATAAACCCATTCCTGTTTGGTCAGTGGGTAACTTGACCGTAGTACTATATTCAAAAAGCAGGAAAGCAGGGATGTGAGAGGCTGGGGAGGAGGTGGGGGGAGGAAAGAATGACTTCCAACACTGTGACAAAAAAGAGGGTAGAACAAAAGAACAACAGCGTAACAGCTTTAATTCTCATATTGTGTTGCCATGGAAAATCTCAAGATATGCCCACCAATTTGATGTCATGATAATCTAGCTTTTTTTACAACTATGGATATAAATTCCTTGATAGCAGTGAAACTTTTGCTGCTCAACCCACCAGGACTAGTAGTTTTGTACTACACATCCATCTTGCTCTAAACTTGCCCACACAAGAAAATGTTTAATCTGGGTTAAGGAAAAGTAGTTTCTTCAATAAGCGAATTTACTTTTCCCATAGAAATATTGATGAAGTAATTGAACTTAAATGTTAAATGGAGCACTGATGACTAAAATTTAGTGTGAGGTTCCATTTTCATTAAGCTTACTACAGGGAAACAGTTAAATGAGCCTGAAATAAAAACAAATTCAAATCTAATGTTACTACTCAATCTAATTACTAAAATTAACAGATGCACAAATTATAAAACCAGAAAAAAGGCCACACATGCAGAAAAGAATGCAATTACTACTATGCAGTTAAAAAGATCATTAACACAAACATTGTAGTTATTACGACAATTAAATATCCATAGGTACACTCACAGCATTAGCACAGAGAGTTAAAGACAAGGCTAAAAGATTCCCTCTGGAGTCATTTCCCAGAAGAGAAGACAGATGAAAGTTTTACTTTGAATAATCTTCCATACTGAGTAATTTAATACAGATTTAAAACAAAAACCCAAACCAGTCAGTCAACAGTGTTAGTCACCATTTACGTATGTTCTTAGTAAAAAGGAATGCAAAGAAAAGACAAAATAAGTCCTAAAATGCAGAATTCTGAAAATCTTGAAATTAGTTAGAGCAGTAGTTTCTACAGGTGGGCAAAACCACATCCTTTAATACAAATCCACACCACCACCACCAAATACAGCAATATTTCAGAGGAAGAATTTAGCTCAAGGAATTTCCTTCCCCCAACATCAAAGCTCTAATATTACACAATCATTCCAAAGCCGGGAAGATTGTATTTGATGGGTGTCACGTGACAAACTCTCAGCGGCACAGACAGTTCAGCCAAAAGTGCCTTTGCTGGTGAACCGCCAATTTCAGGTGAATTCTTCTAATAGTGTGGCTAGGCATGCACAATCTCTTCCGTCTGTGATATCCTACCACCAACCACCACTCCCATGCAATGAGCAGCCTGGTATTACTTAACACACACATCCAGAAAGCACAACATACCATGGGTCGTGAAAGACAGCACACAAGAGTAGGCTGCCACTGCCCGAGCGATTCCCTTGGCCTGCACTCTGTGCCCGTGAGACCCCTCAGCACAAGGGTTGCCAGAGCTAGCTGCACTACATTCTACCTTTAACAAAAATTACAAAACCTCCAGAAGAAAATTTTGGCAGCAGGTTTTTACGCTTCCACTGGAATCATGAAAAGATGAAGTCTTATTTATGTAAGTTATAATCAGCTCTTTTAAAGAGGTAACACCTTCACTAGCTTCCTTAGTAGCTAGAATAGCTACTCCTACTCCTACTATTTTCACCTCCTAGTTTCCTTAGTAGCTAGAATAGCTAAATAGCCGAGCATTAATATTAATTTTATAAACCTCTGAGTTTCCCTTAATCTTCTACATCACCGCATCATCTACATAAATACTAATTTTCTCACGGCAGTAAAGAATGAATTACCCTCAAAAACCACAGAAGTTACACAATTTTTAAAATTTCACACTTTAGCTTGATACTTTAGCCTTTCGTTATTTACCATTCTTCTCATACACTCAAAATATTCATAAATCTGAACACATATGAAAATGTCAGATTCATTAGTAGGGCTCCCACTCCATACAACAGGGTTAAGAACAGAGAAGTGATCTCTTAATTTGCTCAAGAATTTCAATTTTGCATTTTTAGTAGAGACGGTCAACAATGGGGACAATGTATGTTTATAATCTCTCACAAACTCCAGAACTAAATCAGAAATCCTTTGAGCAACTACACATACACTGGAAGGGGATTGCTTTTTATGGTAAACGTTGAAAACAGCAATTACATTAAGAAACTCACCCATTCTATTTCAAATTGCTAGAAAAGTAATCTTAAAACTGAAGGACAAAATTTGACAGGTTAATGAACTCCAAAAACATAGTTCCTTGTTTCACCTGGAAAACAGTAACACTGTCTTCCCTTTTGTGCTCCAATCAACATCCTGAGCTGATCACGGGAGCTCTTCATAAATGCAAAAAAAATTTGACTGTAAATTTGGGACCTATAAACGGTAATGTATTTTGAACATTTTAAGACTAGCTCAACGCTGAATTTAAGGTGGGGGCTTATCAAGACCTGTTTGAACCAGGCCACTGTCACTGGGTTCTACAAAACACAAATCTATTTCAATACTTAAAGATTATTACGATACGCAAGCAGCAAATATCTTACTTCTGAAGGAATATTTCAGAATTTGTCTTGTAGTTACAGTGTTGTGGTATGTTTCAGTGAGACACTCAAGATCTGCATCATTATTCACCTTCACAGGCAACAGGATGAACTTTTACAGGGTATAGAAAGTGCAGGCAGTTCCAGAAAGTTCAGAGTTAAATCTCTGATATGTGCAATCATTCAATTTTATTTTTTGTTCATATACTGAGAAATACACTTTAATGAGGAGGACTCCAAAAAAAAAAAAGTTTTGGGTTATTTGTAAGCAGGCACAGAGATCAGAAAAAACTTTTAAAAGTTCTTGTATTATAGGATACAATTAAAAAAAAATATATTATTAGCATATACCACATACATATTGCAAGAACATGGAATTTAGCTCCTCAGAACTATTCTCAGTGCATACGAGTAAACTCGACCGGCAGGAAGGTATTTCAGGAAAGAGGGCTGCCAAGGGTGGCAGAGTCAGAGAAGGCTTTACGAAGTACCAAAGCAGCGCTTGATCTTCGGCGTGCAGGGGCAGGAGGTGCGCCTGACCGGCTCACAGGGACGGGGTTCGTGGCGGTCCCCCTCCCAGTTCAAGCCCCGCACCACACGCACCTCCGTGCCGCCTCTAGTTTTAAGCAAATCTTGACACTGACGTCTTACTAGCAACCCTAGAGCGGCCTGCGAGTCCCCGGGAGAGCGGCGCAGCGCTGTCCACGCAGGTACCCTCGGCAGGTACCCGCGGCAGCCCCAGGACCCCCCAGCCGCCGCCGCTGCCGCCCCACCGCCCTCAGCCGCCAGCTCTGCCCCGCGCCTCCCCGCTACCCCCTCTCGAGCACCGGCACCTCGACACCACCCGCCCGGCCCCCGCCACAGCAGCCGCAGAGCAACCCGCCGGCGCCGCGCCGTCTCCTACCCGTCCCTATCACCACCACATCAAACTCCGAGGGCAGGTTGTCCGCCATCTTGGGAGGGGCACCGTCACGTGGCCGGCGCTGGCGGAAACGGAGGGTGCCGCCGGCAGAGACTTCCGGCCGCCGCTCGCGGGGGCTGCTGGGAGATGTAGTTTTGGGCGCGAAGCCACTCCTCGCCAGGGCGCTCTCTTGTAGCTTCCATCTCACTGCGGGCTCACAGAGCTCTCTCCTTACAGCCCTTCTGTCAAGCATGCGGGAAACGCCAGCCTGCTTCTGTTCCGGCCGGCTCTTCACAAGACACTTGTGTGAAAAACAACTGCCCCTGCCCCGGGTCTCGTCCCCGCCGGCGGCCGCCCTCGCTGCTCCCTCACGTCCAAGCGCCAGGCTTTGCCTCCGTCCTCGCTCCGTCCCCCGTGGTCCCCGTTGGCCCACTCCTCCAGCCCGGCTCGGTCTTTCCGACCGGCGGCTGGCACGCAGGTCGCACCGAGGGTCCGTCCGACACGCCACACGCAGAGGTCGTCCCCTCCGCCGGGTCACTGGTGGAGGTGTGAAGCGGGAGGACCGACCGCCGTGGTGCTCCACTCCTCGCAGGCAGCCAGCGTGACCCGTCATCCCCTCTCCATCTGATCATCCACCCCATTTCTTACCCATCTAGGAACAGCGGTGAATGCATACGAGCTCGCAGCATCGATCGGTAAACTCTTGAAATACGATAACGTGACCGCATTCCACCTACTTACTTAAAATGCAAAATACTTCAATGCAAACACCCGTATTTTTTGTACAATTTATGTGTCGATTCCACTGAAGTTTCTTGGATGACCAGTTTCTTCAGTAACTCGCAACTTATTTCATTTTTGTTATTTCCCCCTGCATATGCAGTGTTTCCAAAACCATTTCTATTGTCTGTTCAATCTCATCGATCGCTGCACTTCAGTAATATATCCAAGAAAATATTTCCCTTATTAGTTTAAAAAAGTCCCCTTACTCCCCAGCTATGATCATTTCTTTCCTTTATCCACCATGTTGAAGACAGATTTTAAAAGAAAGGGTATTAGTTCATCTATTTCTAGTCATTAATCTCATGTCCTTCCTTGTTAATTAACAGCTGTATTATACGTTGGATTGTACTTCATTCTCGGCATTCTAAAACCTCTCTATTTTTCTCAACCCATTAATTAATATTAACTCTCTTTCTTTTCCTCTGAAGCCTTAAGTCACAATTCTGCCTTGCTCTGCCTCTTGCTTCACCTTACAAAGAAAAGAAGGGGGAATCGGGGGTGAAAAACAGAATCTACTGTTTCAGAGTTAGCCCCTCCTGTATTAACAGTCTGAGTGAAAAGAATAGCAAAAATAAAAAGACATATTTGAAAAAGCCAGATACAGCACTGTAGGCAAAATAACCTAGCACAGAATACCTGTGCCAGAATAGACTGGAAATTTCTAGAAAGTTTTGCTTTTTATTTTGCATTTAATGGCTTATATGGCTTTAAACTAATCTCCTAATATTATTCATTGTGTATGATTATATTAAAGTCTTAACACCTTAAATCAATAATAACAATAAACCAGCTAGCAGCCTGTTAACACCTTATTACAAGCTCCTTGTTCACATAGCAAAAGAATACTGAAAATAGTATAAAGCAACTAATGGAAACCAGAGACCACCTTACCCTGCGGTACTGCCAGACGTGCTAGAACAGAGTACAGCACAGAAAATAGTCTAGGAGGAAACATCAAACAACGCAAGATCAAAAAATACATAGATTTAAACATCAGTACTTGATTACCATGCTAAGAAATATGTAACAGAGAAAATTAGTAGTTACAGATTCAGATATAAAAGTAGTAAGATGAAATCTTATGTTACTTATATGAATGCTTTCAACTGTCCCATAGAGATTTAAAAAAAAAAAAAAATTCCATTCTGCAGTTTCCATAGT
Organism: Harpia harpyja; assembly: GCF_026419915.1. Lineage (NCBI taxonomy): Eukaryota > Metazoa > Chordata > Aves > Accipitriformes > Accipitridae > Harpia > Harpia harpyja. The sequence continues at coordinate 23,259,073 of NC_068957.1, read as the reverse complement.
GCAATTCTGTTAATTAAGCTATCATTCCTACTTTTTAACCTGTAACAACAGAAATTTAGCTCCAGAATTCTCACAATGCTGGATCATCCTGACCTAAATGTCTTGAGCTGAGAAACAAAGCATCACTATATTGGTTAGATGAGATAAGACAAATTCTCCTTGCACATCCTTTTCTTACTGAGGGAGGGCATACTCATGAAAATAGAATTTCGCTTTGAAAACCTTTTGTTATTGTTTAGTATAATTCTAGGACTGCACCAGAACAGAGCTATTTCACTGTCAATGTCTTACTGTTTCTCAAGTGCTTAAGTATTTATCCCACCACAAAATGCTGTTGTTTGGTTCTGTGAGTTCCTCTTAGCTTCATTCATAAGATGCAATCAGTGCAATCCTATTTCATGATGACAGTCATTATCCACTGGACCAGAAATTCTTCTTAGTACTATTTATTTGACAAAAATGATTATTCAGGATCTTTAACTGCAAGGTTTGTCAGCCCCATACAACACAAAAATATTTCTCTGTACTTTATAGTTTTAATATCAGCAAATGTAGAAGTAAAATATGTAAGTATGAATAATTTTTATGAGAATTTCATGGACCTTGAGAAAATGTCTTACCGTGTTTTTCTCTTTAGCTATTTAATTGCAATGTCATAGTAACAGAAAGCAGCATACCCAATTCTGCATGGATGAATAAGCACATTCAATAAAGAAGATTTAACAGAGTAAATCAAACACTGGATTAAACATTTTCTGCATAACAGACCACAAAATGGGCATTCATTTTACCAATAGATCCTCTACATTAGAAACAAATAGAAATGCACACCAACATAATTAAACTGCACATCCTGTGGCCTGATTACAGAATTTCCCTATATTTTGTTAAACTAGGTCTCATCAATTAGAATTGCCAAAATGCATTCAAAAATGCATACTGACAAGACTGAATGCAATTTTTTTAACCATTTGCATTAAATACATTTGGGTTTTTATGTTTTATGAAATAATTGACAATCCTATATATTGCAAAGGATTTATACAGCATTTTTAGCAATAACAGTTCAGAAAGACACATGCAAAGATCGAGTTTAAGATTCTACTTTTAGCAGTTCTAAGTACTTTTTCTGTAAGCAACTTTTCTTACTTTGACTTCAAGCAAAACATCTCATAAAAACATGGGGTTTTGCTTTGTAACTTTTACTTGGGATTTTCACATATTTATAGAACTACCTTTGTTACTTTAAAGTCTGTGCAGTTAATATCTAACTTTATCAAAATACTTTTCGGAAGTATAGTAATCTTAGCAAAACCCCATAAACTATGTAAGTGGTTTTATATTCCCAGGCAGAAACACCGAAGCCCAAGAGAAAATCAGGAAGAATCAGCATTAGAATTATGGAGTTTCTAGTTATCTCAAGATCTAGTCTTGGATCATTTGATCAAAAATTTCTTCCTCCAAAACCAAACAGAAAATACTTTGTATTCACTATGATGAATTTTATTTTTTTTTAAAGTTATGTAGTCTCTTTATCCTGCAGTGACTTCACGTGTGAAATCTCATTATTCATTCTATTATTCACTCAATGGATACAGAATTTAATTCTACTTGAGTACCAGTTTGAATAAGGATCAGCAGCAGGATCGGGCCTATTAGCTGCTTGAAACATCTATTGAATAACCTGATTTATCCCAACTAAATGGCTCATTAGTTCAGGCAGCAAGAAAATGTTTGTGTGTTGCTGAAGTTATGCATGGTTGTCATATAGAGTTTGCTGTTATGCAACTGTCAGTCACTCAAGCATGCACAAACTAGATTGTTCATTAACTACAGAAACAGCCACTCTACATTCAAGCATGTTTGCAAAAAAATTATTTGTTTCCAAATCTATTCTAAACTCTGATACACCTTTATTCTAACTTCTTCTTTGTTACCACTATCTGAATTTTTCTTTCTTCCTGTCACGGCTTGCAGCAGTGAGTCCCACTCATGCCCATAAAACACATTACTTGTGTTTCATTAGTGGCATTAGACCCTAAACTGCACATTCTCAATCGTATGTAGACACTTAATTCCCATGGATGGTATGAATACTCTTTTGATACAGTAATCCTGGTCTTGGTAGATCAGTGAACTAAGCACAATTTAAAAACCCCGAGTAATTAAATCCACATTTTCTACCTAAGGAGCACTGAAACTAATTTTGAAGTTGCCCTTCTGATTACCAAGATGTAAGTAAATTATAGGATTGTTTAGCGAGATGGGGAAAGAGAATTACATTTCACTCTACTTCTGTAAGCATGCAAGGCAAGAAGTCCAATCCTTCCAATCTTCAATTAATGACACACTGCAAAAATTCTGTAGGTCTCTCACTGCAGTCAACACTTTCTTGTACAAAGTGAGCACAGAGGAGAAAAAAACAGGATTGTAGCTTTGATCAGCCTGTTCTGCCCAGCATAACTGGCAGAATATGGAAAGAAGGCTTCACTACAGCTTCATTAAGGATTGCCTATGAGTTTTACAGGCTTCCTAAAACTACAAATGTGCAGGATGAAGGAGATAGTCTTTGCGGTAGCCCAAAAGTTCAGTCATTTTTTATGCTACAGGCTAATCTTTAATGCTTAAAATAGCCAATGAACCTAGGATGATGACTAACATGCTGCAGTTTTTATTGCTTGTCTCTTAAAGACATGTGGAGGAAAACTTACTTTAGGAATTGGAGACCCGGAGAACTACTGGTAGTAGAATCAGACTGTATCTTGATTTACATTGACCTAAACCCATGGTTTTAGTGCATCATATGCAATATACGGTGTCAATTCAGTTTCTTATTTTGTTAGATTACTTCTCTCAGTGCTCTGTAACAGTAGCTAAAATAATTTGGTATAGCACATGAATTATTATTGCTGTAACTTTTTTTATAGTAGGGTGGGTTTTTTTAAGCATTTAGGCATGTTGTAAAACAGCTTTTTACCTTCCTAATTTTCATTCTGCATCTTTTTTTTCTTGATAAAAAAGTGTACTTTTTAGGACTACTGAGACAGAGACAGAGTGGTGTAAATCATTACTGAAACTGAAATAATGTCAATATACTTAAGCAGAGGACTAAAATTTCTTCGTACATGGTGAGAAAAAAGTAATCAGGAGTTTGTGACTATGTTTTGGGTTTATATACTGCAAGTTTTTAAAGGAATGTGTTCCTTTTCAGAAGTTTCTTTCACTTCCATGGTGGATTGAAATGTGTTCTTTACCGTATCTACGAGGTCCTTGAGAAGACACAGTGGTACTTCTGGCAGAAGTTTGCATATCACTTTTTAACACTTTTATTTCAGACTTTACACTACATATGGATTACCAAATGAATAGAAAAATATGCAACTTAATCACCATTATGTCATCATTCTGTAAATGAAAATTTAAACGGTTCTTCAAAGTATTAGAACTCCCAAATTCAAGACTGGCCAATAAGATAGCAAAGTCAGTTACCTGAGAAAATGCTTTCCTACACTGATGTCAAGATAATTTTCAAGTATGGAATATCCACACTGCAGACATACAGGAATGGGCAGCAGTCAGTGCCTGCCTAGCATCAATGAAGAGACTGATATCAAAGCCAAAAAGGTGATCTAGAAATACTGTGGACTAATGCAGGGTAACTTAGAAGAGAAAGCAAGCAACGGAATTCAAATGTACTCAGACATACGCAGTTGAACCTTACTTATGCTAGTAAGGATTTAAATTATAAACACTGATAGAATATATGCATTTTATATATGTGTCAAGGTATGTTTGTATAGCTTAATTACATGTCCTAAGTGGTAACTTGGCATTTTTTAAATATTCTTTTAATAACCAATGTCTTCTGTTCCTTCCCATCTGCTGAAAATGGCATTGTTAGAACAAAATTTGATATCAATAACATCAATATAAATTGGGAAGAATTACTGAAATTATACCATTATAAAACAGCATGTTACACAGCAGAGTTTAATGCTCTGTGTCCTAGCAATTCCATTATTTGTACAGTCTGGCATCTAAAAGTCTTGGTCAATTATATTTCAGAAATTGCCAGTAAACAACAGCCAAAAGAAACTGATTGGATATATAGGACTGCTATATAAAGTTGTGCAATAAATCAAGATTAGTCAATATGGACAAGTGTGTCTAATGGTATTCAGTTACTGCCTTATTTAATTTGCAATATTATTTGAAGCAGTTTTTATTGCATAGTAAGAGGTTTTCAGACTTGTGTTCTCAGGGTTTAGGAAAAATGTACCTTTTCCAACACATCTGGAGACTGTAGCTTATGTAAGAAACTAATCTCTTTTCTCTGGAAATATTCCTGTTCTTTTGTATATTGCATTTCTTTTATTCATCTGTTTTGACTTGTTGCCAATTTATGAGTACGGATTCCTTAGCCATTAGGGCATACTCCTACTTCATTACAGTCAACAGAAGTTTTACCATGCAAAGTTCAGCCTCTACATCATGGTCTTATCGGATTTATTAACAAACAATAATTACAGTTAAAGGTGAAATGTATATTGCTTTAAACATGAAATAAGAGTAAATAGCTCATTTAACTGTATATACGTATTTAAAAATACATACACAAATACACCCATACAAATACTGAAAAAAACAGCAATTGGTCTGGGAGATGGCTAATACAGCATGTGAAGAAAAAAAACCCCAACCAACCACAGAGTGGAAAGCTGTGGTTCCTTATTTGAGGAGAATGACAAGTGCAAGATTCTCAGGTATTTTTTTAAGCAGTAGTATTCTCCAGTCTTGAAAATCATAAATGACACATGGGTGAAAAGAACAGAGAGGATAAACCAAGACTTTAAGTTCTGATAAAGCTCCCTTAGGAAACTCACCATAAATATTATCATACAATTAAAGGGTTTAAAGTAGTCCATAAAGCTAAGTGAATTGATGTTTCTCATATGCAGTATTTTTACCTAGACTTCACCAGAGAAACCATAAACAAAAGACTATAAAGGCCTCAGATGAAATAAGTTCTTGCAAGCTTGGATTCTTGTGAAGACACACTTACCACCAAGGACTCAAACATGAAACTGTATCCAAGACACATCTAAAAGTTAGGAGTGAATAACAGTGAGGGACCAATTTTCAGGTAAAGCAAGTTATCAGTGATAACAGTAAGGTAAAAAAATGAAATTAAGTATAACAACTAAAATTGAAATTAGGTAAGCAGGTGAATAAAAATGATAGAGCAAACATTATTCTCACTTTGAGAAAGTCTGTGTTTGAGGCTGAATTTGCCTCAGTTCCAATGCACGAGGCCTGTCAGTGCTCCACTTAGAGCTCTGCATTAAGAGCAGAGATTTAGTTCAGGATTTACAGCGGCAGTGGTGAAAACTTATTAATGTTATCTGAGGCTACATCCAGCCAGTGCAGGAGCTGCCAGGCCCTCTTACTCTATTTCCCTCTGAAAGGGCAAATATGAAAATATCTGTCACTTGTAGGAGGGTGATTGGAAGAGAAATTTTAGTTGTAAAGGGGCTGTGACTAAAAAGAAAGCCATCAGCTTCTACAGCAATCAGTCTTGTTTGTAAGGAACAGGAATATGTGTGACCACCTCTTGTTTTCAGTAAGTAAATTTACCAAAGCCATATACAGCAAAGGCCTCCTTATTAAGCATTTCCCTCACAACATTTCAGTTAAATAAAGCTTTGTATTTAAAATATTCTGTTTAGGATTTTAAAGCCAGTAGCAATAGCGGTCCACTGAAATTTTTAGGAAATTTGAAGTGAGATTATGCTCAGCTTGCCTCACAGAAATGAGAATAGGTCTTGTTTTTCTTTCAAAAGTTGTAAACTGGTGCCAGACTACATGTAGTAATGCTTTTGAGCATTCAGAAAGGACGCTTATGATTTAACATCCATTTTTCATTAATCCAAACATAGTACACTCCATTTAAATGCTAGCTTTTCTTGTGCAGAAAATAAGACATCCACATTGTACTTATTAAACTTTAATTAAACTGTGTATGTCTAGGAAAAGAATGTTCCTACTGTAAACATTATGTGGGTCAGCTATATTAAAGTATTTAATGTTTTTTTTAAGATGTTTGCATTTTAATCCGTTTTCAGGGGACAATGCAATTGAGCATTCTAGCGTATCTGAAACCTAGATTTCAACACTATTGCCTTGGTAATAGGGTGTTCTCCAGTTTATGCATTCTTTAAAGTGATAATGTATAAACCAAAAACAATGGGACGTCAAACCTGGTTGTAGTCTGAGTGAGAATCTTGGGTTTGAATGTAACAAATTATAATGCATAGTACTAATTAGAAGACTTTTTTGTTGTTTAGTCTTAGCATCATCTTTTTTAGGGTAAGATCTAGGCTTTGTGGTTGTCAGTCTTAGCAGACGTTTACATCACAGATACATGCAATACATACAATACAGTTCTTTGATAAGGTAATTTCTCCAATAGCAGAATTGCTCATTGTTCCCAACATCTGACTATTCCTAGAACTATCACCATCTCTATCAGAGCAATCTGCATCACAGTCTCTCTAAGGAGAGGGAGGAAGACTTTGAGCCAAAATACTTCACTTCTGCTGTGTGCCTGAAACAACTCAGAAACTCTTAAAGCAGAACTAATGGGAACACAATGTTCACTCCCCTTTTTTGTATCTACTTAGCACCTTATGAGTGGCACTGCCTCCTCTGTTTAAGTAAATAAAAGGAAAGAATAGGCCATAGCTCCTTACAATCTGAGGGTGCTATATGAATAATAATTCTATAAAGCTTATATAGACCCTTATATCGACCCTTCAGTTAAGCCAGAAGAGACAGAATTTTTTCCCTCACTTCAGAAGAATGCTATGCCGTTGTAAATGTTGAGGCAGATTATTAGGAAGATTTGCAAGAATAACTACTTAAAATGGTCACATTCATTTTAAAGAAAAGAAATATAATTGGTATTTGCATAGAAGAAAATGGATGAATTTAAATTTTAGTTGATTATAATTATTGTCATCATAATCATCATCATTATCTTTCTATGTCTAAATGACTGATTCAAAGAAGAATTTTAACACATTTCATATGTCAGTGCAATTCTTTTCTGTTTTGTGCTTTAGTGCTTGGGGTTTTTCATTTGCTTTTTTCAGTCTGAACTTTTCATCGAAGCTATTGTAATCTTTTTAAAAGGTGGAAAAATGTTTCAAAAGAAGTCAAATCTAGAAGTATTACATATGTACATTTTTTTTCAATAAAATATAATCAAATTGTACAGAAAAACTGATACATAGGTATTGTGTGATGGCACTTCAAAATGTTCTTAAGAAAGAGATTCTAAATAGTAAGCTTCTACCTGAGTCTGGACTTGTTTGACCAGATAAGGGATGTTAAACAGTGATAGTTACGTACAAATTGGTAGGTGAATGAACTTAAGTGGTAGTGCATTCAGACGAAGGTATCATTCAAAAAATCCATTAATAAATTGGAACTCCACATAGACATTGCGCTCCTAAAGATTTTCAAAATTACTAATAATTTTTTATATTTCAATACTACGTATATTGATACAGCTGATATTTAATTATGTATTCCATGTTATTGTTGCTACAGTAAAAACTGTGCATTCTACTAGTAGATCTATATTGTGTGAATTTATCAGTATTAACAATTATGAAGAGTTCAGATCCGCAAAATATGTTGGTGAAAGCAGTTTCTTTTTTACTGAGTTTATATCATGTCAAAACAGATGAGCAATCAAGACTACAAATGCCTTATACTGTGCCTAGCAAAATAAATAAAAGTTTTGTAATTCCTATTTCACTGATAACTTTGAAATTACTATGAAAAGAATGTGTTTTGCAACAGAGGGATCATCACAGGTGGTGTGATAGCTAGAATTCTTGATACCTGGCATCTTTGAAAAACAGGACTTGATTTTCCCGTAACTTAATCTTTACTGTTAATTCATTTTATTTGGTTCCTTTGATCTCTAAACTTTTAATGGAAACTATTGTTAACATGAAGAGAAAAAAACTCTTCTGAACAAGAACTTATCTCCCTAGCACAAAGTAGATCAACAATGTGATTCTTCATTGTCTTATATCACTGTAGTTGTTAGCCCTGGGTACATGTGCAAGTCGGAAAGCTAGCATTTTACTTTATGCTTTCTGGTACTAGGCACGAAGTGTAGAGTGGTAGATACATGTTGATTATCAGGAATTTAAGGCTCTGTTATACAACTGTTTGTGTACTGTGCACATCTTTATTGGGTGGTCTTAAAAAGGCTGTGAGTAAACAATGAAATTGGATGCAATATTAAATAATGCTAGAGAGTACATTAACGTCAAGGGAGTACTGTTATGTGGAAGAAGTAGAAAGACTTAAGTCAGCAAAACCAAGCTCCAAAACAATGCTTTTCAGTCTTCTATTAAATAATGCCTAGTGTGGGTAGCCTCTTCCGGAAGGACTAGTAAGCCAAGAGTTAAAATCTTGTTTCTGATCAGGGTTACTGTGACTTGTGAAAACAATTGCTCCCTGCAGTCTTGCAGATGGCAGAGTTTCCTGATAGTCTGTTTTCAGATGGTTTCCTGCATGACAAGGAATTCCCTAAATAGGAATAGGGAAGATATATTCTAGCAGAAGCCTTATTTGTCTTTGTTAAATTAAATTATGATGTCTTCTTTCTTATTTCCTTGGGATGAATAGAAGTATGTTCATGCCACTACACAGAAAGACACTAGCAACTTTTAAAAAAACATGCTTTGAGCTGTAAATAATCACAGAATAGATCCCACTGTCCAAGATATGGACTGAGTAAGAGATAACCTGTTGTAAGGATTTCCCTGAACTGCCTGCTATTAGAAAGACTGACAATTGATGAGTTGCAGCACAGATACATAACAGCTCTGGCCAAAAGACAGACTTTGAAGTTTTGAGAGCCTTCTGTTTCTCACTATGTCCAGGGATTTGAATTTTTAACATATACTTTGTATGTAAAAGGATTGCAATACAAGATACTGGATTCAAATAAGTTTCTCTTAACGGAAAATATCTAGCAAACCCAGAATTCCTGGCAAACTTGATGCACTGAAGTGACAACAGTGTGTTCAGTCAACATTAATTATTGAAATAGTAAAGAATATTGGTGTCTGAAGCTCATTCTTGCTTATCATTCTAAGCAAAAACATTTTTTTGATTCTCAACCGTTTCCTTTCATTCTTTTGCTTATATCCTTACTTGGAGACTAAACAATATCTAAAATATAAAAGAACTCACAGACCAGAAATAATTTTTGTATTTAAAACTATGCTCTATTCTATATTCATAGACTTTGTCAAAAAAGTACAGATGATCTTGTCATAGTATATTTAAAATAATGATGGTATAATTTAATCAAATGGTAACCCATTCCTCTAGAACAAAATTCTGAAGAAATGTATTTGCTTCACAGTCTTCCTCAGTGCAAAACACCCTAAAATTCATGGCATCATAATACTAATGAAAGATATCAGTAGTCGTCTCAGAGGGTACTGAAAGGTTTCAGCATTATAAATATGGGTCAGGATAATTTTTAAAAACTCAAACTACAGGAGGATTATGCATTAAATAATAATGATCACAGGTGTTTCAACCTGTACTTTTAACTTGTGGCTTGTTCACCCTTATGCCTCTGCAAGTCACTGGTAATTCCATCAGAAAGTCAATAAAGCTAAAGTATATAAAGCCAGTTTTATGTAAGATCACATATTTCTTTGTAGGTTATCAATGTATGTCACATCAACCTTGACGTGGAAGTAAGAAAGAGGAGAAAAAGTAGAGAAGTCAATATTGTCTCCTGAAGATGAAGACAGACACTGTTATTTTTCATGTGGCTGTTTTTCACTTTATCCAAAAACCCAGGGAACATTCTGAGAATGATTTTGAGACACAGAAGATTGGTCACGTTAAAAACAAAACCTACTCTTAAATATGTGAATCTGATCCCCCTCTGTACTCCTTTCACTGAGATTCAGAGAGACTCAATTCTACAATGGATTCAGACTCCCCAGGTCATGCTTCTTTAACAATGGTGAAATACTAGAACGAGTCCCCAACGAGGCCTTTCCCTCCACTTCCTATAAAGCACTATAGAATATACTGTAGATAGGTTCATGAAATAGTTGCTTTTATTCAAAAAAACATTAGGTTCATTATATTTTCGTTCAACCTCCTTCAGAGTTCTGAAAAAGTATGACCAAGAGCTAGCAGACAGTGGCAGTAAGGCTTCAGGACTAGGCTCACTCCTTTGGGAGTTGAAAAATAGATGACAATTCTGAGTGAAAGGCTTTTGCAAAGTCCCCATGAAATCAGGAGTCGGTAGTTGTACAGATTACTGGCCTTAACTTCCCTAAACATCCTAGACTGTCTTCTACAGAGTTATTTAGGATTTTTGCTCTTCTAAGGGAGCGAGAGGTAGAACATCCTGGACTTTATCAACTGCAAACAGTATTCCAAATGAAAGTATTTACAAATCTGTTAACTTGCATTCTAAATGACATGTCTCTAACCTATTCAGGCTTGTGGTTTAGGGATCAAAGGGTCAAAATGGCATGTACTACCTCAACCAGTTTGGACCACTTCCATTGATTTTTACTCAAAACTCCAGATTGATTTCCATAAGAAATGGCAGCATAGACTGATATTACTGTACGGCTTTCAGAAGAAATGTAGTATTTTAAAAGACTATCATAAAATTGATGACATTGCAGAATACCCATTGATGCCAATTTCTGTCAATAAGATTTCTATAATTTGAAGATAGTAAAACATTGACATGTCTAGTAGTATCTGAGGTAAAAATATCATTCCCTTCCTTGGAAACAGAAGCAGGCCCAAATTCTGAATGCTAAAATATTATCTGTGTCATGAAGTATTAAAATCTTTATTTATTTCATTACTGTTTTAGATATAAAAATACCAAAATATCTATGGAATTTTAAAATATGGTAATTTCTTAATATTTACTCTCATGCTTATAAAAGATATGTACTCCTGAATGATGTAAATCAATTATCCCCGTATGTGTGAAATGCTGTAACAAGATCAATGAGACCTGAACACAAGGAGGCATCTTAGGATAACAGCTGCAGATGCATGCATTCTCTAGGAAAAAACCAAACAAATGAACACACGCTGCTCACGCTTAGGTTTCTCCCTCCCCCATATAAAATCCCTGCAATTGTCATTTCCAATTGTTCAGTGCATAAAAAGAGAAACAACTAAGAACAGGTAGCAGTCCATCTATCAGTACGGGCAAAGTACAATAAATGGTCACTCTTAGAGCCAAGGTAAAATGAATGCTTTGCATTCAGTTTTGAAATTTGTTTTTGATGGCACTTAATGGTTGGAGTATACTTACAACGAAATGCTGTATAGTTAATGGCTGTATGGAAAACTGCAACTACGTATCTTTACTCTCTAAAATACATATTGGTTTTAAAGATGAGCTCAAGATAATTACTTTCACAATATTAATAATTCTGCCAATTGGATTTCCACAAAGTAGATTCAATAAAATACTAAAAATATTTATTCAATAAACCAATTACACTTCTGACTGAGTCTGGATAGCTATAAATTGCTTTCTCATTGGTAAATTCTGTTTATGAAAACCTATTTTCATGGAAATGACTCTTAAGATTTTTATTGGAAAATGCTTTGCAGTTACACAGAAGATATGAGAACTAATGAAAGGTCCACATGAGCCTTATACGTTTAAATAAACAAAAAAAGATTATTTTTTTTAATTGTTGCTTGAAGTAGAATGTAACATCCATGTTTAAAAACACCAAAAAATGTAAACAAAAATTAAATACCTTCTTATCCCACTAGATGGTGGTGCCTTCAGATTAGGGCTGAGATGCTCAAACAGACACTACAGGAAAACTTTTGCTTTCTTTAGCTGACCTGCAAATATAGAGAGTGAGAGATGAGGTTAATCTTGTTCCTCTGGGGATATTAACAAGCATTCAGGTATAATGACTTACTGAATATATTTGAGTAGATAGTATTGTGTTCACAGTAGTTTGCTATAAAGTGTGTTTTAACTTCAGTACACATCTAATAGTATTAATTTTTCCTCCTGAAGAAGAAAAGGTGCAAACAATATTGAACCTTAATGATGATTGTATCTCATGTAATACAACCTTATTATACTAAGGTCCTGACTTTGCAATTTTACTGCCCTCTATCCTCAGTCAAAATCAAAATCCAGATTAAAGCAGAGAATCATTAGCAACAACTGCATCTTGTGTTCATGTATTTCACTGGAACGATCTAAAAAGTACTACTCACATTTTTATACAACAAATGTACTCCTTGCTTTAAGGAGAAAGGTATTTACACATCATTTAGACAAAAAAGTGACAGTGCCTAAGCACTGAAGGACACATCTCTTCAGTTATAACAGTCAAGCAAAATTTTAATGACTAGAAAAAGTAGATGGGACCTTGTTTGAGAGAGAATTTTTGTGCTTTAATTTTCTCAGGTTCTTATAGTAAATGATCAAATCCTTCATGCCTCAAGTAAAGCTTGAACTGTTACTGTTGAGTTCAGTGCAGATTCTGTGAACTAGAGAGCTTGTCTCAAAGGCTCTGTCTGTTAAGGACTGTCCCACGAGTAGACTCAAAATCACACTCAACTGTTGTTCAGGGAGGAAGCCTACAGGTGCAGACTCACACAGAGCAGGGACATGATGTTAGAGCATACAGAGTATTAAATGTATAACTGTTGCCAGTGAGCTAGCCAGCTGTCAGTCATGCCCAGACAAGCGGTCCAAAGCAAGTCTAGAGTTTCCTGTGTACATGGCAAGCCATGTGGACAAATTGCTGTAAGCACATGGTTGCTCTAGAGACCACTCTCTCAAATTTGTGCAAAGGTAGTCAGTGATCGGTTGAAAGCAATTTGTGAATTTGCACTGGAAAGAATAAAATAATTCTGAATGGTTTTAATTTTGCTTAAATATTATGATGTAGATCAGTAGTATAAAAAATTTAAGATTAAAATTAAAAGCTGTTTTATGGATGAAGAACTCCGGTAAGATAAACCCTAACATTAGACTTCCCAACTGTTCTTTTTAAAGATGGTGTAATGATACAGAAAAGTTAAGGATGCCCATAAATGTCTTGGAATACAGCATTAATCAAGAATCCCAGACCTCAACTGTAGTCCATAATTGTTGTTTCTCAGTGTATTTTTCTTCACGTCACTCTCCTCCGAGGTGATCACCCAATTTATAATACCTAGAGTGACTTAAAAAATAACCCTCTTTCTGGCACAGTTTGATTCATGTTTATTTGCTATATGTTCCCTTCCATTTATTCTATTCCTCCTATTCTACTCTCTCACTTTTTAATTCTCGTGTTTGCAACATCTACTCAATTTCCTATTTCCTTTGCAAGTAATGTACAACAGTACGAGTAGCATCAAAGTGCTGAGATATGTCAAATTACTATGATTTCCAAGCAAAGATTACAGACCCAGTAGTCCAGATACTTCCACGTAAGAACATCACAGCCAAAAAAGGCTTAATCTGTGACTTCTTAATGAGCACCTAGCAAGGCAATTCCTTTGTATAAGCAGAGGACTGAGGCAGAAAAATGGATATAGAAATGGATGTGGATGCTCGGTTCTTCTGTAAGAGTGTTAATTATTTTGCACGTTAGAATATTCCCTGACTCTGTTAGGGAGAGAAGATCCGCTCTTACTTTCTCTAGAAAAGTACGTAGGATTTTCTGAAAGCCTGAAGAAGCAAAATTCACTCCAATCATTGTTACTCACTACCATTAGGGGTTGAAATGCAGCGTTTGCCAAGAATGCAAGTTCCTTTATTTGATCTCTTTGACTGTACCAGTATAACTGCCAATCACAGGAAATACCTCTAATAACTCTTCCTTTTACTTAATAAGGAATACCACATCTTTAAAACATTAGAAACAGATGTCACTGCATTACTTCACTGCTGATGTATGTAATAGAAATGACACACTAATTAATTTAATGCAGTATAAATGTACTGATTATTTATCATGGCTGACAATAAAATTATGAAAACATTCAATTACAATCAGTGGTAATTCATTATTTATTGATTCTGCATTATGCACACATTAATACAATACATTTAATTACGTAAGAGAAGGGATCATTTTTCTATTGATACTTAGACATTTAGACTCATCAGTTTTATTAAAAAACCTTGATGTTTAGGTGGGAAGTTTTAATCCACAATTCCAAAAAACCTCTACTGAAATGTCAGAAATAAATTGAATGCAAGCATCAAGTACTAGTGCATCTAGAAAAATGTGGGCAATAAGAATGACATACTAATTTCAGTCTCTTCTTTTTCTCACGTCAGTGGCCTACATTTGTTAATATAGTCATGGTTACTCTTTCCCAAGTAAACCAAGGCATTAAACACTAAACTAGCAAAAAATTAATAATGTCTTTTCTTCCTTTTCAAGTCTTTACTTAAAATTAGCAATATCAGTGGTTTGCATGCTCATGATATAAACTCAAAGATCACTAGGGTAAGTTAAGAGCTTTAGAGTGGGCCCTGAGTAGTTTTTTTTTGTCAAGGACTAGGAGAATACCATTGTCACGAGGATGCCAGTCAGGCTGGAATTCAGAAAAAATGGTGTTTCATTTCATTATGACTAGGGTGCATTGTAAATGCATCTTTCAGTTATGTTTTCATCCTTCATTTTGTGCCCAGTGTTACCTCTGACCCTCATAAGTCTATGTTTACATTTATCCCTCCCATTTATCCCTTCCATTTATTTTAGTGAAGATCCAAGTTCTTCACTAAAAACTAGCATTTTCTCCTATAATCTGCTCACATTGGACATACCTATATCAAGTCTATAAAAAAATTTCTTTATACTAAAAAAAAAAAAAATCACCAGGAATCTTTACATTGCAATATCTATGGAATTCCCTTTTTTTTTAATTGTCCTGCCTCATGTTTGGCTACAGCAGACCAAGATAAAACACAAACATCACTATTGAGCTTTCCAGTCTTCTAGAAACAAAATTATTATTATTTTTAATTAATTCCCTGCTGCTTCACTTAAAAAGCTGTCATTATTTTTTATCATTGTCTCCTCCTAGTCAATTGTGTCACCCATCATTTTCTCTGTAGGATCCCTGTGAGCCAGTAGCCACATTTATGCCAGCTGGCAATAAGTAATTTCCAGAACGCTGTTGACTGGCCCTATCTGGAATGACTGGGGCTTTCCTCTCCTCCTGTGTCAGAAAAGAGCTCTTTCACAGTTCACTCCAATGGGGCATATGTAAAGACGATAAAAACAAAAACAAATATAAGAGAACCTTTGCTTGATATTTTGCCATAAAAAGATGGCCAATTTTTATATAGGACTAATATACGATACACCAGTATTTCTACAGCTGACAGTGTTAAGAAAACAGAGTGTTTTGCATACCAGTCTAAAAGGAACAAAAATATTGAAACCTTAATTTTAAATAAATATTCTAAAATACTTATTTCAGCTATAGGGAGGCTTACTAGTTTGTACACATTCAAATTACATACTGCTGGACTCCATTCAAATAAACCATCTGGATACTTTATAACTGACAAGATATTACTGTATGATTGTTAGGCTTTAGTAACTTTGCCTTGCCTTTAATAAAATTACAGAGAAATAATAATATTCATTGATATAGTTGATTTGTATATGCTTAGTTGAACTGGACAGCTGCCTGGTATTAATTCTCAAACCTTGAGCATTTTCTTAGTTTAAGAGCAGTTCTTCTCTCCATGGATAGTCACTTCTCAAGGGTACTGTTTTTACTACAGCCTTTATGATTTTATATTGCTTCATGCCACTCCAACTTGCTGGGTGTTGATGCGCAAGGCTTCCTCTGGCCTTGCAAAAATTCAGTCTTATTTAGAAATATGTTTAGCTTATGGAAGACATTAAAGTCAAAAAGGAAGAAGAATTCTCACAGTGGAATTTGATTGTCACATTAATCTCAAAGCAAAAAATGTCTTTAAAAGGGCAAAGCCAATGAGAAGTGTTTGAATCTGATTTATTAAATCTCCTAACAGCAATTACATCCAGAAAATTAACCCCCAAAAGTTTCTATTTGAAGTCAGTTATTTGTTATTTCTATCATTTCCAGTATATAAAAATCTCAGATGAGTTCAGGGCTCGATTAAAACACTTTGCCGAACTAAATAGCCCCTGCCCCACAGAGCTTCCAATCTAAGGTTCTGATGCCAGAAAGATGCATGAACAAGTTCAGTAAATATGAGCATTCTTACTGAAAGGTATTTATTTAAACCTAGCTTACGTGAAAATTCTGCCTTAGTTTTAGGCAGCTAGGCTAGCGGCCTAAAAAAAGTGGCTAGTCTTCTTAGAACACACATATAATCAATGGAGAAAAAGTGAGGTTCCTCCAGAGTGTAATTTAGATCATTTAAGTTAACAAATATAGCAATTTAGTTAGCATACAGTCATCTGCCCTCATCTAAAATGGGATTACTCATAATGCAAAAACATTAAACTTTCCTGAAAGGGTACCTAAACAAGCAAGCCTAATAAAAGGAAGGAGAAGGTGGCACACACAAGCAGTGCAACCATGGAAATAGTTGAAATACTCTGTTGGTATTGGTCGTTTGGTATCCACTTGAAAAGTTTTGTTTACACTTTTCTGCTTGCTTTGTTTACTGAATGCTTTAGGAGAAAGCTAAAAAAAGGCGGGGGGGGAGAAGTTAGAGGACTAGGAAAGAAGGAAAGCTAAAAGAAGACTGAAAAAAAGCAGAAACAAACAGGAAAGAAGGATGTTGATACAAAGAAAGGGAAGAGGCTGGGAAAAGAGGTGTAATATAGGTATGCTGGGAAAAGGTAAGAAGCAAATAACTGATCTAGCCAGTGAGTCCTAGCTGCTGCTGGGCGTGTATCTGTCAGACTCAACTCCTTTATATGAAATTTGTCTGACCATTTTTCAGGTCCACTTGTTCAGGGAGAAGGGATGCACAAAGCTTAGCAGTTCTTGTGTCAACTGACCTGGTTCAGGTGAAGAAGACACAGGATCTGTCGGGTTCCCAGGGCTGCTGGGTTTTACTTGTATGCAACTGAATGAGGTACCATATGGCGCTTCTGGAGGCTGCCTCACAGTCAGGCGTGAGGAGAGGACCGATGCCATCGGTCCTATCTAAACCACAACTGATGCCGCACTTGAATCTGGAAATTTCAAGCAATTACACGCAAGACCTCCCAAGAACGGACTTCGCCTCCTGTGACTGATCACCGACTTCCACGTCTGTCACAACCTCCCTCCGTCCTGCTTGTGCAGCACGCGGTCCCTTCTCTGGAGGGACTTTGCTTTAGAGCCGAATCACTCGCGATATTGCTGCCACCGCCTCCACCGCCTATTGGTAACCACACGTTGGTTGGTTTCTCGGTAAATAAGCGGAAAGTCGGATGTACCGTTTACCTAACACAGACTTGCACCGCTACCCTCCCCCGCCCCCCCCGCTCCCCCTCTCTCCCGATTTCCTTCAGCTGTGGAAAGGCACAGGTGTTTTAACACTCAGGAATGTACCAGAGCGCAGCGACCGCCGAAACCACCTGGGAAAGGGGGCCGGCCCCAGCCCTGCCCTCCTCTCCCTCAGAGCGCCGGGCCAGCGCCCGCGGGATCCCCTCGCGGCCCAGGGAGAGCTCACCGAAACTTTCCTACCCCGCGGCGCAGCAGAGGGGAGTTTTCGGGAGCCCGGCAGAGGCGCGAAGCGGGCGGGCTCTCCTCACACACCCCCACACCCCCACCCGCGAGGCCGGCGCCCACTTCACCCCGCCGGCAACCTCCACCCGGCCCCGGCCGCCTCACGCTCCCGCGGCCCAGGTGCTTGCGGCCGGCGCCGCGCCGCCCTGCCCCGCCCCGCCCCACCGCCCAGCCCGGCAGCCACTCGCCGAGGCCGCGCTGGAGGCGGGCGGGGCGCATTGGCTGGAGGGCGCTGTCACTCTTCCCCCCCCCCCACCCCCCCATCCACCCGGCGGCGCTGGGGAGGGGTCTGGGCGCGCGGCTGGCGGCGGGCGCTGCGTGTGGGAGGGCGGGCGCGCGGCTCTGTTTTTAGTAGTACCGCAAAGAGCGCGGCGAGAGTGCGCGCTGAGGGGAGCGGGGCTGAGGCGAGCCGCGGCGGGGAGCCAGGCTGGCCATGGCTGTCTCCGCGCCGCCCGTCATCGCCGCAACTTCCAGCGGCGGCGCGGGGGGTTCGGCGGGTTTGTTCCGGGCGGACCCGCTGTACTCCAGCCCCGCGGAGTCCCCGCGCCTCACCAACAGCCTCGTCAACAGTTTCCTCTCCGCCGGCGGCGGCGGTGGCGGCGGGGCCGGCGCGGGCGGCGGCGGGGGCGGCGGCAACGAGTGTAAGATGGTCGACCTGCACGGGGTGAAGGTAGCCTCGTTCCTCGTGGAGGGGCAGGAGCTGATCTGCCTGCCGCAGGTCTTTGATCTCTTCCTCAAGCACCTGGTGGGAGGGCTGCACACGGTCTACACCAAGCTGAAGCGGCTGGATATATCGCCCGTGGTGTGCACGGTGGAGCAGGTCCGCATCCTGCGGGGGCTGGGGGCCATCCAGCCCGGCGTCAACCGCTGCAAGCTCATCACCAGGAAGGACTTCGAAACTTTGTACAACGACTGCACCAACGCGAGGTGAGCCGCAAAACTTCGCTCTTCCTCCGCCCGCCCGCCCCGCTCCGGCCGCTGGGGGGGTCGGCGGCCCGCGGGGAGCCGTGCCCGGCGGTGTGTGGGGGGGGGGGGGGGTGCCGGGTCCCGTCCCTTCCCCTCTCCTCTCCCCGCGGGCTCCCGCTGTGCGTGTGGGGGGAAGTGTCGGGGGAGGAGGACGGGGGACGGCGACGACCCTCCGGGCGCTGCGCGGCCACCCGCCGCCCTCGGCGGGGCAGCCCCGGGCCGGGCCTGGGCGCCGCTGGGGGAGCGGGGGCTGAGGCGCGGCGGTGGGCGCCGGCGGGGGCGGCGAAGCGGCGCGGCCGCGGGTGCCGGCGTGGAAAACTTTGCAGGATTCCTCAACCCCCCGAGATGTGCTGGGACCGCCGAGCGGCGGGCCGGTCTTCAAACTTTTCCCCTCGCGGGGAAAGCTGATAGTTGCCCTGTACGCTCTTAAACCGAACCAAACAAAAAAAAAACCCCAAAGTTTTCTCTTATTATTTTCCTTCCGCTGAAACTTCCAATTCTCCTCAGGATCCCTCGCTCCCGAGGGGGTGAGCGCAGGCTGCGGCGCGGCGGCCGGCCGGCCGGCAGATGCCCGCCGGGGGAGGCTGGGCGGCGGACGGGCAAACTGTTGCTCGTTATCGTTCCGGAGTGATTTTACGTCACGCGAGCGAGAGGTCTGGTGTGGCCGTAGCCCCTGCCCTGCCGTGCTTAAATCGCTGAGCCCGGAGCGGGTTGTATTCATGGGAGATCCCTGCTGGGTCCTTCGTTCTTGGGGTTATAATCCTGGTTTGTGACCTCGTAGCTGCTGCCTTTAGAAATGATAATGATCTAATAAACACAAAAACCCTCTCGGGGCTGAGGAGAAGTACCTAGTGCAGTGGGATAGCATGTAAGACGGGGTGCTCCGAGATGGCATTTCCTAGTTGAGCAGTTCGTGAGGGACCTCTCCAGAAACATTTGCCTTCCAGTGTGCTCCGGCTTTCTGCCTGGCAGGAAACTTTCTTTACAGAGGTTGTTTCAGACAGCTTTGAGTGCGATATCAGACTTGCAGCATGCAAATATTTGGTAACTTTGGTTTTGGTGTCACTAGTTCTAACTGCTTGGCACTGAACGTGTTGGGTGGGTTTTTTTTAATGACACCTTAAGTACGCTCTAATCTGGGGCCTGATCCTGTTCTTGCTGATGTGAGCTTAAGCAGGAGCAGACTTGATGTTCATTCTTGAGTAGCAGTATTTGGTTTGTTTCAAATTATTTTATGTTACAGGTGACATTTTAGAGATGCTTGCACTCAATTCCTAGATATGTTTATTTGAAGTATGTGCTTTTTCTCTTGCTCGTGTTCTGTTTCTGTAACACCTTCTCCTGCTGCCTATTTATTTCGATGTCATGCACCTCTGTGACATCACAACTACTGCCTCATTAAAACGATGGTGTTGCAAGTAAGGTCTGGGACTAATGTATTTGAATAGAATTAATGTAAGATTACTAAGGGACACGTTTAACATGTAAATGCTTCTCTGAAATGTTTCTGAAACTCGACTAGCATGAAAGTTCACCGTTAAAGAAGTATGTCTTTTTAATTTCTGTGACTGTGCCAAAGTTTTCCCTTGGGGAAATGTGGGATCTGATTTGGTGATACAGCCTTTAGATGTGAACTGATGATTTCTGCTTTCTTACAACCAATGATTTAAGATCCAGAAATGCTCAAGTGTTAAATGTTTAAAACTTGTATTTCACTTTTTTTTTTCCTTTGACAAAGACTTATGGCCCTGATAGGATAAGGGAATAAGTAATGCAAGGAGCAGCTGAGAAGGGAGGCCAGGGGAGCTGTAAGTGAGGAGCCGAGTGATGCTCTAAGAGGGTCTGAAAGGAGCAGTCAGTGGAACGAAGACCTGGTCAAAGGCTGAAGATACGGCAAGAGCACTGTTGAGGGGGGATCTAATAGGGCAGAAATATGTCTGAATGGAGTCAAAGCTCTCAACTGAGAAAGTACATTCAACACGTGTGTAAGAGCAAGCTCTCCCTACCTCATGATGCCTAGTATTTTTACCTGTTCAGGAATAGCAGATCCCTTTACGTTTCCTAAAACGTTTTTCATTTATTGAAACATCACCCAACCTTTGTTTATATCTCTTGAAAATGCCACTGGTTCGAATAACCTACTGATACCAATGTATTTTGCATTCATGGTTTCAGGTGTAATGCATGATAAGTGTTATCAGCACAGATAAAACTTTTCTCAAGTATGGTAACTTAACAATGTTAATTGTATCCATCGTGCTAATTGAACGCTTAATATGTCATTTTATTTACAGGTTTTTTTTTTTCCTCGAACAGCCCACACTTAATGGGTGAGAATGTTGGATAAAAATAGCTAAATACATGAGTGATCTAATTTTTGTTTCCTGTGAAGTGACCTGGGAACCACTGCAGTGCATGGTACCAAACAAAACACAGTGGAATTGTTACAGCTATACATACGTACAGTATTTAGGTTCTATACCTGGGAAGTAAAGTCTTGAAAAAATGTGGTTTTTTTAGAAGCAAACCATTCGATACGTATTGTTCCACTGCATGACTCAAGCATTACTTTCACGCCTGAACGTATATTTTGTAATATATTTTAATTTATGGATATTTATATATATATATTTGAATACTGTAGAAATACTTCATTAAACTCAAGAGCTGCCAGAAAAAGCAATAAGAAATGCTGGCTATCATTGTTTTCAATGTTAGTAGACTTCTAAAAGTCAACATCTCTAATGTTAGCGTATGCTTTTAATTATTTTTTTTAATTGGAATGTGAACCATCGATTATATATAATTGAAAAAAACATAAAATTTACTTCTCCTGCTTACTCTATTGCATTTTTTTTAGTTGAGCTTATCTACAGAGCTCGTAAGAGCTGCAGAGAAATATACCTGTAAGTGAAAAATTTTTTTTTTTGTATGTTTATGTTCTGTGTATGTAATGCTAGTTCCCTATATCTAGCATCTTTGACCTTTGTGGCTTTTTTTTAAACACTACATGTATAATTTTCATTCACGTGTAAACAAAATGTTCCTAACTTTGATTGTCGTTAGCCATCATCATGTAATCTAATTTGGAAGCAAGGTTTGTAAAATGAAACTAACTGTTCATTTCATTACAGGTAGCATCTTCAAGTGCATAGTGAGTACAACATATTTACAAAATTTAGTTACTAATTTGCAATACCTTAGAATATTACTTAAATTATGGACACATGCTTAATTTTAGTAGTAAAGCATAACGTTTACTTAAAGTAGAAAACTATAATGAGGTTTTATTTAAAAATGAAATTTAAAACTGCAGTAAGAATGCTTTTATGATGGTAAATATATCAATCCCTAAAATTAGGATTATATGAGCATGGTCATAACCTATTCTACAGGGTTTCTGTTTGATGGATGCTGTTGGCTACTGAAAAAGCATAGTGTTGGTCTGGATTATTCAGTGAATAGTAGGAGTATTTCCCAGAAAACAATGTTTCGGCGCATGGCTTATTTTTTATGATTTCAAGTATCCAGTTAAGCTAATATTTTATATTACTTTGGCTATTCACAAACAGTAAAAGGCTTTAGAAATGAATTTAAGCAGTAAATGCAGAGATTTTATTTTATGAGATAATGAAGGTCTAGTCATGTTGTCTATTAAAAGCTACCCTATAGTCAGCAATACTCTGTCTTTTATTAGGAGAATGATGTCAAGATTATAATTAAAGCACTCCAGTCATGTAGCACTGCACAGCGCTTCCTTGTATATTGATTTTTAAATGTGGACATCTGATCATATAAACTTCTTTGACTAAGTAAATATTTAGTATGCATTCAGATTTAGCCAAACTTGTGAATTTTGGAGGCGCTAGCATGTTAAAATAAAAAAAGGATCAATTTCTCAATTTCTTTTTCTTCCTTGGAGAGGAGACTCACTTAAAACATTCTCATGAGAGATCACCAGCATAGTGGATTCTGCTAGAGATGCAGAAAGGAATTTTTCCACTTTCCGAGCAGATTAATTATACTTTTGCAAAAATACCTCTTTCTTTTTGGGCATCTTGAAAGTCTATGCTTGTTCAAAACTACTAAAATACTTGAATATTTTCATCAGATGGATATCTAATCTGGAGAAGCCTTGATTAAAATTTCCTTCTTTTTACATAGCAATAGAGCTCCCCATTTAAAGTGTAACATGCTTTTCCTCCAAAATGGAGTATTTGTATGTTTCCTGCATGTGTATATGCATAATACATATGTAATTTTCTACTGAGACTTCTACAACTGAAAAATACTGTGTTTTTGTAGCAAAGACAAAAAAGCTAAACAATTAGGTATTAATGATATTCTTGTTGCATATTCAAAAGGTCTTTGCAAGCATTTCTTCTCCTTTTTTTCTTTTCACCATTTCAACCTGCAGAACTCTTCACTGTCACTCCAAATCACACAATTCTACAAAGATAAAACAACATTTAAACTCATTTGCTTTGGGAGGGAAATTGAGCATTTGCACCCAATAAGCCTGATTGTGGAACTGCATGCAAATTGTGTTTTGATTTATCTCTTTTGCACTTTTTTCCATTTGAATTGATCTTGCATTAATTTTGCCAAGCGGCTCTGTGAGGCTGCAGATGTTGCCCTGTGTTTAATAAATCAATGAGACAGATCTGAATGAATCACTTCAGATGGATTCTCTGCTCGGTTTGATGTCTAGATGTTATTCTTAGCTTGTTATCATGACAGATGCATTAATGTTCCCATACACTGCCAGCAATGTCAAAGAGATTGAAGCTTTTAAAGTGGCGGTATCCCCTTTTCCCCCTTCTGTTGGAATAACTAAATTGCCTTTAGGAATAGGTCAAAATATAAATTTAATCATGGCATCATTCTGGGGAAGATGCTAAACTTCTGATCATATTATAACACAAAGTCAGAAAAATACAGTTTCATACAGAATGATTAATTATTCCAAAATAGTGGAGATCAATATTAAAATCTAAACATAGGATAGCTCCTTAATAGAGTAACCACTTTCTCAACATTAATATTTCATTGTAATAGGAATGATCCGAATAAATAATATAAGACTAGAACATGTTAAAAGTGTTGCTATAAATAGAATATCATTGTGTCCAAATTGATTACAGGCTGAAGAAAGGCTTTTCCCCTGTTTTTTTTCATTCTTATTAATTTTTTTTTTAAAGTTAAATGTGTCTGAATCCAACATCTGTTAGACTTAAAATAGGAATACTTGTTTATTATGTTTCTGTTACTAACCATTTAGTGCCAGAAATGTTAGAAAAGTTGTCGATCACCGTTTATTTCTGATCTGTATAGTCTGGTATCCATTATCTTGGAGCAGAACCTGTGGAACGCAAATCATAAAAGAGGCTGGAATGTGTCTTTGTGGAACGGTTTTAAATTCTGGAAAAGATTGCACAAAGTGTAAAGTACTCTGCCATGAATAATGAAGATCTATTTCCCACGTAGGCTGTGCACAGTTTTTATTGGCTTTTATTCCTTAGTGTTTATTAAACCACTTGTGGTCTTCCTTGTTTTTCTTTAGAAGATTAAAATAGTATTTTGTGATTTGCTTCAATCATTTTGTTAAAACTGCTCTCTTCCAATACGACGCTTAAGTTTAATGTTAAAAATTATCACAAATGTTCTTTTTCCTAATCTCTTCTCCAAACAGAAGAACTTTGACTTTTTGTCATTAAGGCTTCTGAGAATAAATTGGAGAAACTGGCTGTAACAGATCTAGATTTATGTTGGCATTCTTGGTATTCTTGCTCCAGTAGTTCCAATTTGATAAAGGAAACAATATATGTAATAGAAATTCACAGTTTATTCAAATGAGTTTAAGCTTTAGCATTGTTATATTTGCCTTTCTTTCACCAATATATCAATGTGTGGCAATAGCATTATACTTAGAAAGCCTCCAGAAGTGACCAGCTCTGTAGATGGGAAATTATTCTCACACTGGGGCTACGGTTGGACACGCAGCCTCTGTTTGTGTGTATGCATTTGTTTAAAGGCAGGTGAAAATCAACTTTGGTAGAACTGAGGAGCACAGCAAAAATCACTGAATTAGAAAATCATGTTTTGTTGTATGGCAGTGGCCTTAGAGTGAGAAATTAGTATCTACCTACCTTGGTAATTTTGCACAAAATATTTAAAATGAGCACTCTGAGATGTTTTAAAGAATTCTATCTTATTTCGTTGCTTACAGGCTGGAGTTCACGTTGTGCAAGAGCTGTTTGTCAGTATCAATATTAAAAATGTGTTGAAATGTGGGCCATAAAGTCCCTATTTTGACTTTGCTAAGGTGAACCTCCCTTTCATGCCAGTGGAAGTTTGCCAGAACAAGGGCAAAGAACTTAGAAATGTTTCTGGGATCTGAGCCTTTCTCGTCAAAGGTGGGACATACTTAAAACCTGTGTTTGAGAGAATTACGTGTATATGCCATTTTCAAATGGGTACTAAGTTTTTGGGTCTGACCTTGTTCTTGCTCAGTGTAGGATCTTTAAGGTTTTACGTGCCTGTTCCGGGAATGATAATTTTGGATTTTCTGAAGTTACGAACAAAATTATCCAAATCCTTACTTTAAAATACATAGAAAGTGCCCATCTAGTTTCTTTCGTAAGTTCTTCATGTGATTATCAATGTAATAAAACTCTGTAGGTGTATGGAAGTGCAGCATTTTAATGATTATTTATGTAAACAAAGCTAATAGCAGAAACAAACATTATGAGGATACTTCAGAGTTACTGCTGTCTGTGATGTGTTCCTTTGGTGTAAGCTGAGGCAAGATTTTAATATGTTACGATTAAACATGCATTACCAAGCACAAGTACATTAGTTAGTAATGATTCTTAGTGATTTAGATTTATCCTGCTTGATATTAGAATTGTCCCTTGGGGCTACATGCTTTTGAACTTTGTTCCCTCTTGGTAAAGCACGGTTATCCAAAGTGACTTAGTAATAGGGTTTCCCTTCTCCCCCTGTTCTACAACCTGTAAGAAACACCGATACCTATTAACTAATGCACTTTGATACCTACCCCAGAAGGTTCCAATATCTGAATCCTGTAAGACATACATTTGTTTGCTTTCATTTCTTTTTGGTAACACAGCAATATTGTTGTTTTGTGTGTGCATATAAAGTTTATTGTCACTAGCAAGTGTAGGGAGATTATATTTCCTTGTCAGTTCATCTTGACCTGCTAAGCCCATTTTGCTCATTAAAATATATTGTCAGAGCCTTTCATGGCTCAGTTACAAATACCACTTCCCCAAAAAGTAAGAACCAAAACTAATGAATAGTGCTTGCTTTATTACTGTACAGTGACTTAAAGTGCAATATTTACCAGTGTATATTGTTGTGTATATGTTAAGGTATAAAATGTTTGATTGCAATTGTGTCTGATCTTATCAAGTTTCTGGAAATTGATATCTGGTAACAGCATTTAACCTACATCTAGTCTATCTGCTATCTATGTGATGGGTTAAAAAGAAAAAGTAGTATCGATCTGTCGCTGGATTAAAGTTTGAAATCGGCAACAGCATGAGCACAAAAGGCTTTTTTTATGATTTCTCAGCTTGCCATTGATCTACCAGTTTTATTGCATTCATTATTTATTAAAAGAATTTGCAAGCTAAACATAACGTTAAGCTAGTTTGCACACAGGGACTGCACTTAGGAAATTGAATGGAAATTGCATTAGAGATGAACATCTGTGCTATTTTTCCACTCGTGTGTTTATGGGTTTGTATAAAAGGTGTATTGGATTAACAGTTATAACCATTATAGCTTGCAGCAATATGTTAGAACCCTAAGCATTTAGTAGTTATTTAGGAGGGAGACTCTTTTTACTTATACTAAAAAGTATGGTAATGCCATCACAAACAGTGCTTTTATTGGATTATTCTTTATTAATGGGGTTTTTACTAGTAATGTGTAAAACTTGAGGTATCTAGCTATATTATGCATGTGTTCTATTATCTATGCTACATAAAGCTCCATTAATATTGTCATTAATTGAAGGTTTCTAGTGACAGTATTCGTTAAGCTTTTGGCACATAGACACCAAAGGATTGAAATGAAATGTATTTTATAATATACA
Organism: Harpia harpyja; assembly: GCF_026419915.1. NCBI lineage: Eukaryota > Metazoa > Chordata > Aves > Accipitriformes > Accipitridae > Harpia > Harpia harpyja. The sequence goes on along the minus strand of NC_068957.1, from coordinate 23,232,201 downwards.
ATAGGAATTTAAGTATTGAAAAGATCCTTAATATATGTTCCTTCAGATTTTTTCCCGCAATTCATAGTTTTCTGTCCTCCTTGAACTGGGTAGCTTCTGTGATGTATTGTATTAGTGAATCAGGTGAGAATCTTAAATATTTTGAAGTCTTTTTCCACTTCAGTTCACAAGTTCAGTTGCCTTCAACACTAGCTGTAGTTGTGTGTGATGTATAAAGTGTAGGGTGGACCTGGAATTTTGAGATCATCTCCTGTAATGATTTTTTTTTTTTTATTGTGCTCCTTCTATGAAATAGATTATTTTGCCTGAATACCTGTTTGTTAAATAGGGAAAAACAAAGGAAAAATTACTTTGGGGGCTTTGGGTAAAAAGTATATTTTTAGAATGAAGATATTATCTGTTCTATTTGGTCTTAAAGTATGTGCAGTCTAGTCTGTTTGTGACTAGAATGTACTGAAATATGTCATGTTTTGCATCATCAGTGCACTTCCCTTTCAGTTACTCTATTGAAGACTCAACCTGATACATCTCACCAGCTTGTAAGACTGTTAAGGGTTTCCTGTGCAAAGAAGCAGAAATGTTCTTCATGACAGAAGGTTGTGCTTACTCTTTTGAATGCCACCTCTACATTTTTTTGTTTGTTTGTTTGTTTCTGGTAGGATGAACCCCTTTAAGTCCTAATAGTGTTTTGAACAGAGGTAGCTCTGATTTTTAGTTGAAAGAATCTCAATACTGTTTTTCCACATAGTTTTGGACTCACTGTTACTAGTCTTCCTCACTGTTGTTCCCAGCCATAGGCTCCTGTGATCACAGTATTCGTATTGTATCGAATAAAACGTTTCAGCTACCCTGTAAATAAAGGTGGAAGTTTAATATGGGATTTATGTCATACACACACACATATTGATTGATATAATATACACACATATACATAATGCAATTTAAACTAAATGTTTGGATTATTCCAAAGCCTCTCTCCCAAACCATAGAAATAACTTTGTTTTTTGGAAAATGTTGTATACGTATTTATGAAGAGAGAGGCTTTGGAATAATCCAGAAATCAGTTTGAATTGCATTTGCTATGGACAAGAACGAAATTTCCTAAATGAACTTAGCTATATGAGCTATCGTGGTGTCCTTACTAAAAGTCTTTAATTTTTTTTTTTGATAATTCTCATAGCCATGTGAGTGAGTAACATTCTCAGCATGTAATTTTATTTCCGTCCAGTCTGTGGCAAGAGAACTTTTAGCTTGGGATGCCCTCATGGTACTTTCAGCCAACAGAACATTGAGTAATTTTTCTCTCCTGTTGCTAAACCTGTGTGGACGTGGAATTAAAACAGAGCACTTTATTGAAAAAATTAATCAAAATTATTTCACACTATATGTGTACAGAGTTCTGGTTCTAATGTGTTTCGCAGAATGACAGAATTGTTGAGGTTGGCAGGGTCCTCTTGAGATCATTTAGTCCAACTCCTCGGTTTAAGCAAGGTCAGCTAGAGCTGGTTGTCTAGAGCTGTGTCCAGTTGGATTTTGAGTATTTCCAAGGGTGGAGACTCTCAGCCTCTCTGGGCACCCAGTTTACAGAGTAGAAATAACTGTGCTGTGGAAGACAGATTTTATTGGCATTCATTGGGATGACTGGATTGCGTGGCAGTTGTTGAAGCCATGAGTAGATGTCACAGCTAGCCACTGACGTCGTCACTGCTGTTGTGTTTGTCCTCGCTGGAGCAGAGTGTGAGTTGTAACCCTCTGTGAATCAACCGTGTCATATTCAGGTTGTGCTTTTTCTTGTCTCAAATTATTTCTTTAAATCCTGTATGTGTGTGCTGATGAGCTGACTTGTCTTTTTCTCTTTTTCCCTACTGCTACCTGAGAAGGCATATTTGTATATTTGTAATTTAAAGGGCAGGGGGGAAGTGTCTGTAAGAAAGCTCTTAGCACAGACATTGTACCTGTAGGGGGATTTAGTTACTTGTATGTTACAGTAATTTAAGAGTTGCTAATTAAGAAGATCAAGCTAGTTTAAAGAAAAAAATATTTTGAGTTTCAGTTAAAACTTCTAATCAGTATATATAAAATACTATACATTATGCCTTTTCTTACACATGTAACAGTTGTTTTTGCCTAGTGCAAGTTTTACACAATAGCTAATGGACTGTTTTTATAACAGTTAATCAGGAAATGTCCTGGGTCTGTGAAACATTATCCCTGTTGGTTTTTTGCGAAGTTGATGAAGACACCTCACTTCACTGCTGCAGGTCTCTGGAGCTGCCTCTTCTTGTCCTCATACTTTTAAATGTTGTGTGCTGAAGGAGGGCAACTTTCTAAAAAGCTTCTGAGATAATACTGAAAAATAAAGTAGGAAAAAAAGTCAAGTCTTTCCTGTGAGACTTAAAGTACATGTTTAAAAAAACAACACAAACCCCCCCAAACGTCCCCTGCTAACCAAAAACCAACAACAAAAAACTGAAAGAGAACAAGGCAGTAAAATGCTGGCAGTTAGAAAACAGCAGAATATGAATACTGAAACAGCAGCTAAGGTAGTGAACTCAGGGTTGTGTTTTCTCTATTGCATGAGTTTGTTATTGAAATGTGTATTTGTAGGTCTGTGGAGGTTTTTTGTTGGCTTGTAAGGCTTTATTTGGTGTTTTTTATATGGCCGTTCATGTATCTGATAGGTGACTTCTCAAAATACCTTGAGTTGAGCATCTCATCATTAAGAAATCATTTTTGCCTGGTCCAAGGTTGTTCTGACTGTTTTGCAGAGAATTAAATAACAAAGTGATCTGTCAGTGCACTTTGTGCTCTCGTTGTGAGACTTGCTAAACATGCTGTATATAGCATTTGCTCCCCACTGCATTACATGTGTGCGTGGCACAGTAGCGTGCTGCGCTCTGACTCCAGGCTGTACCTGCATGGAAAGGGTGATGCATTGCTCTCGGTTTTCGCAGCCACGGTTTGCCTTTTAGAAGGAGCCCTCAGAATAGGTTTGGCCAGAATGATTACTGTAAGATGCTGCAAACCTTCTTCTCTCTCATAGTCAGAAGTGCTTAGCAAGGTTAATTGATCCTGCTATCATACACTAGAACTAAGATTTCTTGTCTTGGATCAGAACCATAATCACTGTCACTTCTTTCTGGTCTGTTTTTATAAATTGCCTTACTTGTTGCACAGCTGATTTTTGGTTCGAACAAATCTGTTTCTTCCTGCTGGAACTCGAGAAAGTTTCTGTCTTGCAATTTTGTGAAATACTTCTCCCTTCATGCTAAGCTAGAGGGGATTTTGATCATTCACTTATCTTGCCTTTTTTAATATGCTTTCTTTAAAATTTTTCTGCCCCCCCCAACCAGCAGTCCTAAAACTGTTTGTTCCATCTTCTCAGTTATTCATCCTTAAAGGTTTATGATTTTAGCTTACTGACTGAAAAATTTAACCCTTTGTTATACTGGGAGAATCTGTATTCATGTTGGTATGGAAACAAAACAAATATTTGTGATGTATTTATTGTAGGCATCTTTACTGAGTAATGCAGTGACTGTTGTAGAGTAGTTCAGAATGCAGCAGTAGACTGTTAAATACATTTTAAGAGTTCATGTTCTCTGAATGAAGATAAGCTGAGCGACTGAGTTCTTATGCCAGACAGAAACTCTTTATAAGAACTTTTTTTTTTCTTTACCCATTTATGTGAAGTTTGTGATAGTATAAGCTCTATATTTTTGTTGTTTTTTTTCCAAACTTAGCTATTAAGAGCAAGTGAAATGCCTGGCAGGGTTGAGCATCTCTGCTGCTAAGTCTGGCATGTAAGTCAGCTAGGTTAGGGATTATTCTACCAGCACTGCATTTGATTTAAATAGTGCATTGTATTAGAGTCTAAATGATTTTTGTTTTTATATTGCATCTGTAAGTGTAGTTAGGTAGGTCTTGCTGTAGGTTAGGAGAAGTCAATGCAACAAGTTTGTCTGTTTCTGTGTAACTACTTTTCTAATGTTTGTCAGCCAAACAGAAGTAGGAGACTTGCTTATGCTGGTTGTCCTCTACCTACATGTTTCAAAAGGTATGTGAATGTAGCCATGCTCCTAGTGCCTCTTAGCTCTCTGAGATGGGCTGATGATTTCAGGAGGAGACGTGGTTATTTGGAAGCTATAGTCCTGCTAGTGTTAGGTAGTAATAGGTGCTCTGTCTGTCCGCTTTCGGGGCGGGAAGGAAAGAAGTAAGAACATCACACAGAACATCTTATGCCCACCTGCTGCTGGCTCACAGTGAAGTTGAATCTCACAAAGTGTAAATAGGAGTTGGTTATTGATTTACAGGTAGAAGAAAGGAGAAACAGGGAGAAGAAAGGAGGAACAGGGAGGCTGGGTTGGTAGATGCAGTATGTTTGTCTGGGATTTCTGGGTATTAGGCGGCCTGCACTGCAGATAGTGTGCTTGAACAATTCAGTCTTTTAGCATGGGCACAGTCAGGCAAGGGAATCCCAAGAAAGGTTGAAGTTGCTGTGCGTTGTGTGCAGTGGGTGCACAATAGGCTGATACGACCACAGCAATTGCTGCAAGGGAGCTGATGATCTGTACACTGTATAGGGAGTACGTTGAATGTATTGCAGAATTTCTTGTTGTGCCTATTCTGCAATTATAGTTTTCCCCTCCATCTTCTGCTGCCCTGGAATTTCTCTTTGACACCTTCAGGTACTTGTGGCTATGTGGCTACACAGCATCATCTTTCCCCTGTCGTCTAGATTGATCTGTCATTGACAATAACTAAAGACACAAATAGCATTCCATTGTAGACAACAATTGCAGGTTTCATTTGTGTTGAATGGTCATTCAGTTGTTTTTCAAGGTTTAAAAAGTTCCTTAAGATATTCTTGACCCTGTTTTGATACAGGGCTTTAGTAGATCCTCTGGCCTTGTAAACTTTTTTTTTTTAACCTCTAAACACTTATTTTGGGGGAAGTGTTTTGTTTGGAGGGGTTTTTGATGCTGCTGTTCTTTTTTTCTGCTTTCTGATTAGAAGTTCTCTTTTAGCATCTTATGCACACAAAGTAGTTTATCTGATGATGTCACATTGTTTCCAGAATAATCCCCTTTGATGTCTAGCACTATGAGAATTTGAGTGATAGTAAACAAATCTACGGACAATAAATGGGCAAAGAATATTTTTATTTAGGTGCTTAGGATGATTGCTTAGTTCTGTTATATGACTGTGGGCAAAATTGGAAACTTCCTTTTTTTGCTGTTGATTTTTCATAATGTCCTATTCTGAAACACTGGTTTCAACCACCCTTTTTTCAGAGCAGATAGTCTTACTATTCAGTTCATTTTATATCTTGGAGTGATGCTGTTGAGGGTCCTAAAATGGAGATAGTCAGTGGTGGTCAGAAACTGACCCGAGTCATGGCATAGAAAGAAAAAAGTACAGGAGATTTAACACTGAAGGTATTTTAAGTGTTAATAACTCAGTTAAAGAATGTGTTAATATTTGGCTGTAAGCTTTCTATGCAGCACTGTAGAGGAGACTGAATGAACATGAAGGCTTTGGATCTCATGTGAAGGAGATTGCTTTGTCCTTTTGACCTCATTGCAGATGAAATTCTGCAATGGAACCGTTGCAGAACCAGAGTCTTTCAATTGATTTCAGTGGTTTTGGATCAGGAGCACAGAAAGCAATCAAAACTAAATGCATATCCATGAACTAACCTGTAAGTCACTTTGGTCTACACCAGGAAACATTCTGTGCAAATTCAGAAGTGGAATAATTAAAGGATCCTTCAGAAATCAGTTGTATCCCCTATATATTTAGCTAATGTGATATTTGGATAGGTATTAATTACTCTCTTAAGTCCATATACTCATATAGAAAATAAACATAGGGAAAGTGCATAGTGGAACCCCAAAACATTCACGTAAAGAATCTCTGTGTATTTGAATTCTTCTGATGAAAGGCACTACACGGGCTAGAAGAAGTAAGAGTCAATAAATGTATGTTTGCATTGCCTGGTGAACTTTTGCCAAGAATAGGAGCTTACAGCGTGTTTGTGCAAACTTCTATAGGAATTTTCACTTTTCCCATTGTGGGAAGTGTTTAAAATACAAAATATTTTCCTTAGAGTGAATACTATAAACTTGTTACTGTGCATATGTTGTACATTGCTGATATTCAGAAATCCTTACTTAGTCTCAAGTATATGAAATATGATTATGCTTAATCTTGATTATTTTTAATCAAGGGAGGGGGATTTAATATTCTAAGTGGAGGTGGCTGCATGTGAAGAGTAGTGGGGAAAAATATTATGAACCTTAACAGTTTAAAAAGTAGGAAACTGATAATTCATGTGCTTAATAAGCATGTACATTTCGTAAGGTTTACTGTATCGTAGGTAGCATCCTGGCTATTTAGTCAATTCTTGATTTATTCTTGCAGGCAGAATTCAGAAACTTCTTGTTTGTTTTTTTTTTTTGTAGCTGTTGATTCAATTCTTGGACATGCTAAAATTGGCTTGTTCTTTTATAACTGTTCAATTGAAAATTATTTCAGCAGAGTATTGGGAAAACTAGTATGTAAGAAACTTCAGTTCTGTTCAAGGCCTATTCATTCTGTGCTTCAAAGCAGTAGAAGTCTCACAAAATACAAGGGATTGTTCATCACTGGTATTCACTAATACAGGTGGAAAAACTTTAACCTTTCCTCAAGCTGAGACTGAAAACATGATGAAGGGTAAACCACCAAGTACCTGTATTTCTGAATACTGTACAAGCTTAAATCGTGGTCAGTGATTAGGACTTTACACATGCACCTGATTTTTCTGGGAAATCCTGTGCACTTTCTGAAAGGGGATGGCAGTTGGTGGACTATTTATTACTCATTCTGGTTTTGGTGGAAAATTCGGCCTTGTATGTCATTTAGACTTTGTGACACATGTAGCCTCCCAGGGCCTAATGACTTGTCTGCAGATGGGCTGTTATTTATTACAGTCATGTAGAATAAAATTGATTGTCTTCTAAAATTAATTTTTCATTTGCCTCCAGCTCTGCTTTAATAGAGGACACACAGTTGCCTGTTTGCAGAAATACTGTTTAATCACATTAATATCTCGGCCCCCCAGGCCGGTGAAGATAATTGTACAAACGAACAGCAAAATCTGTATCTTTAACTTCTTTTTATGATTAAATTATGCAAATGACTTATCTCCTGCCCTTCCAAGCACTAATCATCTAATTAGGAATGATGTGTTAAAGGGATGGTTTTGAATGAGGAGAAGGGGAGAATGGAATAAGCAGAAAATGGGACCTGACAATGAAACTGCTGAAGGTACTATAGCGGTACAAGATAAATCTGTGTATTTGTTCAGAAAGCAATAATAGAGGCTTGTTGTGCTATTTCTAGTCTTGCTTTAGTGATCTTTCTTATGAGAGGATAATTATTCTGTCCAATCTTTGCCCATAATTTTCCATATTAACTTTAAATTATTAAGGTTCAAGAATTGAGTCAGTTAGTACTTTCTCTTCCAGTTCTCATAAACAACGCAGTGCGAGTGTCTCTATTTGGCTTCACTAGTAGTATGGTTTGAAAGACAGAATACATATATTTGTAGATTGTGTTTTATAAAAGTGCTTGTCATCATATTGCTAGGTGTCATGAGCGTGTGAGATACTTCTATTCACGTATCTCAGTCTCTCTTTTTTGAATACTTAACTGCTGGTTAAAAAAAAGACCCCAAAACTGTGCCTTTTAATATGAAAATGCAAGTGCCCAACTAAAGAGAAGGGCCATCTCTTTGGTAATGTCCTGTGCCTGGTTTGGGAAGTTTCCCTTTGAGTTATGCGTGAGACTCTGCTTAAATTTAGATGTTTAAATGATCACATATTTATATTTTAAGCTTAAGTATACAAAAGAATTGTGCCTTGACCTCTCCAAGAGCCTACAGCCCTGTTTTCTATGTTTTCTATTTTGTAAGCAGATTCTGTGGGTTTTTTTTGTTTTTGGTTTTTTTTTGTTGTTGGTGTGTTTTTTGTTTTGTTTTTTTTTTTTTAAGTCATGCCTTTATAAGCAGATCTTCCTGCTTAAGGCACTTTCCCACAGTGGGTTCAATCTATCAGTGTGTTATTACTGTTGCTAAAGGTGCAACAAACCAACTCTTGTATCAGGTGATAACACTGAGAGTTTGATAACACATTGCTTTTGTTTTCCCTTTACTCAGTTACTGATGTACGTGATTAAGATACACTATGCCAATAAAATAAGAATATTCTAGAGACTGAGATTTCAGATATTCCTACATGAGAATGTAATAATTCCTTTATAAAGATATGAGAAAGTATTAATGCATGAGAGTATATGAATTCATAGGATATTAACATAGATAACCAGTAGGTCCGTATTCCCTAAAAGCAGGGTACAGACCAATCTTTCAGACAAGATAAATCCTGCTATGTTTTCTACAGATCTGCTAAATGCCTTCACTTAGCTCTTGCCCTTTAGAAGTAAATGTATGAAATAGTGGGAAAAGGTTTACTATTTATGACACGATCGGTTTTGAAAGTTTGAGGGACATGTTGCTTGCAACTTTTGCCTTATTCATTAAGGAACCTCAGCTTCCCTCCCTGTGTGTATGCCTTGTGCTTCTGTGCATGTATGCGTATACATACGTACACGCACAAGGGTTTACTGGTGTAATCTGAGAAAAGCTTGATCACTTCCCCAGGAAGGTGGGAAACACTGTTTTATAAAGGTAGGTATCCCACATAAATACTGAGAAGCTGAAAGCAATGATTTCAAAATAATCTTTCTGTTAGCGATTAGGTGTATGACATAGGGATTTAAAAAGAAAAAACTCACACAAATTAAATTTGAAAGCAATTAAAATGCTGACTGTGGTAGATAATCTGTCTTTTCTGTGTTGGTTTTGGATGATTCAACATAAAGAATGCAAGTTCTGACACTGCTTTCATTTGTCTGACACAGATGTAAATTGCTGGTGGAATGTTTTCCTAAACACTTTATAGGTGGGGAGGCTGCATTTCTTGCTGTACTTTTCAGCAATATGATGGAATTAAATCGGTTCACATCTATTTTTACATGTATTTTCATCATTATCACCCCAAAATTCTTCACAAAAGGAAAGATGAGAAGACCTTGTTGAAGAACTCTTACACAAAATATTTGTACTAAGAACATTTGTGTAGGTAATTTCAGTATTGAAGGCCTAAGTATATTTTGTCAGAATTATAGAAGAAAAAATTTCTCATTGAATTAAAAGGTTCTGGGATTCATTGGGGGGTTAAATTGCAATGAGGGCTTTGCGCAGAATGGTTTTCCTTTTAGGGTAGGAGATTCTATGATACTTAAGTGCTTAAGCAGCGGACAGTCCTAGAGGTGTGGGTTTTTTTTTTTTTTATGTTTGCTGGATCCAGATATTTAGCACAATAGAGATAAAAATAGAGGCCTTGTACTTATGCTGATACTGTGTGAAGAAGTCAGTGGAGAGAGTGGTGGACAGCATCCAGCTACCATTCTTTACGTGGTTGAATTTCCTCACCCTGATGGCTTTTTGCTGAGGTATTTTAGTGTGGTAGGACTATAGTACTGAGGTCAGGACATCTGAGATGGGTATCTGGTGAGATACCTCATTGCATCTGATAGTAAGTACTATTTGTAGATGTTAGTCTTTAAGGTTTTAGCATCAAGGAGGAATCTAAAAACTTCTGTAATCTGTAGTTTGTATTTACCAACTATTACTTTTAGGCAAATTGGAAGAAGGTCATCTGCAGTAAGGATTCAGATACCTATCTTTTCTGTGTCTGCATATGCTCAGGTCTTTATTTTATTCCGTTGCTCATTCAGATGTTTTTCTTATCTCTGTACTGGGCAGTTTTCATTGAGTAATGATATGTGACAACAGATGGTAGATCTCAAATTGTTTTATGAATTAAGCTATTGGTCTTGCAAGAAGTTGAACTGGAAAGAATTCCTGTAAGACGTCACAATTGTTAGAGTAATGGAGCCATGATTTTTCTTTGTGTGTTTGTGTTCAGAAAGTATTAAATCATTTAAGTACATTCCCTTGAGTTCCTCCTCTTGGTGGGTTAAGTGTTGGGCTTACTTAGAATGGCTAATTCTCTATGCTGAGATAGATGATAGTCGTTAAAAGATCGAGAAGCCTTTCTTAACACAGCGCCTCACGGTAACTCTTAAATTGTGAATTCTCTGAAATGTGAGAGATTTTTAGCCAATCTTGACCGCTCTGCATGTTCTAGAGACTGCTTACTGCCTATGCATGCCATATTTCGAAAAGTTGAGATGAATGTGTTTCCATTAGAATTACTAATTGGTCTTGTACTTTATGAGTGAAAGGACTATGCCCAAGGAAAGCTAACACTGACTACTTTTTTCTTTTGTTTCGATTTTTCTTTGTTTTATAATAATCTGATACATGGAATAACCCATCCTAAGCTATATTGGTGCTGAAAAATGGGACACCTGAACCAGACATTCAGTTTGCATGAGTGATGAATATTTTGAGGGAGAGTCCATTGCATGGTTCTGATTTTCTGTGTTCTCATCTTGTATTATTTTTTGTTTTCATTCTGTGGCGGTGAATGTTAATGAGATGATGGGTGATCTTACTGCAGGCAGTAGTTTTCAGGTGGCCGTTCAGGGGAAGAGGGAAGTTGGTACTTAAATTGCATGAGCCTGTAAAAGGGATTTGCCTCATGTACTGTTGGTACCTCCTGGAATGCTTACTGCTGTTAAGGAGGGTATTCTTAACCTGTGTGCGATGTACTGTCTTTACTTTTATGAGCATATGTTCCTCCAAAGAAATGTTTTAATAGAACCACCAATTAAAAGATCTTTTGGTTGTCCTTGGGATTTATGCACTGAGAACGCTATTCAGTAGTGCTAATATCTCTCATGGTAATGGAGCCACTATTTGTAACAGTTAGGTAGCCATAATAATCTTCACAGCAGTTAAGGTAAAGGCTATTTTAATATTAATCAAGTTTGAGTTACATATTAAATAAAAAGAAATTATTACACAAAACACTAAACCAGTATGTAGTTTCACTAGTATGATCTTACAGCAAGATCCTCTTTCAGTGGTAAGGTCTAAGCCAATTGTGGCATTTAGGAGCAATGAGAATTCTTACAGAGAAATGGTCTTGAGTAAGTTATTGAATTGTCTGCTAATTTCAAATTAGTTTAGTCTAGAAATCTAAATGTATTCCCTTCTGTGGTCTTATTGTGGGTTGGGGTAATTGAATATTTTTGAAGAAACATAGAATTCTGTTATTGAAAAGAGTTTTTGGCATATGTTGAGAAATAGTAGAACATTTAAATATTCATGGCTCCAGACTGTCAGTATACAGTAAGTATGTGATGCACAGTTTCTGGAATCATGGATAATATGGTACAAAGCCACGTTCCTCAGATTTCCTTGACTTCACAAGAATATTGTGACCAATCTATCTTCACCCATATGGGTGAAACTCCAGTTTGATATACTGAAAGCAATACAGTCTTATGCTTTTCACAGTGATAGGATGCACACTTCTTAATCTCTTTTTCAGAACCTAATAGTGGATGAGTGTGGAATGACACACTAAGCGTATTTGTGTGATCATATTAATATATTTCCATAGCTCCACTATTTCTTAGAAGTTATAATCTGTGATCTCGGCTTTCCAGAAACTGCTGAACTTCTACTTTTAATGACTCACAAACATCAAAGAGGTCAACTTTATTTATGGTGGACTTGTGATTAGCTGTCTGTGACTCACTGTTCAAGCTGGAACATGGAATGGTTTTCAAATTGCAGCTGTATGAAAATGTTGGGGGAAAGTGGAGGGGGAAAAAAACCTGTGGGAACACTGGGAGGATGTGTGTGTCCCCGTTAAACAGTGGAGGTTGTACATACGTTACCCTTTGAGTATATATTCTGCTGAATTAATCTCTCTTGGTCATATTCTGCATGTTTTAAGAGTCAGGAGAAATAAGCAGTCATTAAAATAATCAGCAACACATAAGAAGGTAAATTTGGAATTTCAAGGCTGTACAGACATGTTGGTTAATACCTTTCTAGGAATTTTTCTGGTTTATGCAGTTCTTTAGACTTAGATGTTTACAAACCCTTGTTATTAGCCATGTATAATGTAAAGCATAGATTGGGAAAGCGGTAATCTCATTTTTTTCAAGTGGAGACTTTGGGCAGTTTGTAAATTTGTACACTCTGATGGTTCTCTATGTGCAGAAGATACTTAATATTGCTATTAATATCACAGGAAATTAATATCTAATTTTGGCAGTGGACAGAGTGATTGTTTGGGGAGTAGTGAGAGTGCTTAAGTTGTATTCACCTTTATGAAGCATGGCGGTACGTGTGTCTTAATTAATTGGTTGCTAAACCTTCCAACCCTCTGCCAGTAAACAGGATGAAGTAGTAATGGGGCACATCAATTTCTGATCCATTTAAATATAAACAGATTGCCTAAGGGCTCTCTATGTACTTGTTTTTATTAAGAAAATACTGGTATTAGATGTATCACAACAGGATATTGTCTCCTTACCTTTGAGATCAGACTTGTGTCCCTGTGTCTCTAAACCTGTATAGGCAGCCTGCCTGTAAAATTATGTATCTGAAGAATTACCTAGTTAGCAAGGATATATGTTTTCTGTTTTAGCTTTTTTTTAACGTAGAGCAGTCAAAACCAAGGGATTGTTAGCAATTATTTGGAAAAGTGCAATAGAACAAACAGAAAACAGTGGTATGTGACCGTGTAGATTCAAGGTGCACTTTTGTCTTGAATATAGTGCAGTTCTGGTCTCCTTCCAGCTATCTGCCAAAGGACACAGGGGAAAAAAAAAGGGGGGGGGGGGGGAACAGAAAAATGATGAGGATGATGGGTAAAGAGCAGCTCCCATATTGCATGATGAAGGGTGGTATAAAGCTGTGTGAAATCACAAATGGCATGGAGAAGGTGAATAGGGAGTCATTGTTCATTGTTTCTGCTAATGGAAGAATTAGAGGACAGGTGAAATTAACGGATGTTAAACTCAAACCAAACAAAAGCAGGTGGTTCTTCAAATGCAGTAAACTCAAAACTCTTTACTACAGGGTGCTGTGAGTGCTCAAATGTACATGGGTTTGACAGGCTAGACAAAGTAGTGCAAGAAAATTCTCTGAGAGGCTATTTTACAGAGATAAAACTTCTGATCAAAAATTTCCAGTTACTCAGTGCAGGGAAGTGTTAATGAATGCTTATGAAGTTCTTGTTCTTCTCTGTACATCTGCTATCAGCTGCCTGTAGCCAAAAGAAGAGGGAGGAGATGCATTTTTGCCTCTTCGAGGAGCCACATCTTCTGGATTGCTTCTAGTTATTAATTGTGAGGTACTTGTGAAAATTTTGGAGGGACTCAGGAAGAGGATTTGAAGTTGCAAAGTAAGGTAATTGTGTTGAAATGTAGCAAATTAGCATGAAAACCACAAAAACATAGGAAATTTGTTAAATAGGAAATCCACTGAACACCTGAAGCCCCCAGTGAGAAGGGCATAGAGAGCGGGCACTTTATACGTATGTGCACATATGTGATGAGTTGCTCTGGATGCTACCAATCTAGTAATCCACTGACTTTATTTTTAAAGTATGTGAGTAGTATTACTTACTTTAAGAAGACTGACTGTATGTTAGTGTTTTGCTGATCTGAGGCCTAATTCATCTGAAAGTCTTTGCAAAAGCACCCTGGCTTCCAAACTGAGACGCTTGTCTATTTGTGAAAATTGTAGATATCCAGCAGGTCATCCTCAAAAATGAGACTGTCCCATTTATGATACAATAGGTGGCAGAATTAAAATTGTCACAGAAGAAAATAAGCCAAACTAGTCATATTTACCTGTTGAATTTGTTGGATGAGAAGCATTATACTTAATGACATATGTAATCCTTTCTGTTCAAGTCTTTGGTTCATAAATAAACGAAGTTGTAAGGCTTGGCTAATTAGCTCAATAACTGGTATATATACCTGTTCTGTAATGAAATATGTGATGTCAACTTTTAGGAGTTCCTTTCAATCCTACATTTCATTTGTTTTTAAGTAACAGCATTTGTCCTAGCCATAGCTCCTGTGTTTTTAAGTAACAGCATTTGTCCTAGCCATAGCTCCTGTGTTTTTAAGTAACAGCATTTGTCCTAGCCATAGCTCCTGTGTTTTTAAGTAACAGCATTTGTCCTAGCCATAGCTCCTGTGTTTTTAAGTAACAGCATTTGTCCTAGCCATAGCTCCTGTGTTTTTAAGTAACAGCATTTGTCCTAGCCATAGCTGCTATTTGGCTTTAAGGAGGGATCAAATTTCTTTGAATGAAAACAACATAAATTTTAAGATAAATCAGCTGAGATGTATCAGTTATCCATAGTAGGAATTAGGAATGTGACCTTGATTTCACCTAGAAAAAGTAGTAGTAATATCAATGTTTAGAAGAATAGGAAGATTTTTAGTATCTGAGTTATAAAACTTGCAGGTGCGTTTAAGACAGCGAATGGATAAATGAGATCTAACTGCCTTTCAAGTGGCCAAATCAACATAGTTTGGAAATAAGTTTTCTTAGATACATTCTTTACTTTGTAGTGGAGAAGGTAATTATGGACTACAATGAGACATTCTACTTTCAGTCTTAAAATAAATCAGAGTGGGTTTATTTTGGCGGGGGATGAAAATAAAGGCGGCACAAAAGTGGTATGGGTGTAGAGCCACTGTAAGGGAGAGATGAAGCACTTCAGGTGCCAGAGCTTTGAACTGCTTTTGAGGATGCGGCGTAGTGCCCCTCTGGTGAGTAGAGCTTTGGGGATTCCCCTTCATTTCCTTCTCATCCTCTCTGTTTCCTTCTTGCTTCCACTCTTCCCCCCCTTCCTTTCTGCAGAAAAATTTTCATGGGTAAATATGATGCGTTCCACTACGTGTAGGGGGGAACCCCCGCCCCCAGTTTGTTCCAAAGTTAAACTCTGTCTTGCTAACCAGATAGGTCCGTATGGATCACTCAGCTCAGTAAAAACAAGAAAGCATTCTGACTGTCCTTTTAAGAATGTATTCCTCTAAGTAGTAGGTTAAATTCACTGTGTTTACGTAGAGGGAGATTACTATTGCTGCTTTTGTGTTTCATTAAGATCAAATTTGTGCTAATGATACACTTCATTGGACCACAACAAGATGCGAAGACTAGGCTGTAGGAGAAAGCATTTGACCTGTGGTCCCAAATGTTAAGGATCCAATTTTGCTTATATTATTCTTTTTCTAGTATAAACTTGGTTATCTGTTTGCTTTCTAAATGATTTCAAATCAGAATAGTCAGAAATATCTTCTTTGTAAATAACTTCACTGAGACTGGTATTATGCATGTCCAAGAAACAATTCTTTACCTTCTTTAGTAACTTTAATAAGTAGTTTAACTCTTAATCCTGCTATCCTTAATCACATAAGTGATAGTGAGCTACTAGAAATAATGAGACTATTCCAAGTCCAGTGTTTTACAGTGACTACAATAACTTTTCTTCATGTAGAAAACTGTTTCTGGACTCTCCATAGGCAGCATTTACTTTCACAGTTTATGGCAGGGAGAACTTAAACACCATCTTTTAAAGCCCTAATGCGAGAGGCTGTGTCAGGTCAGCGTTGGGATGATTTGAACCCTGGTCCCAAGGTCCTTTTTAATTAGAAAAACATTTCTAGTGCGCTTCACAATCTGGAAATCAAAATGAAACCAGCAATCTGATTAGTAATAAAAGCCTGAAAATGATAAATTAAATCCCTTCATAAATGAAGGTTGTAGGCAAAAGGAAGTAAAGAATTGAACTGCAGACAGGCATAACTGCATGACTTGTAAGTGGCAATTCAACATTTTGAACTGATTTTATAAACATGTCAAATATGTCAGTATACGCAATCGTAGGGGAAAAAAGGAACCTCTGTATTGTGGAAATACTCTGAAGCTGATTAATATAGCAGCACAAGAGGATAATAGGAAAAAGGAGGAAGGACAGTGAGGAAAAGCAAAACCAGTTTACGTTTACTCTAGCAAATGCATCTGACATAATAGAAATTCCCTTGTGAACCAGCATATGGTATTTTCTCCTTGTTCCTGGTGAAGTAGGATGGAATAGAACAACACGCAAGAAATATTAAGGGAGAAGGAAGCGATACCTGGAACAAAAAACTTGTAACTCAGTGTTCTTGATCTTATTTGCTGATTTCTGGAGACTCGGAAGCACCCACTGGGCAGTAAAGGAGAACTGGAATGCTGTGTGCCCCAGGTTTTAAAACCATAGGGCTTCTGCAGTTCTTGAGGCTGGCAAAGAAGGGGATAGTGGTTAGGGATCCTGGTTTCCTTCTCTGGGCTTCTTCAGTGCTTCACATCCTCTGTGGTGTGAGGAGAGAGTATTATGGCTGTAATATGGGCCAAAGTGCTACAGAGAGCTTGGTAAATGGATTTTGGTAGCCGTTCAGGAAGTGGCTCTGTAAATCTTGGCAAATACTGATTTTTAACTTCTAAGATGTTATTTAGAAATAAAAGTAGACAGTCAGGGATAATTCAGTGAATTTTCAATTTTATCTGAACAGACGTGGTTACAGTTTTAGCAATGGCAAGCTGAATCAATTTTTGCATTATTAAAAAAAATCACTTTTAGGCAGATAATGCATGTGTGAATTGTATAAAGTGGGAATGAAGAGAAAAAGTGAATGCCTTAGGTAGTGCTGTAGGAAAAAGTTTAAAAGAATGGGAGCAAAGCTATCTGGGACCATGGACAATGGGATCTTTTTTGTTACTTGCTAACACTGAAAAATTCTCCTTTAACAGGATAATACATTAACCTTCAGCAAATGATTAAAGTTAATTAAAAAAAAAAACCCAAACAACAAAACAACAACACAACTGCTGTGTGTGTGTGTCTGTATAATATATAATACACACATAATAATCTAGAAAAGTAATGTATGTCTTCCATAATGCAGTCTTTTGAAGCTGGAGAGTGACTCAGAACCCAGTTTAGACTTTAAAAATAAATTTTTAGGGACGGACTAGTTTGGTTTTTTTAATGGCAAAATATAAACTTTAAAAGGAACAATATTTTTCCATAACACTTTTTAAAATTAAATTTCAGCTACTTTATTTTACTGAAGATAGTTGGAGAGAATAAGTCATCTTCTTTCTTTAGCTCTGTGGTCGATTTCCTTACAAATTTTACCAGTGACTGGTGGTTGGGTTTTTTTGTGTGTATGTAAAATATGTATGGCATATATGTAATATGCAAGGAATACATTCCAAAACTCCTTTGAGTAGAGCAGCTGTCCTAGAAGACTAGTGGGAAGGGTGTACAGAAGGCATTTATGTGGACTGAACAACCTTGTATCATTATGTTTGGTTGTCAACTCACAGCTAATCAAGCATGAGCTAGTTTGGGTCTTGGTTAGAAACCTTGTAAGAAGGTGCTGTGCCCGGCAGGAAGTAGTGATTTTGTTTTGTTTGAATCAATGCAGAATCAATCTTGCTTGATGCTATGGAATGTGGCTAATGGAAGTATCTTCTTTAAGATTTGCAGAACTGAGGTTGCATTTGATTCTGGTAATCAAAGAATTTCTTATCTGTAAAAATTCCCAGAAATGTAGTATTCCTAGACAAAATGGTGTGTTGTGGATTGTTGCATGATAAATTCTTATTTTTATTATTTTTTAAATTTTATTTATATCTATGCTCTATATTTATGCTATGTGTGTATAATTCATAATATAAATTAAAGAGTTTTTTAAAAGAATGTTCATTAAGCATAACAAAGTTTTATTTGTATTTTCATGGCACTTACTGTTGCAGTAATCTCAGGATTTCCCTGAGGTGTTAATTCTCACTGGGGTACTACTGTATGTTAAACTGCTGAAGTAGTTTATGAATCTCAGATCTTAATTTTCAGGTACTTGGCAAAAAGCATGAAGATCAGATATCCCCAGGTTCACATGAAATTCTACTGGATTTTCGGGCAAGATGTGTATGTCAGTGGCTGGTTTTGAAACCTTAAGCCAGAGTCACTCAAGGGCAAAGGAAAGTTAAGACACATCCAAGAAACAAAATCTAGAGAGGCAGCTCTTTCTCATACACTGAAGGTGTAACTTTATAGAAATCTCTGTAATAGCAACTCTATATTATTATGGGATGAAGGTGACAAATACTTCCCAGATTCTCCCCCTTATGTTTTCATCATAACAGCAGCCTTAAATTTTACTATAAGTAAAAAAAAAAAAAAAGTTTTCTACCTCTTTATTCTCCTAGTACTAACAGACTGTAGCTGTGGGTTCCTTCTTTTTCCACCTCAGCTATACCTAAGAATCTAAGTGTGGAGTATAATGATTAGTAAATTCAGTCTCTGAATCCTTCTCCTGAATTAGTTAGTGTTTTCAAATATTTTGATTCTTTATTATATGCAAACTCACTTGGAATTAAGATTAAAAAGCCAAGCAAATTGAGCTTGCCACATCTATGGTTAGGAAAAATAGGATTTTACTTTTTGATATTAAAGCAACAAATTACTTGTTCATTTATAGAACAGGCAGATCATCTTTCTCAGTATATTCTGATTTTATTATTGTTTATAGTTCTGTGAATATCCCTACATAATTTGCACTCTGCAGATAAGGTAGACTTCTGAAGATTTTCAACCTGGAATTTGTATTTTCTTTTTGTGGTGAGAAGCAGAGAAATAGGGAACAACCCTCTCATCATTTATGTATCATGACCCAGCATCTCGGAGCCTTGGGCTATTATTTCAAAATCCAATATATTCAAACTTTGGCCTCCGAGAGCAGTAGGATCAGTACACAAGAACAATAGAGTGATAAATATAGATTTTTCATTAAGGAAAAGACTATATCCTGTCATTTTTGAATCAGTGTTCAAAAGAGGATCTGAGAATTCATAGCCTCCTATAGGCTTTAACTTTATTTTTGTTGCGAAAAAAGACTTAACAGCCTTTTCATGTTACTGTGAGGTATCGTTGAGACACAGAAATAAAATTTTAATATATGCTAACGGAGAGATCCACTAACACTGTGACAGTAATTTAATGCAAGTCAATTTTGAGCCATGCATAATTACAGGCGTGATGTGGAGCACTGCTCATTCTTAAGGATGGTTTCTGTAGAGCAGCACAGATCCAGTTGCAGTGCAGTTGGCTCACTGGGGTAAGCTTCAGTTTCGGGAGCTGGGTTGCCTTTCTTCCCTGACTTCTCTCCTACACTAGAAATTTGTTTTGCTATTCAAATTGTACATAGTATAATTCTTTGTAGCACAGGAAATACGGATTTCTGGTACAAAAGTTAGGTTACTGGATGGATAGCATATGCTGTACATATAAGCACACCACCCTCACATAAGAAGGGG
This sequence comes from Harpia harpyja, assembly GCF_026419915.1. Taxonomy (NCBI): domain Eukaryota; kingdom Metazoa; phylum Chordata; class Aves; order Accipitriformes; family Accipitridae; genus Harpia; species Harpia harpyja. Next base: position 23,212,787 of record NC_068957.1, on the reverse strand, counting down.
TGTATCTGCTGAAGTTCTAGAAACTGCTGAACTTCTCAGAGCCATGGACACATATGTTATATTGTGGGAGACAATTTCAGATTTTAGAAATGTTTTTTCTTTTCATTTAAACAGATTTTCACTCTATTTCGTTAAATAGAGCAGCTGTGATAGTGTACAAACAATCAAAATTTATGCTGAAAAGTAATTTTTGTGCTGTTTGTTTCACTCTCAAGGAAACAATTTATGTTCTTATTTTGAAGCCAACAGCCTAACACTTGTTATCAGAGAATGTACCAAACAGTGAAAAGTTTTGGTTTCTGCAGTAAATTTAAGAAACCTGTGATTTTCACTGGGCTCAGATACCACAAAAAAGATGATTGACTGCGTATGTTAATATATGTGTACCTACTTCAACACACACACTTAAAATTTGAATGTAAACAACAATACCGGGAAGGGTTTGGTATGTACTTGGTACATAATGCAGTGATTATATATTGCTGTTGTACCTTTTTTGAAGTTTACCAGAGGAGACCTGTGTTTGATTTGGTGGGTGGGAGGGTGGAGGTGGAATGATAAACTATGGGCTTGCTCTCCAAGTCCTGACAGGGAGATGCTTTATTCTGTATTGTTATCAATGTGAAAATAAAATTATGAAAATAAAATTACAATAATAATATTATTTCAGAACTTTTCTGCTTGCTTTTAGCTGTCAGGTCTCTAAGTGGATATAGCTTTTTCCACCTGCAATCAAATGTAATAAACCTTCTTCACTGCAGAAGTCAAATTCCTGGAAAAAAAGAAGTTGGAAGCTCACACTTACACCATAAAACCTTGTTTATTGCGACCATCAGTCTTCGAAGATATGCCCCACAATGGGGTTTGGTAAAGCCATTACAAGGTGCCGTATGAGTTCCATTTGCCTACAGTAAATAGAATGTCAGAAGTGTCAGGGGGAAATAAATATCGGGCTGGTTAAAAGGGAGCAGAGATGGCTCAAAGCATCATTGAGAGGATTGATTTATCTGGCATGCTGTAATGACTGCAGATGTGGATCTGTTATTCTAGATGAGCAATGAATTTGATGAGCTGATAACACAGGGCCAGAGAGGCCTGGTTTTAATTACTGATGAGGAATTTATTTGTGAAGCACTGTGATTTACTGAGGGTTTGTTCTGTTATTGACAGGTGACCTTGGGGCTTTTCTCTTTTGATGAATAAAAAAAGCGGCATTTTTTAAAGGAAAACTGTTTTATCAGTGCTATGAATACAGCGAGGTCATTTTAGATAGAGTATTGTCTTTCAAACCATCTTTATATATAATTATTTTTTGTAGCAGTTGTTAATTGCCTCTTTCTTTGAGACTGTTGTGTATGCTACACTTGCTACTTGAGAGAGACTGGTTTTGGTGCAGATCGTTGCTAGCAAGAATATGTTAGGTAGAACTTTTGCGGTAGAGATCTTAAGGCAAATAACAAGAAGTCAGATTATCCAAGTGTGTATTACTGGGTTGTTCAGCTTTTCAACTACATACCTCATCCAGTGTGTATTACTTTTACTGTTCAGATTTTCCTTACAGGCCAGCAAGGGGAAAATAATTTAAAAAAATATAAGGAATCAAAAGGCTTTTTTTTGTTGTTTGTTTGGGTTTTTGAGGTAAACGTATTGTCTTAAGTATTTTAAACAGCAATTTGTTTGAGGTTAAGTTTCATTGGGATAGACTCTTTTGTTGGGCAGGAATTTGTTGACATACCTATTATTTTTATATACTTATTTTACTTTATTTTCTCCCATAGGATATACTTTTCTTTTTGATCTGTACATGCAATGGGAATTTTAGTGTTGACTTTTGTGCTTGTGCTCTTAATTCTGTGCTGCACTTGCAAATTGCAGCATATTAACATCAGGATAAATCAAAGTAGTTTCTGTCTAATCTGCGTCAGAACTGTGTACAGGTACTGTAGATGTTTTCCAGTTTGTATATACTATTCGCTCTTAAGTAAATACTTTTTTTAAAAAAAAACTAAATAGAAAACCATTTGGACTCAGCATTTTGTAGATGATGTTTCAATGAGTATACATGATAATCTTACAGTATGCCAGTGAGAGGTAGATACTGGATTGGGGAGGTAGAAGACCTTCTTTTTTGTATTCCTTTTGTGAGCTTCACAACAAAAGTGGTATTATCCAGAAACTTCCTTTTCACTGCCAACAACTTTTTAATATTGGAGAAAGCTGTTAATTTAGTATTTACCTTTAAAATAGTTTCTGGAAATGAAGAGACTTTGGTTAGATAAGACAGAAAACACCATTATTCATTTGACCCATTTACACCAAAGTCTATTCAAACTACTTAGATGTTATTTGCATTTATTGAAGCAGGGAATCACCAGCTAGTGGAATAGGTGGTGGCAGGTAGATGTACTGTCTTGATCCAAGAGTAAGGAAGCTCTTTAGCAACGTAAGGCCAATTAATCAGAATTTTCTGAGGTGAAAGGAAGAAATGGGGAAATAGCTGAAGTCTGCACCGTGTAATAATGGGCAGCTAATACTGGCTGGAGTTCCAAAACTTCTACACAGCGAAGTATCACTTTCAGTGAGCCATATAGTACGAACCAAAGGAGGACTGCTAGGCAATAAAGTGGGCTGGAATAAAGCATTATCAACCCTGTAAGTACTGAAATTGCATCTAATATTAATGAGGTTTTTTCTTAATTTGTTTTAAAACCATGAAATATATGTTTTCAGAAGGTGCTTTTGTTTGGTTTTTAGTCTTTCTTAGAATTACTTGAATTTTGTTTGAACTTTTCATATTAATCAAAACCATATTAGAAATGGAGATGGAGGAAAGGTGAGGACAATTACGAAGGAGAGGAAGAATGTTGCTTCATTTTTATATGAAGACTTACTTCTTGAGATACTAAAAAAACCCCAAAGAAACAAAGATCACTTGACTAAATGCAGAATAATAAACCTGAAAACAAACCCATCAAAAAACCCAAACCCCCATAAAGCAAACACCTCCCTTTCCCCCCCCCCTCCTCTATACTGTAGTTTTGCTCCCTTACTCTCCCCTTACCTTCTCGCTTTTTCTGTGGATTTTTCCGTGGAAGGGGAACAGTTAGTTATTAATGAATAACATGTATCTTATTATAAAAACACACAATGTTTAGCTCTAGGGATAGTATTTCAATTAAATGCATCTGACAATTTTAGATCTACTCATGACTTAAATATTGCAATTAAGCAAATTGCAGTTAAGAGTATTAAATAATGTTCTGGTTTACAGATTTACTGGTTTTAGGTCTTTTTACAAAAACAGTGGGTTTTTTTAAACCAATTAAGTATACTTCACCTGTAAACCTGAATATTTGCTTAAGTAGCAATAATAACAATAACAATCTGTTTCCATCTTTTTTGTGGGACTTGGTTTGGTTTGTTCAGATGACTTTGTGCATTAAAATGTGCTAGCATATTTTACCAGTGGAAATGCCAGGCTTTAGGTTTATGCACCAGTCTAAATAGTAAACTGCAGTGTCACAGGAGAGGTGGTGATGGTTTTTTTCATTTATTTTATTTATTCACCAAGGAAGAGGTTTGTGTGTAGTATGCTGTTGTTTACACAATAGTTTCTCAGTGAGTGTCAACACTTGCAGATATTGTTAGTAGTTTAACAGAGGCTTAATACAGCATTAAGCCTGCAATATTTTGAGTCCCATTTCGGTTTTCCAATGTGGGGGTTTTTTTGATGTTGTTCTGTTTTGTTTTTTTCTCTCCAGCTTCTGTTTTAATATTATTATTGAATAAAGCTGGCTTGTATTTCATCTGTCCCTGTATTGAGTGTTTTCCAGCCTTTACGTATGAAGAATGGCTTCAGACCTTTGGAAAGCATCCTCGAAGCAAATGACAGTACACTTCTTTGTCTTCTTCAGTTAGAAGTATTGACTGTATTCATAGGACAGGGCTGCTTTGCCAGGTATAACGGCAGCGAGGAACTGTGGTCACTGACAGATGCATTGAAAGTAATGGGAGTTGCATGAATTTCCACTATGTTTTGCAGAGCAATCTTAACATCAGATAAAGAGCTAGGTACAGGCTCAAGAAGTGGAATCATGTCCCCGGATTTGTTGTAAAGTTCCTGTTGAACTCTGTGTTGTGAAAATGTTATCTTTAGGGAGACCATGAGACTAATGAGCTTTGTGTATTCTGGAGTTACTGTGGTTCTTGACTTGATTCTGTTCAGTGTCTACGCTGTTACCCTGGGACACAGGGATGGACATAGTGAAGACTGATGATTTGACAGAGAAGCACAGGCCTGTAAAATGTCCTAATTATTATTATTATAATTGTCCCTAATTGCATGGGACTTCCCTAATACTAATAAAGTTAAGGGTTATCTTTTGTATGTGTTTTCAGCAAGGATTTGGGCATTTATATACAGTGATTACAAGCCCAAATTTTGGTCTGGTAGGGGACCTACACCTGCTGAGGTCCGTTGATTCCCCCCCCCCCCCCATTGATTACAACAGGAGATGATGGCATCCCACAATTTCAAGCAATTGCAATGCTATTTATAAAATCTGTTTTTTAAAAGCACTTCTTACGTAGCATCTTAACATGCAGAATAAATATAACAGATTTAGCAGACCTGGAACTTTTTACAGCTTCTGTGGGGACTAGGCTGAACTTGGAAACAATGCTCCAGAAGACAGATTCCTTATTGCTGCTTTCCCCGAGTGCCAGTCTGGGGTTTTTTGTCACTGTAAGTAGCAAAGATGGAAGGGACAAATAAGCTGTTGTATAGAAACTCTGCTTGTTTAGACCAGTTTTTTTACTTTTTTTTTTCCCTTCATGGATAATTAATGTAGTTCTTACTTTAAGGTTATAGTCTGCTTCTGAATTTCTTCTTACTCTCGTAGGAAAAGTTCTGTGGTAGTTGTGTGCTTGAGAATAACTTCTTTTATAAAGTTGGCATTGTAAATTAGTTGAGATTTTTCCGAATTCCGCGCCCTTCTGTAAAAGTCATTTTTACTCTGTGTCAATACCTGTGAATCCAAGCTGTTGGTATAAGGGAGTTGGTGCCTTAACTCCCATTTCATCCCTCTGTGGCCACTTTGTGATTAGTGTTTAATACCTTCAGCTTCATTGTCTGGATTTACTGATGCTGTCAGTAAAGAGAGTGAAACTTGTGAATTCCAGGCCACGCAGTAGAGTGTAACAAGAAGCTGTGTTTGCGAGAAGGAAATACAAACTTGGATCTGACTCGGAGTGTCTGTTTAACGAATGCTCTAATTTTTTTTTTGTTTTTTGTTGGGGGGGGGAGGTGTGTTGGTGTTTTGGGTTTTTTTTTTGTTTGTTTGTTTGGTTGGTTTTTTGGATGATGGTAGGGTGAAGCTGAGATGACCACATGTTGCTGCTTGCCACTAAAATTGCCTGGCAGCCCTATGGAGTGTGCTGCTCTGTGCTCCAGAAATTGACTTCTGAGGAAGAAAACCTCACATTTTTCTCACACAAAAAATACTATATGTTAAAATGCTAAACCCCGCTTTTCTCTGTAGGTTGACCTTCTCAGGTGTAGGGGTGTGTGTGTGTGTGTGTATATATATGTGTATATATATAGTGAGTGCTCTATTTGCTAGGCTGTGCAGAGACATGTAACAATATGTAAACTTAAATATTTGAATTGCCCTCTGCTGTTACTGCATGACAACATGCAGGATGTAGCAGATGCAGTAGAGGGCCTGTGAGGCAGATTATCAAGTTGATTTGGAATATTAATGTCTCAGTAGCAATGTCTTACTTGAAGAGAGCCTGTAAATGGACGTAAAGTTTCTATTGCGAATTTTAATAATTCAAAAAATATTTTCCTATTTGATTTGGACATGTATTGTGTTTTGTTAAATTATTTTTCTAATATTTATATGCAATCGTATATATATACACACACTTAAAGCACTCTAGGGAAGAAAAAGGATTTGTACGTTTTGAATGTTTAGCTCACAAATGCTGAGGTCTTGCACGGTGCAAGACAGATTATGGACCTGTCTGCCTCACCCAATTGCATACAGCCGTTAGAGTGAGTTACTGCATTTGTCGTAACTAATGTAGAACAGAAATTAAGACACGTAAAGCGTGTTGAAGCTAGAGATGTTAAAACATTTAACTGTTAATATCTGGTGGGTTGCACAGTGCTGTTCAAATGTGAACAGCCAGTCTGTTTCAGGGCAGAGTTTTTCCTGGTGATCCCTTTATCCTGTGGGATAGACCAGTATTTCAATTTAACAGTTCTCAGTAGTTATATTAAAATCGTGAAGCTGGAAGCAAACAGTATTTTCTCCCATTGAGAGTGAGTGTTTAGCTAGTTGGAATGAAAAGTTCTCATCCTGCTTAATTGAGATACCTGATGATGTCGTAGTACGAAGCAGCGTGGCTGCAAGACACTAAGTGGACGAAGGTGAAAAGTCCCTATTTAAATAAATGTCAGGTAAAGGACTAAGTGTTCATTTAAAAATGTGTATAGCAGTACTTCATTTAAAAAGTCATAATTAATCTTGCGGTGTTAACTTTTTGATCATACGACAGTATAATAAGGCACAAACGTTTTCATTCAGTGTGGTAATATCTGAAAGGTGCCACGTGCTCTGAATGTGCTCCAAAAGGAGAAGCTGAACTGTCCTTTCAGTCACATGTAAAACTAGTTCTGGTGTGACTCTCTGAAGTCACTGGTGGCTTATCAAATCCACAGTTGTGTAGAACAGAGCAAATATGGCTCATGTCTGTGGAGTTTTATTAATACGATAAAAGTTGTGTCATCTTTTTTGTCACTATTTTTGGTAACTTTTCTCAATGGTATAATCAGAAAAGGATAGAGGAAGGCTACTTGCTTTCTAGCAGTACCTGATGTCCTGTTGTGTTTTATTGCTCTATGGGTAGTTGTTTGTAGAAATCACAAAATATTTTTATTTGCACAGTTGATAAAATTAGATATATTCTGCTTAGTTAAATTTTGTATCGGAGTCAACACTGTTGAATGTGAAATATTTTATTGTAGTTCCTTCATCATTACAATATCAGGGTTTTTTTAGCATCCAAAGAGAATAGTGACCTTGCCGAGTATAGGAGAGGATCTGGGTTGCAGTATTCAAACTGAGAAGCAGTACATGCTTGCATTTGCAGATGCTGACTTCTGTAACACAGCAAGTAATTTTAGTATTATATAGGCAGAATAGAGCCAATTCCATATCAATTAAATCAGTAACTAATACTTGTGGAAATCTGATTTCATCAGATGTGGCTCTGTACAAAAACACAAAAGCTGTTTGTGGTATATCTGCGCTTCAAGTTTGAGCTCCCTTCTTGCTTCTGTTGAAATTGAAGGGAAGTGTTTTCTTGACTTTGCAGTCCTACTCTAGTTCTCCTGTTACCTGTATAGGACCTCTGTTTTTAAATGTTACGGAGATTGTGTTCATGTACCTTCCATAGAGGTAGAGACCTGCGGTTGGTGTTTTTTCTTGATGCTGTATTGATTATCGGTGTTGTTAGAAGGTATGCAAGATCACTTACACCTTCAAATGTCTGTATTGAAAACAAACAGAAAAGCCATGCCTTAGTGACATTAACTTAGTGTTGAGGGGACATAAAGAAACTAACAATCTAGAATATGATGGGTGCCTGTGTGCTTGCCATTATGATCTGTCTTTTTTCCACATGAAGCTTGTGTTTTTTTCACAGGTGCTGCGTACATAGCTGACTTCATTTAAACTGGTGTGGATTCAGCATGTGTAGTTTTTAATGAAATAGGTTGTTGCACTGTCAGGCATCAATAATGCCATTGTAGTGCACATCCCAGCCTAGCGAGATATCCTAGAAATGCATATTTAAGAAAATCGAGGTTCAAGTTTAGTTGGAAATAATAATGTTCAAACTCTTGGGGGGGAGAAAACAGCAAGAAGCACTGTAACTGAACACAAATGTATGGTGTAACTGGGTTAGAGCTTCTTTAATTCTCTTTACAGTATCTGTAAAAGATAGATACTTAACCTAAATAAACATTCCCCTATTTATCTTTTCTTTTGATAGATTTCTATAAACTTATGTCATACAAAAAAGAATTTTAATTGTGTTAGGATTTATCAGTCTATTTTACCAAGCATACCTCTAAAATCATATAGTTTAACGTGTTCATTTACATATTTAGAAGCGAATAGTAAAACATGCAGTTTTGCAGAGATCATCTTTAAAATACTCTGATTATTGGCATCACCAATAACAGCTCAGATGGGATAAAGCAGCTCTGTTTATAGACACTCTCACACTCAACATAATCTCATGTTCCAAGTTTTTTGTCACTACATGAAAAGTCATTTTTGGCTTGTATCATTACTTTGAATTTCTTTTAAGTCTTTTTTTTTTTTTTTTCTTTCTTTTTTTCCCCTTGTGGTATGATGAAGGAAAAACTGGTTGAATAGTTAAACTTTGTTTTTGGAATAGGAAAAAAAGTCTGAATTTCAGGAGCAGTTTTGATATCTTTCTGGAAAAGAAAACATAGAAATCCATTCCTTTGATTTATGAGCTCATGGTGTTAATGTTTGAGCAGATACTGGATATTTGTGGAAATATCTGTAAGTCTTGAAGGTTTCACAACTTCCATCACGAAACTGTGTTACTATGGAAAAGTGGTGTTCACTCTTCTGACAAGTGTGACACTTAACCAAGGAATAAAAATAATACAAACCACATAATACGCAAACTGAGGAGGGAGTTGTCTGTGCAGACAGTTTGTTGACACTTTGTTGGAAAAGATTTCTCTGATCTGTGTGTTGGGTAGGATCAAAAATATATCTGAATTGGACAGGGTTGTGAACGTTTTGTTGGGGATGTTGCTACATATACATACTTTCTAAATTCAGGCATATTGTTACAGGTTCAGGGCCTAAATGTTAAACAGATAGACTGTCCAGGCCTGATGAAATGCCAGTAGCTTGTTAGAAAAAGCGAAATCCAACACTTAAGCGCTTTTTTAGAATGAATATCTTTTCTTCACAGCTTTCCATGAAGATGCTAAAATGTAAGGTGTGCAGTTCTTTTCAAACTGGAAAAAATAGCATGTGTCTTTATATATAACTTTTTTTAAGACTGTTTTCCAAACATGGATGCAATGAAAAGAAAAACGTGCAGTTTTTTTGTTGGCATAGTCTGTCAGAAGTGACACTCACGAAGGTTTATTTCTGCAAAATATAAAAATGTGCTCATAAAATTGATGCTTTTGGTTTTTTTCACGTTCAGAGTTGGCTGTAGTGCAGTGGAGCATTTGGTGTTCCCCCCCCCCACACCCTTCCAAAAGATTTGAGTGTGAGGACATCAGTGTTTGCATATAGGGTGGACTGTGGTACACCTCGTGTTGAAAATAGCCCGAGAGATTCTTCCTTTGTTGTCCCTTCCCCCTAACGGGGTCTCGGTGTAGGGCTCTGAGCCAGACCAGCTCAGTGTGGATGTTGTTTTGGAGTCTTTTGAATGTGGATGTGAAGCAGTTTGTCTGTCCTTTGCTTTGCAAGAATTCTCTTTTTAAAAAACAAAGCTGTAGCTATGAAGTAGCCTATTTGTCCTAAAACTTAGGAAAAGGAGGGGGAGGGAGTGCTGGGACCCATCTTTATAACAACAATCAGCCTTTGTAAGGTTTCATTCCAGGCTAATGGCTGGTGAAATTGTTCTGGGTAGTTAAAATGAAATGAAATGAATTAAAGAACATGAAGGAGAGCAAGCAAAATGGTTTATTGCTTTTCTTTGAAGGCACAATAGCTATACTCTGTCTCTTTTTGTTACTCATATCTGTGTGGCGGATATTTAAAGTCAGGGTTTTGAATAGCATGATGGCTAAATGAGGGCTATAAATCGAGGGCTATGGTGCAAAATTCTAGTGCTAGCAAGTACTAAAACACAATACCAAAGAGGCTGGGGTCTAAAATTGTTTTAGACTGATGAATATGCAGACATAAACCCAAGAAAATAAATATATTCCCTACCAAAAAACCTCCAGAAAACACTAATGATCAATTTTTTTGAAAAGGAGAACAAGTATTTTAAACATGTTAATGCTTTCAATTTATGCTGGAATGTTCCGTAAAAGCCTGAAAATCCATGCTTAAGAATTTTTAATTAAAAGTGTGAAAAACATGAAGTAGTCAAATATTTTTATTAATGGGAAAATGTGAAAATGTCAAGAAGTTGGTGTATAGTATTTCATTTATAAACACATAAATTTAGCCAAAACAAAAAAACCCCATACTTTTAATGTGTTAGCTTGCTGATAGCAACACAAAAGTTTCCCAAAATGGGATAATGCAGCTTAGAAAGCACCTGGTTTAAGACTGTTGTTACACAGCTGAAAAAATAAAGTGTCATATCAAGTTGGGGTCACGTTTGTCTAAGAAAAACTAACAGGAGGATTTCTATTGTCAACACAGGAGATGAGCAGTACGATAACGGCAAATTATACTCTGTGATCCACCCCTCTGTTACAGAAGTGACTAGAGATTAAAGCCTCAGCCAGGAATTTCATTACTCTTATACATTTTTCACAAAGGCGGTATTTGCAAAACTACTGGTAAAGAAGGGTCAGAAATTTTCATGAAAACATGAGGTCATTTTGGACTGTGTGTGCATGCGCATATATATGTGTGTACTCCTATAAGCACATTTAGAACCAAAAAAGATACATAATGCATTATTAAAGTTAGTATATGTGCCTAGGCCTTAGGCTCTGTAACATGAAAGTGGATGTTTGCTAGTATTTAGTCCATGTTATGTGAAAGGTCTGGAGGTTTTTGTTTGGTTTTAATTTTTGGGGGGGAGTTTAAAACATTAGCATAAGAATATAAACTAAAATTGAAGATAATTTAGTTAATAAAATGTGAAAGGTTTTCAGGGGGTGAAGAGTACAGAACTTGGTTACTTTTCAAACAAAAAAAGTTTATTAACAGTACTGGTTTTATTGCCACTCAATTAAGCAAAGCCCAGAGTCTGGGAACCTCATTTTTCAGGCTTTTAATAAACAGTAGCTCTCAAGCCTTATTGTAGTTGAGTCTCCCTGAGAAATTGGCAGTGCTGAGTCCAGCTCTTTCCCTAGCTTTCCCTGACAAGCTGGGACCTCCGGTGCTTTGCAGCTCTCCTTGTCATTCCCAGAACGTGCACTGTTGTGTCCCTGCTCCAGAGAGGCTCCTCTGCTTCCACTTGCTGTGCCAGAGGCTGTAGACCTGGCCAGATCCAGCTGACCTGTCGCGGAGCTGGTGAGGTGCCTTTGTGCTCCCCTTTCTCTTGGTGTTTGCGCACTCGTGAGCTCGTGACCCTCCGTGGATCCTGCTGGAGCTGAGCTGCTACGTTGGAGTAGACAGGCACCATCCTTTTCTTGGCTGTTGAGGTCACTCAACAGAGTGGGTGGGCTTTAATTTCCCTCACCTTTTCTCCTCACACTTAAGGCATTTTTCCTAAATGTTTTTTCTTTGGTATTTGTGTATTTAATAGCGACTGTGTCTGTTTCCAGTGAAATGTACATGTAGCTAATCTACCTTTAAACTAGCTAGATAGGCCCCTTGCAGCAGTTGACCTGCAGCGGTTCATTGCTCAGGGCTGCAAAGCCTGTGGAGAACAAGGTATGTTATACTTCATCCGTCAAGCTTCCTCCTGGTTTGCTTAGGCTGCTGCCTGCACTGGCTGGTGTAAAGCTGCCTTGGGTATTTATACAATTACAGTGGAGTCACTGCAGTGCAGACACAGTTCCCATAAAACACTTATGTGCACTAAAACAATAACAAAAAAAAAAGTGGGTGGGAGAGAGATCTACTAAATCATGGTGTGGTGCTGCAGGGTGTCTGGTACTTGATAGCTCTTGTTCCATTGTGGGTGGACAGCCAAGCTGAAGGATGCGATGTGCTCCTGGGTTACACTGTCTAGATGTGCCCGCCAGCATTGGGAGAGTTGTCCTGTGAGACTGTGGTGTGATGGGTGGCACCAGAGAGTGATTTTTTTTTTGTCTCCAGAGTGTGCAAGTATATCCATATTAGGCAGAGAGCCAGCCAGCACCAATACTGGTTGCCTTGTCTTTTGCTAAAGGAAGCCTATTGAAGAAAGAAGATAAAACTCCCAAGTCAAACTTGGGGCCCACAGAAGTAAGAGCCGATGTGGCACGTGTGACCAGGAAGCTAGATGAGAGCTGAGGTGTGCCCCGCTTTATATACCTCAATTGCTAATGAACTGGTTTTAGCTTCTCACTTACGGGCAAAGACTGTGTTAGGATGACCTATCCGATTTTATCAGTAGCAAGTATGCTAAGCCTTAGACCTTCATTAAAAGAGTGATTTGGGGAGTAGAAGCAGGAATGTTAGTTATAACCTGAGCGTTTTGCAAGCATGAAACTGCAGCACAACTTTTGATAGAAAGTAGTACTCATTTTTATCACGTGCTAAGGAAGTTCATCCATCAGATTTAGGAGGTGGATTAATTCCTACCCTGTGGCTTGCTGTGAAACTGCTATTTGGCATTGCCCATCTATTATTGGAGAACACTTACTGCTGCACCTGGCTTTGTTTGTAGTTGTTTCCTTTCCTAATAAGTTAATATGCAAGGTATTTATTTGCGGATGCTTTACCATCGATAGGAAGTATCAGAATGTGACTCCACAATGAGGGATTGGCTTTGTGTTCAGTTGGTAAGAAGTCTGCACGCATGCTTGCTGCCATTGCTGAATACGAGCATTCTTGTTTCGTACTTGGGAAGCTTTTTAAATGTCTAAAATACGGTAGGTGACTGACGTCTGCTTAGGCAGACACCAAAAAAAGCTTTTCATAGTTAGCATTTAAAACTTTCAAAGAACAGTAGATGTGTGTCCATGAAAATATTTATGATATCCATATGAAATGGCCCATTTTTTACTGACTGCTAGTGTATTTCCATAACAAGCATGTTACATTGGGATTGAGTTTACTTTAATAAAATTCTTCACTGCTTCACTCTGATTGTATCTGTTCTTGGATAAGAATAGTTTGCAGGGCAAAATGAATGAGTGGCTTTATGCATAATACAAGAGTATCAAATTAATCAAAATGTAAGGTGCTTTCTGCTTCTTAATACTGACTAAATGTTTTCCTTGCAGAAGTTAGTTGAGTTGGCTGCAAAATAGATTGTTAAACTAAAATGTGTCTTTTTTTTGTCCCTTTAAGAAAGATTTGCCTTGTTCTTTATGAAAAAAAAAAAGTCCCCCCTGCCCCCCAGCACATGTGAACCCTGTTAAGATTATTTAGCTATGGGAAGAATGCAGTACTGGAGTGTATGTTCATGAGGCTTAAGTAAGACTTTGGGAAGCTGTGACAAATACTGAAAGGTACTGAAAATAAGAACAGTAGCTCATGAGTTAGGTTTCCTGGGTTTCTAGCCTGATTCTTCATAAGTGAAGGACATTTGACCCATTGAACCAGATTGTTGTCTTCCAGTTTTCATTGCAGCTGAAAGCCCTTGCTGATCTTCTGAACAGCTAGTGGTGGAAAAGTGGAGCCATTTCATACTTGTGTGCTTTTTAAAAAAAGAAATAAAAATGAATAACAGCTTTCTACAGACTATCAAGCAACTGGTATGGTAGTATACCACAGTTAGTGTAACCATACTGTAGTGCAGCACTGTACAACAACTGATATTTTCATTTTGATTAAGTAAAATTCTTGGGGGAAAAAATGCAAGTAGTACACAGACTAGGGTCTCCACCTCTTCCTCTTTTTTTCCTTCATATACTTTGGATCCTTGTACAATTGTCCTTTGTTCAGAAACAAAAAAGACTGTGATGTTGTTGCATGCTTCCCTGAAGTTGCTTGCCATATCGCTAGTACAGCTGTTGTCTGGTCTGTAAACCAGTAACTTTGAGGTGAGAGGCTGTTTTCTGTTCCCACTGCCCCTAAGCCTTTCAGGCTTTTCAGCTATTTTATTGTTCAGTTTTGCTCAAGTAAGAACAGTATTGCCAAAATAGTCTTCTTGATGTATTCTTATTGTTGATCTGTACATTTGTAGGAGTTCGATAGTTCATAAGTAAGGATGACTGTGATGTACTGTTAGGCATTAATGTTTTTAGACTATGGTTAACATCACTGATGAAATTCTGTAATAATGCAATGAATTCACAGTAATTTAGCACGGAATAAGGAACTTATAATATTGATCTTTCTGGGTTATTACGTTTGCTTTTAAAGGTAGATGAAGCATTAACACTTGAGACTGCAACATTGATCATAACATTGTCCCTGTAAAAGCCTAACGGCTGTCAGTTTACTTCAGAGATAATATAAAGAGCAGCCTACCTTTAAATCAGGTGATTAACTTGCTTATCCGTGCTGAGGCTGGAAGAGTGTTTCTGCTGAGTTTCAACAAAGGGCAGATGCACAAATTCTGCTTTGACCACGCAATAGGAGTTTGCCGGTGATAGTGACATGAATTTTCCAATTGCTGAGCATTTCTCAAGTGGGCTTCCTGTGATGAATATTCTGGCCTTTTATTAGGTATTGTGCTGAAAACCAGTTTCAGAAAATAAGTGTGAGGTGTGTAGGAATAGAGATGTTTCCAGATTTTGTTTTTAGAAATATTTGTGGTGCTTTGTCTCTGGAAAAACTGACTTGGAAATGTCACAGGTTGCCACCAATCCCTTTTGTTAAGGAAAAGAAAAAGGGATGATGATTTTGGGGTATCCAGCTGGGCACCTGGAGGGTGAAAAGTGTTAAGAAGATAACTTTTGAAAGTTAAGGCCTGTCTTCATTGTTGCAAGTTTTTTTTAATGAAAAATCACTGTTTGCAGGTGGAAACCTTTGTTTTAGCTTAATTATATATTTGTAATTCTGCAATGATTTTTTTCAGTTTTGATAGCCTCAGTAGGTTCCTGTACTTCTTTAACCGTCTTCCAGAAGTTTTATTTGTTGATGTCAACAAAAAAAAAGTTTGCGTGTGTTTTCAATTGCTATGTTTTTGATAAAATAGAAAAATTTCATAACAGTCTGAGTTTTAAATGTAAAATGTAAGTAGTTCTAGAAAATAGAGTTCTGAAGCAATTTTGACAGAAGAGGTAAATATTAAATTTATATAGTGTCTGTTCAGGAATGCGCAGAGAGCTGTGTATTAATATATGTATGACTCTCAAAGGCATCTCCCACTCTCTTCTGCCATATTTTTTTTTTTTCCCCCTTCCTTGTACTGTGTGTGCCTTTTTTTGGTAAGTAAATATATAATGAATTCAGGGAGCACTGGGAGGGCAGGAAATGAAAGGACTGGATGTTTAATACTGGTAGTAATAGATATTTTGTACATAAAACCTTGAATTAAGATGCAAAAAGTGAACTAGATCAATGGAAGAAGTTAGTATTATACAACATTTGAAAATGGCTAATGAGCAAATACTGTGGAGGGTTCATGATTTCCCCTTCCCTTTTTCCTGTTCCTTTGAAGCCCTGAAGGTACCTGAGAACCTTTTAAGTTGGATGTTGATTTTTGAATCTAATAATGTAGTAAAAATCTAATAAAAGTAAAAAGGTCACACGGTTTAAATTTTTGGGTTTGGGTTTTTCTTTTTTTGCTTTTAAGCAGTTTAGCAGAAAGCAATTAAGAGAGCTCATTCTAGTGGCTAATCAAAATCATAAACCAAAACACAAAATAAAGGCAAAGTATAAATTAGTGCTACTGAAAAGATGCTCCCAAACCAGCTGTGCTTACATACATCAAGTTTACATTATTAACTACACCATTTCTCCAAACAGTATGTTGTCAGCACAGTGGAATGAAGCCTTCATCTTTACCCATTATTTCCTTTCAGAAAAACTAAAATAACTTCATCATAAAATAAGACGGAAAATAAAGTCACATAAGATGCACTGTTGAAAATGTGCAGTTTCATTCAAATGTATTTGTTTAAAAAAAAAAAAATGGTGAAACTGCATCTGAAGAGTTTGTTTAAGAAGAACTGCAGAGCTTGCCGAGATAAAGATGAAAAATGTGTGTGCGAGGTGGCGGTGCTGTTAGCCCCCCTGTTGGGGCTGACAGATCAGTCCAGAAGTGGCATCAGGGCAGGGAGACATCAGCTTCAGTAATGGAGAGATGTCTGGTGGAAAGATTGCTCTATCACGGTGATGGGTTCCTCACATGTTATAAATCTAAGATTGTTCTTTCCTGCCGCAGAAATGAGCAGCTCTTTCTCCTTCCTAGAATGAAATGTCGGATAGAGAAAGGAACAGAAATGAAAACGAAAAGTGAGGAAAGTTATCTTTTTAACATAAATCTCTTGTGGAAACAGTATCAGACCCATTAGTGATTTGAAAAACAGCACCGTGCCAATCTTCTCCCTACGCATGGAAAGAAACAAGCTGCTTTATGCTCTCTCCTCTCTCCCTTCCTCGGTGCTTTTAATCTAGGTGCAGTAGCGATGGACTGCTCTAAATTGCTGTGTGGGAAGTGAGGTCCAAGGTGGTGGCAGCTCAGGGAGCCACCACCTCTGCAGCAGTGAAAAGTTGGGAAAAGGAGATCCTGTTAGTTGCCTTCAGATTGCGGTAAGGAGCGAGCAAGGTGTGGCTGTCCAGTCACTCCTGCCCCCAGAAGGGAAGCCGGTGATCAGCGGTTTCAAAGGACAACCCAAGAGCAGTAAAAGATGATACCGTAGCACATACTTGCTACGGACTTGCTTGTCTGCTTGGATGTCTTTGAGAAATTTGAGGAGTAGCCCATAGCGTGTAAGCACTGCCTGTGAAAACTAGCTCTGAATGCAAGCAAACTTTTTTCTTTCTTTTTTTTTTTTTTTTTTCCTCCCTGTTGTTGCCATTTTTGCATCCTTTGTGTAGCTTAGTTTCATCTTGTATTTGGTATGAAGAAGCTCTATAACAGGTTTGTTTTAAATCCTTCTGAGTTTGCTCAAAATGCTTTGGGAGTTCTGAAAATAATACTTGTGGCTATGTTCTTCTTAAGTGGAGGCAAAACTGGTGAACTGCTAGGTTTTTGTTGCCCTAGTAAGCAGGTACTTTGGATCCTTCTTATTCCTCAATACAGACAGATACTCAAACATAACTTAATTTATTTTGGCCAATTTATATGAGCTTTGATTAAGCTTAGGTAGCTTGTCAGTACAGATTTCATAGTAGGAAACACGGAAATTTGGATGTAATCATTTATGTAACTTGCAAAGGGGAACTTGAAACAAAATTTATTATTAAATATAATTCAAACCAGGCAGAAAAGTGGATAGTTAGATACAATATAATGTGGTTTGCCATGGGTGGATTGTGCTACGCTGACTTGGTAGCTATGTTTGATAAGATTACTGATTTTCTAGGCACAGGAAAGTCTGTCTCTGCTACCTGGACTTCTGTAGAGCATGTAGTATAGGAAATTCCTGGAGAGGTTGGTGAAAATGGGGAAAATGGCTTAAGGATGTAAAATGTAATTTGAAATTATCAGACTTAAGAAAGGCTACCGATTGAGTTTTCAAGGATTGTTTTGTGGCTGACCTTATTTAATATTTTTAACAATCACCCTGGCACAAAGAGCGGGTGTGTGGTAATGTAGTTCGCTGATGACAAATGTAAGAAGATACTGTCAATATATAGGAGAATGAAAAAGACAACTTGGTGACTTGAAGGACTGGAGTAATAGAAATGGGATTAAAATTAGTAAATTATAAGGCTAATAATTCACTTAAGACTGCTAAATCTGAAACACTAGGCCAGACAAAATAGTGTAGTTGATTAAAAGTAAAAGGCTCTAAAAGAGACTGTGAGAGAAGGAATGGTATGATAAGTGAGGGAAAGCACCCAGCTCTTACTAAAGCTTGGATGATTAAAGCTGTTCCAGGTAGGGTCTTGCCAGTGTCCTGAACAAAGGCATCAATACTTGTGTCTTTGCCAGAAGCTCCACTCTTATTTTTATCTAGATAATTCTTATTGCCTAGAACTATATTTGGTTCTTTATGCTCTGCTCACTTTGGTGACTTGGTGTCAGCTTACAGTTGGTAACAGATGATCTCCTCCTCAATGAAGGCAGTGGAAAGCCTCTGAAAGAGTTTGGAACACTCTGTTAAAATGATTGTAACTCAACCTTAACTACTTTTATCCATCTTGTTAAATGTTTTCAGATATGTTTCCTTATTGGTTTTTCTTCACTAGTTAAAAGTTTTTCTGCCTCCTTCTGTTTTAGTCTCTTAATCAACTGTATTGTTGTTGTCTTACCTAACATTTCAGATTCTTGTACTCCTTCTCATTTGTTCATCCCTTGATAGTTTCTTATTTGTATTTATTGTTCTACATATTTATTTTTACATTGTACTTTGTCTTTTTGTTTGTATAATCTGTATGTTCTGACTTCATTATGAGTAATTGTTTGAATCCCTTCTGTGCCCAGTGGGATGCTCAGTTGTGTTAGGCGTTGCGCATACGCAATCTTCTGCCTCCAGACTAAAACTTAGTCCTCAGTGACCTTTCTCTTTTTGGGGGGATTGTTTGTTTTTTTTTTTTTTTTTTTTTTTTATCTGTTCAATAGAGGAGAACAACAAGCTAAGCTTGATGAATATTAGAGTATTAGCACTGTGTTGTTTATCTTGCTGCCTTATTTCTACCTGCAAAAGAGAGGAAGAAGCATTCAAGTTGTAGTGAAATAAAGGACAACTTCATTCAAATTGGGCAGCATCCCAGGAGGGTGAGGCCATGCTTTCACAAGCAAGCTGTTGATTCTTGTGGCTGAGGTTGCATGGAACACGAATAAAGTAACAGGCCTGGTTTTAAAGGGATCCAAGCACTTGAAATTTAGTGAGAGTGAACTGAAACAGGTTCCTCAAAGCCACCCAGCGGATGAATGTAAGTGTAGGGAATGGAAAAAACAGTCATAGGATGGTTGATGTTGGAAAGGACCTCTGGAGGTAATCCTACCCAAACCCCTGCTCAGGCAGGGTCACCTATAGCAGGGTGCCCAGAACCATGTCCAGACAGCTTTTGGAGATCCTCATTACAGTATCTTAATTACTCTTGCTCTTACTTTTCCATGTTTCTTTATTTGGCAATGCATATAGTTCAAATACTTTGTGGGAGAGGACCAGCCCCAGAGGTGCCTCTCCCATGAAGAGGAAAGAAACCTCCTTCTCCCTTCTGTCCTTTTTACATGTTTTCAAGGAGTAACTACACTGAAGTATATTACTCCTGCATTTTGCAGTTAATGTTGTAATGATTTGTACAATTTCTCTCTGTCTCAAAAAAAAAAAAAAAAAGCCCCTCAAAAAAGCCCAGAAAAAACCCTGTAAGAATGACATAATTTGGTGACGGAGCGTGCATGTTGGTGTTTTCCTGCAGTTCTGTTGTATTTTATATTCTAAGTTACATACAATGAAATTATCTGCTGTGAAAATATATGGCTATCTTATTTTATTTTAAGACTTGGCTTTGGAAAGTTGTGCTTGATTACACCAATTGATTTATCGTTCAGAAACATTCCAATAATTTGTTCAAACTTTCAGTTTCTAAGCTGTCTGTGTACTGTCCACTCTTTTCTCTGGCCACTGCTCCTCCTTTTAGCTGTAGGACATAGGCCACAGGCTATTATTTTGCTTTTCTGTGTGCCTGAAATTGCTAAAACTGGAGGTAGCAGATGAGTAAGTGGCTGAGAAACAGCCAACAGTAAACAGCAGTTTTCATGTTATGTCTTTTTAGACAATTGTTTTACAAGCATTAATGTAACTTTGAGATTTACAAACAGCTAGTGGTTGTTCAAATACTCTGGAAATAAAGCAGAACTGGACTGTTATACTCGCTTCTCTGTTTGCCAACCTCTGTTGTTGTAGCTGATCAGCGCTGCTTCTGCACGGTTCCTTTCTCACCAGCTTTGGGAGGTTTTCCTGCTCTTCCCCCCAGGTTTTCAGGTTAGTAATAAAGTGTTGTACTCCCATAAAAACGTCATAATCCTCGAGTGATTTAAAGTGCTTCTGGAGCTGAGATTGATGACACAAGGGATAGTTTGCTGTAATACAGTTAAAGGCATCATGGTCTAGTTCCCAGAACTAGGAGTCAAGAAACTTAAGTCTCAGTGCTGACCCTATAAATGATTCGTGTTGTGACCTTGGTCAAATCACCTAATCTCTTTGTGCCTCTGATTTGCTGGTTATGAAATGGGTATACTAATGCTCATGTAGCTTCATCAGGCACAGTGTGAAGACTGCTGTGTACAAAATAAATTTGCCATGAGGGGACAGCTTAAGCCTATAAATTCCATATGAAGTAAAATATATCTGCTTATCTGAGTTTATCTTTACTAGGAGCCTAGAAACAGAAGTGCATAAAGTTCTGTGTGAGCTTTCTCATCAGTCTTGGCTATTTCAGGTTCTTGCCCTTTTCCTGCCCTGGAATCGGACGCTTGCTTCCCTTGTAGTATGCATTTTCCATTTTAATCCACTGGAATTTACTTGGTGTATTTTTCAAATTTATAGTGCCTGTTAAGAAAGCAGGTTTGCCCAATGGGCCAGTTGCTGTGTTTTAAAGTACATGTTTATTATATAATCGATTTTACTTTGCTGTTCTAATATTCAGCAAGGGTTCATTTTTCCACAGTTACGAACCTGTCTTGTGCTTGCATTCTGCATGGGAAATGTATACATAGACTACCTATATTTACCTCTTGAAGGTAAAAAAGCAAGGAGGGCAGATGAAATACAGCCAGTTAGATTTTGTAGGCAACTATAACTTCCTTCATTTTTGTTGATTCTTATGGAATTTGCTCAGTTTCAACAGCTTACGGTTTTAAGATAAAAGGGTTAATATTAAGAATTTCCCAATAAAGTATGTGTTTGGCAGTAACAGGTACTCCTGATGAGCGTTACTTGCCTTGTGCCATGGAATGGATGTATCTGTCTTAGCTGCCTGAAGGTAAAATGTCTCCCTTTCCTTTTGTTCTTTGTTAGTACCCTACTGACTAGGCTATTGGAAGCTATAAACACATGTTCGTGTGTGTGCTTTCATATAACATCTATTTTGGGTGTCTTTTAAACACATTCAGATTGTAGAACAAAATTAAACTTGCAAGACATCTCTGCGTTGGTGTTGGCAGCCAGGGAACTTCCATGATCCTCCAATTGGAGGTGCTTTTTGTTTATCAGAAAGGACTAGAAACATAGCAATGAAATTAGATACAGTATTTTAAGGCTTATGTTCAATTCTTTATGTATCAAAGAACTTAATCGGGAATTTAACCTAATACAAAATTATTTTCCTGGTCTATTGAGGGAGTTTTGTCTAGACTGTAGGAAGATTTTACTACCATTTAACCTTACCGTTTGAGTCTTTTTCTTCACGTTTTCTTTTAAAAGACATATTAAAAGGAACATATCAGACTGAGAATGGACATGACATTCAGGTTTAAAAACGGAGTGTTTAATGGAATCATGAATAAATGGAAACAGATTTGTCTGTCAAAAATTAAATAGGAGTATTCTTTGATTAATATCAAAATCTAATCTAAAATAGTTTTAGCCATTTCATACAGGTGACATCTGTGCTTAAATATAATTTCCTCTCCCTGTTCTGGCATGACTGTTAATTACTTACTCAATGTAGTTCAACATTTAGTTAATAAATATGTCAAGCTTTTACCATGGTGTTCTTTTTGCAGAGTTGTGAATTTGCAATTAGTTTTAGATTTACTACATGGTGACAGACAGTGCTGTATAAATAGAGGTTAAACACACAATTTACATATTAATTTCATGATTCATTTATTCAATGATTTATGTGGATATAGATTGTATTTAATCTCTGTGCTGTAGTTGTTTCAGGCATGACGAACAGAATCACCATACTGGTGGAGAAGTAATGATGTCTGTATTGAGCTACAGAAAGCAAAGAGGAAAAATAAGAGATTTTGAAACCCAATTATTCATTAATCTCAATAGTTTTTGAGAGGCTAGTGAAAGGCACTAATAGGTTTATAAAGCATGTATATACAGTTACATATACACGTGTACACATGCCCGTACATATACACTGAAGAGTTTGATACTCCATCTTGTCTCCATAATAATGCATATTATCATTAGATAATGGTTTGTGCCCAATTCTGTTATTAACCCTGGAAGCCAGGAGATTAGTCACGAACTTCTTGTTCTGGGGTTCATACTGCATGTGTCCTATGATTGTCTGTTTTTCAGACTTATGTGCATGTGCGCTTAAAATTAAGTGTATGCTTATTATTGGCTTCTTCAGGACTATGTATCTACTTCTTGCGGTCAAAACATTTGCAGTAGCTCTCCATTTATTACAATGCAGCTCCAATATTTTTGATCATTTTAAAAGGGACTTCAATGAGTATTATTTTATCTATAAAAACATTTTTATTTTTATCCATAAGTTTTAATTTTGTCCATTTTATTGAAGGGAAGAGCAAAGTATTCATAGGTGAGATGAGAACTTCAGAAAATTCTCTGCATGTTCCCATTTTATATTTGCCTGTTATAGAAATGTGGATATATAAATTGGTAGAGGAAGTACTTTGTAAATATAATTAGGTTTATAACTACTTAAGCTCATGCACATGTATTTGATATTATGAATGTACTAACTTGAAGCATATTTTTGGTTTAGTATCATTTTCCTTGCTGCTAGCTGTGAGAGTGTAAAGGTCTCTGAAGTGAAGATAGCTCTTTGACCTAATTTAGCAGATTATGGCCTTTAAATGGACTTGATACACTTCAAGCAGTGTTGAATTAAAATATATCTCTGATTTTGGTGCTGTGCTTAGTTCCTGTTCCCTTGCAGTATTGTGTGTGTAAATCCTGCATGCCTTTTCTTCCAGGCCTTTTGTGATAAAAGGGAGAGGCTCCACCTTCAGCGTGTTCTCTGAATCCCTCTAGACAAACAGTTATTTAGCACCAACCCCCCCCCCCCCCCAAACCCAACCAAACAAAAAAAAAATCATAATTGAAACAAATAAACCAGGGTGGCTGAAAACAGATTAATAAGAACATGAAACAAAAGACATAATTACTCCTTTAATTCATTAAGATAAACAGCACATTATTAGTTGCTTTTGGAAAAGGCAGGGACCTTTTCCCTGGGAATGTTCTAGGTACATCCTTGGCTTCCTTCTCTCAGGCCCTACTGTGCTGTGCTCTCTGCCCTGCGCGTTCACGTACATTTGACACATACGTTTCACGTACATTTGAGTAGATTGTTTATGGAAGAATGCTTTGAATTTTTTTTTTAAAGGACTGAAAAGAGCTACTGATTAGGTGAAAATAATGTATGAATGATCCTTTTATTTTGAGATAACTAGGTGATGGAGTAATAACCACTGTCAGTCCAAAACACTTCAACTTCAAAATTTGGTGGGGGGGGGAGAATCCCATTTTGCTGCAAGGAATTGTAGCAATGTGAGTTGTCTTCAGTCATTGAGCAGTGCCATCTAGAGTATACCCATGGGGGAAGATTCACACAGAAACCTCAGGATACCTTCTCCTCTTTTGAACAGAAGTGAAAGGAAAAAAATTAATCTTAAATTAATTTTTTTTTTATTAAATGTCAAAGAAGCAGCGTGGGGGCAAGTTGAAAACTTTAGTCTCTTAGAGCCACACTTTTTCTCGCACATTTGTTCTGTGAATTTTTATGTGTACCTAAGTATGCAGATGTGTGCAAGCACACACATTGTAGTAGTATTTCCATTTACTTAGGTGGAAAGAGTTGCATAGTATGTATTGAAGCAGCATTTTCTGCTTTTTAAACTGAGTTCCTGAAATATGTTAGTAGATGCAGAGAGCTGGAACCTCACTTCTAAACCCCTTGAAAGTGTAATGTGCTGAGTAGCTGACTGCAGGGAGCAGGTGTCAAACAATATTTAAATGACATTCTCAACAAAATAAATATTGAGCTGCCCTGTCACTTTGGTGGGAGAATAATCTGCTCAAAAAAAATCCCATTCATTGTAAACTGCCTCTGACATTTGTTCTTCAGGAATTATTTGCAGTTTATCTTCTGAGCTAGAGCCTTTTATCAGCACAGCAGTTGAACTGCAGTGCAAAAAAAATGGTAATTGAGTATTTTATCAAACGCTTCCAACAAAACGGACTTTGCAAGTCGTAAATGAAGATTAAAACCATTGTTGGCAGGGATGAACAAATTGGAATGATTTATTATCCGAAACATCAATATGTCACTGCTCAGAAATAAAATAAAAAGAAACAAACAACTGCCCCCCTTCCCCCAAAATGTGCACTTAGTCTCAGCCAAGCGATGGAAGGTAAATACATGTTTTAATTATTTGTGCTAGAGAGGCTGTTTAAAAAAAAAAAGAAGAGAAAACATAATGGCACAGCTGCTGTGGGACATTATGTGAGGAAAAGAGACAGTAATAAGAGAACTGTGTCAAAGGAAAGCAACTCTGAATGTGTACTTCAGCTCTCCTGATTACAGAAGGAAGATTAAATATTATAAATGGGGTAATTTGACAAAGTGGATTTACTACTTGTGTTTAACACCTAAAAAGCCAGTGTTTTTAGAAGGGACCTTATCTCACTTATGTTAAATAACTTCAAAAATAATACGAGAGGAAAATACATTGCAAAATTGTTTTCTTTACAGTATATAAATAATTGAATGGTCAGGAATAAAATAAGTGAATCTGTTACGAGCTCTGTATCAGTTTCAAATTACGAAACGGAGGCCATGAGAAGAGTCTTACAGAGATTAGAGGGTTGAGGAATTTTATTTTCTGTATATCTTCATAAACCGGGAAGCTATATAGGCTTGATTGAGGGACCTGTTGACCCCAGTTTAGCAAAAATCACTCCCTTTGATAATGCAGTCGCTGTCTGTACAGTGAGTAGCCAAGTAGGCATCAGTAGGCTATCAGGGTTAAGCAGCAAGACCATGTTACTGCTTCCCCCCCCCCTTGGAAACTTCTTCACGTGGACATCTTGCTCCTCCTTGCAGCCTGCGCGCAAGGTTATGAGCAGCTCGGGGGGTGCAGAGCTGCCTTCACGGAGTTGCAGGAGTGGTCCTTCCTGGCTGGGAACTGGCAGGTACTGGGCACGTGGCGATGGGACTGCAGCCGTGGTCTGGAGGAGGCAGGCTGTGGCTCTGTGGGGACGGACGCTGCTTGTTCAGTCTCAACACTGTAAAGTATTGGAAGCTTAGGTGTGCTTAGGGAGGTTGGGATTTTCGGAATTTTTAATGAACACTTGAACAATTTCTAATACAGTTCTTAATCTCACGCAAACGATGACTTAGTGTTTCCCAAAGATTTGTCATTTGACCACATTTAGGGCCAGTGCAAAAATATTTCCAGAGACAGTGTTCTAGTCCGTACTGAAATGAATTGTAGCATTTCCAAAGACAACAATTGTTTTCAAAGTTCTAACACTGAAAAATGTTCTTTGCAGATTTGAATTTTTTCATAAATTCACATTGAAAAGTGAAAAGAATTTCAACCTCTAGTATTCCCAATTGGACAGAATTATATAACCAATTGATCTTACATATGAATGATCTTAATATGGCATTTCTAATTATTGAGAAAACCATTAATGGATTTATCATCTATTAGAAAGAAAGAAAACATGTTGTAAGATTGCTTCTGGGATGGGTGCAGTTTTTTCTTGGCATTCAGATGCCATAAAATTAGGGAAGGTGGTGTGAGTAGAACCTCAGAAATATTCGTTTAAAACCATTTCATCCCTATTTCTTACATCAGGGAGGATCAAAGGGTTCTGCTTGGATCCTTTGCCTATAAAAAGATCAAAATGTCTGGGAAAATTATTTTCTAGTAGCTTACCAGCTGCTGTTTCCCTTCCTGAGTCAAGGTAATCACACAGTTGAAACTTTTTGTAAGTTAATGGATGTGGAGCCATACTCTTTTCACATCCCCACTTCTTTTCATGTTCTTGCTCTTACTTTTTTTTTATATTGAACACCATATTTTTAAAGGAAAAAATATTGATGATGGAGGAAAAAAAAGTGAAAGGTGCTGTTCTGAGAACATTTACCCGTTGCCGCTGTATTTTTATTATTTAAGCGAGAGATAAAACTTGTGTGCTAATATTCTACATATTGCAGATTTTTTTTCATTGAATAAAGGAGGCAATTTAAGAACAACAATAACAAAAAAACAACCCAAACTACACACAGAAAACCAAAACAGTGGGTAAAGCCTTGCCTTAGCTTAAAAAAATAATTTCTGACTCAGAACTACGTGGTTCTTGCCTCTTCTGAGCAGCAGAAGCCTACATTTTGTGGAGGCAGAAGGTAGCTGGGGAAATCGTTCTCACTATGCCATAGCAGAAAATGATGTCAGAGAAGACTTGACTATCTGCTATCTCACACCTTGTATGTCAAGGGAAAAAAACATGGGCTAAGGTGCATAAAGCTGACTCTGACGAGGATTCGCAGTGGTTGAACTAGTCATTGCTGTTAAAGTGGACAGTGTGGGCATCCGTCCTCCATGTTCATGCTTTAAATTGGATGGTTGGTCCCGAGAATGCCCGATTCCAGAGAAGATCTTAATGAATTGTTTTTCCTACTTCATGATTCCTGAGACAGTAAAATGAAGAGATTAAATCAAAAACTTCCTTGACACTAGTAAATTTTGTTCCTAAGGGTTCATTAAGAATGTCAGATACCATTGACTTTTAGATGGATTTTTACCAGCCCTGATAATGGGAGAAGATGCACCAATTGCGTGTGAAACTGTATAACAGCGCAGCTATGTTTGGGGAAACTTTCACAAATTTTCAGCTTGAAGTGTTGGGCCATGGGGTGTTAGAACACGGGTGTCAGTAACACGCCAGCCTCGTGGGGCCCCGGTGTGGGGCTGTGAAAGGCGCAAGGTGCATCGGTTCGTCTCGCATCCTGAAGAGCCATCTCCAGCATCGTTTGCAAAATCGGTCTCGGTGTCCCAGCTGTCATCCTTTGTGCTTTGCTAATATTTTTAAGAAATGACTGACTAGTAGAGGATTAGCTGAAAGAAATATTTGTCTAAACTTTTGAAAGTGCAGATATGATAAAGCCTAAAAGCAAGCAGTTAAACCTTTCTATACTTTTTTTCTTACAGTACAAACAATGCTGTTTTTCTGTTATCAAAGTTTGCATGTGTGTTTTTTCTTGCGCATATTTGAGAAACAGACTTGTGTCTGTTCAGCATGACATTTTGCACCCATTTAACAAAATTCAGATGTATTTATGCCCAAGAAACTGCTTTTTTTTTTTTTCTTTGTTATACATGATATGTTATGTTTGGGAGTGATATACAATACATGTTTGTTGTTGCATATGTTACACTACTTGAAGGTGCTGGTCCTTGCGGACTGAGGGATCTTCTTTCTAGCATGAGGCATCGAGAATCTGTAATTTTTTTACTGGAATATTTAGGATTTAAATACACGAATGTGCTTCTTGTGACAACTCTCCTGCTTTCTGTGGAGAACAAATGTGCCTTGAAAAACAAAACCACTGAAAAACTGTTTTTGAATTCTTGTAACCTTCCTGCAGAATTGTGGTGTTTTCCTAGGAGCTGGAGTCTCTTGGCTTAAATACCTGTGGTGGTATGAACTCTGGATGTGCTGCTGGCATGGTATAGCTTCTCTTTACTGAGGAGAAATCATGGGACTCAGGTGCCGTTTTAGAGGCTGCCCCATGATTCCCAGTAGGCGCTGAAGGGGCATTTGCAAACACATGTTTTCTTTTTATTCTCCCTCCTCTCCCCTCCCCAAATGTTTCTCTATAAAGCAAACAAGAATGAAATACTGTAGTCTTAAGATTTGTGACATACGTAAAGTAAAACCAGGTAGATTAATTGTGGATGCCAGTTCTGTATGTTTCTTGAACACTGTTTTTAGTTGAAGTACTGCTGTTTTTCCTGTTTCTTGAGGAGAGGCATATTGTGTATGCCAAAACCAGGCATTATAGTTTATGAAAAAGCCAGTTAATATTTCCCAATAAGAGTGTTCTTTTGCCATGATGTGTCAGTGCAACCTTGACTTTTTAACTCTCTACTGGAGCCTGAAGAAGATAATTCGTTCCATCTGCCTACAAAACCGGTTTTCAAAATATATCTACTTTGAAGGAGAAAAGTCCACCCTGTTTTGGCTATTTCCAAAATGTTTTTGAACTGAAACAGCAATAGAGATTGATTGGTGATATACAGAGCCTGTTTCTGCTCCAAAAGTTAGATTCCTTAGAGTTTTGTACAGTACTCTTAACGTATCCTCTGGTCATTGTTTTAACCGAGAAACTTAAAAGGTTTGTTAAAGATGGAGGTCTCCTGCTGTTCCTGTACATTGCTGAGGCGATAATAAGAAAATAATTTTATAAAATAAAAAAAGCTTTACTTTTCAATTTGACACAGCTGCTTATAGGTCATTACTGGTTTGATTGTTGTACGTCCTCACTGTTCAACTCTTCAGTGGAGGAGAATAGGAGGCTTCAAAGTGATGACAGAGTAGGGGGAAATACTGCTGAAGAATGTAAAAAGGAGGGATTTACTGGGCTTGTGGGAGGAGAATGCAGAGTGGGAGGTGCCACTGGAATTGAGGGGAGGCCACCAGTGTATAGTTTGTGATGTACCTGACATTTTGTATCTGTAGCTTGGTAACTGTGCATAATTAATAGTGGAAGTAAATAGGAGCAATTTCCATGTAAGCTAGGCACTGTGAGGGAAGGATGATAGATGTCACGTCTTTTCTTTTTCTTTTTTCTTTTTTTATTTGATGCCTGTCAAAAATTGAATTTTTATGTTAGATTAATGTGATGATAGTGGTACCGATTTTAGCAGCATAAAAATCCTGTATAGGAAGTATTGGTCGCAGGCTTTTTTCCTTGACATGCTGTGTGCAGAGCTAACGTATGTCTATTTACAGCCTGATCCTTGCCATAACAACTGTGAGTTGCGTATCTACCATGTTGTTGTTTCTGAGTAAACCTCCGACATCATATAGAGTTCTAGATATCTTTCAGTACCTTGCAGTAAAGGTGATCCCTGGGAATTGCTTGCTGAATAACTCCTCGGTATACTGTATGTCATTTTTATTTGTTGTAATAAAGGTGGAGAGGCTATGTACCATATGTACAATGTTGGTTGGAAGTTTAAAACATTATGTTCCAGAGTCATTTGGAGTTAACAGAGATAATATTCCATCTTCCCCAATTAAAAAAAATTATCTCCAGTAACATAATATTAAGGTTGGAAAGTAAAACTCTTAGTAATTGGGCAAATGCCAAATTAGGGAAATACGACCGTTTTTATACACTAGCTATGTAACTGCATGATACTTTTCTTAAGAAGCTACTCTTCCACAGATTTCCAAGTTACACGTAATGTGTTTAGGGAAACCATGTCTATTGAAGTTGGTGTGCTTCAGGAGAATTGGCTTCGGTGTCCGTTCTGTACAGTTTGGAAGAGAGGGCAGGAGGGCTGTCTTTCAGGACCAGCTCTCTGGAACCAGTCCAAAGATGGAGGCAGATTATGAGTGGTCATTGCCATCCATAGTTGGTCCTAGACCTCATCAGAAGTGATGAATCCCTTGGCAACCATAGTTAAAGTAATTTTTGTGGTATATATCATGAAAAGGTCTATGCTGCCTCAAATTCTGTACTGCTGCTTGCTTTGTTGTTTGTTAAAGAAATGTCTTTGAATACTGACAAAGACTTGCTGACTAAGGAACACTTTGTGTCTAACCCTGTAAATTTCATATATTGTAGCCATTTCTACATAATAAATCGGTCATACCAGAAAATTAGAGCAATTTGACAGGCGATCTTCATCATCACCTCTTTTCTATTCATAAATTTAGTGTAACATAGTTTATATGTTGGTACAGGTTTAATTGTTATCCTTGAGAAATGAAAATGGGTGAAGTGTAACTTCCTGTCCCACCTATACCAGCTTCCTATACCATTAGCTTAAAATATGTAGGGAGAATAACATTACCAAATTAGCAAGGCTTGAGGCATTCTATGAATAGTATCAAAATATATGTTATGCTGGCTGAATGTAAGGTAGCTTTTGATTATATTTAGCTCTTCTGAGTCAACATTTTGCATCAAGTTCTAATATAATATATAATAAAAGAAATACAATTAAAATAAATTTTTTATGTACTTGTTTCTTGAATCAGCAGGTTTTTTCTTTGCCCCTGATGTCCCAGTGACCTTGAATTTTGAGCAACTAAGTAATAGTACCCATTAAACTTTATTATCTTCCTTCGCTACTCAAGCTAAAATAAAGCACAGGACAAAACGGAGATATTCTGCAGACTAAATAAAAGAAGACTGTTACAATTTTTGAGAGCTTCCTTATTGTTCACCTTCTGATTTAAGTTATGTATAAAATGTGTGATAATTAGAATACACATTTGGAAAAAAAAAAATAGCATTTGTGACCTGGCTTAACGAACAGTGGTGGTCTCTTGAGAGTGTGCTGAATGATTTTTGGGAATTTAGTTTGATATTTTTCAAAGGTGTCATCAAGAAATTATTTTTGTCTCTTCAGAGAAGACAAATGTTCAAGAATTCTTTCCAGAGTCTAAGTGGCAGTGATTTCCTTACCTGGAAGAAAAAGCTTCATTCATACTTAATCATATGGTGCTTCTTCAGAGCTGTTCTCTTGTTGGTTTCTCTTCTGAGACTGCCTGCAACAGTACTAGGTTAGCACTGATTCTGTTGATGTAAATTTTGAAAAAGCTGGACAGAATCTGTCAGATTTGGTCTCTGTGTGCATCTAGGTCTGATGATCTCCATGGCATACTGCTAAGTCAGTCTAATATTAATTCTTTGTCAGAAAAAGGTGACTTTGAAGTAGGTCTCCCCAGGCTATCTGGGAGGATATCCTCCTATGAAGCAGTGCCTCTGTGTGTCTTTCTTTGGATTTCAGAGTTGTGTGGTCTCCTGGAGGCAAAATTTATGATTATGCTGTTGGCCAGAAGGTGTCCAAAACTCTTTAGCTTCATTCTACCAAATAGTCTTCAGACATGAGTGACTAATTCACTAAATGGGTTTGATACTGAACTAGTTATCAAAAGCTGAAGAAGTTCTGGTATCCCAACTGAGCCTCATTTTTCCAAACCCAGCAGGTTTCTTTTTAAAAAAAATTCTTTTTGCAGCCTTAATCTAGTGGACATCATGGAAGAGAGTTAATATAGCAGTAACTGTTGTGAAACTTCATTTTGTTATGCAGTATATGGATGAAATAAAACCTTGTGCACCACATTGAATTGCATTGTATAGGTGCAATTTTTACCTTTTTTCTTCTTTTAAGGTAGCCTTTTATCGGCTGCCGTAAGAGAAGAGATAACTTGCTTGAGGGATCAGATTTTCATATAGGCTCCTGTTTTGCAATGGGAAATGGATAAATAAATCTGAGACACCACAGCACCTGGGATAATATCAGGCAAAATAAAATGGTACCGACTCCCCCGAGTCCAAATAAAAATGCACCGAGCGGATATCCTTTTGTGTAATTGCTATTAGATGCTCTCCGTGGTGGTGGTAGTAGTGTCTGTATCTGTAGTAGTGCTACCATCCTCAGCAGAATTTTGGCAGTCTCTATTC
Source organism: Harpia harpyja (assembly GCF_026419915.1). Classification (NCBI taxonomy): domain Eukaryota; kingdom Metazoa; phylum Chordata; class Aves; order Accipitriformes; family Accipitridae; genus Harpia; species Harpia harpyja. The sequence goes on along the minus strand of NC_068957.1, from coordinate 23,181,228 downwards.
CTTAATGTCCGTGTGCGTATTAAGCATTCAGCGGATGTGAGGAAACAGTAATTTTGTTTTCTTCTGGCACAAGCAACGTGGTGCTGGAGCTGAAGGTCCACAGAAGTCCCAGGACCCGCCGTGGGAGGACCCAGATGGCAGCTGGGGCGCGCTGGGATGACCGTGCGTGGCCGGAGGAGCGAGGCAGCAGGTCTCTGTCCTGAGCCCCAGCAAGCGCCAGCTGAAGGACCTCGGGGCAGGCAGCGGGGTAGCTGCCAGAGGAAGGTGGGTGGTGGAGCTGTCGCACTGTTCCTTCTCCCTTGGAGGTATTTCACCTCCTCGTAATAGATGAGTATCACCTCTAATGAGACTAATAAAACAGCAGACCTTTCCTGATTTTTGCCAGAGCGATGCTGTGCGTCTAAAATGATTTATAAAGTGAAAAGAGACACTTCCTCTTTGTTACAAAGATCTTATCCCCCCTACTGCAGTCTTAAACATGCTTCCCTAAATGCATGCGTGATGTCCAGCCATCCCAGCCTTTCTGAGGTGAGCCTCTATTCCCGTTTCAGACATCCTACATCAGTGTTTAAATAAGTTTTTGGTGGGTGATCTTCAGTTAAAGAAGAGCTCGCTGCTTCTGCTGGAAGTTTCACTCATCCAAAAATACTTTTCACCAGTTGGACTTGGCTACAAAAAGACTCAAAATTGCTACTTTATAGCTCCTTTTTTATCCCTTTTGCATCCTGGCAGCTGCAAGTGTTGGGAGCATATTAAAAAAAAAAAAAAAAAAATCTTATCCCAAATTCTGAATTAGAGCAGGAGTCAGAGCATAATTTTTTTTCTCCCTCTTGAACAACAAGACCTCATCAGGTCATTTAAAAATAATAATGCTAATTCTGTTGAGTGAGGCTTCATGTACTCAGGACTCTTTAGACTTAAACACAGCTAATTGATATTTTTGTTTTGCTCTGTAGGTGGTGTATATGTATGTGCAGTGTGATCTCAGGGTTTTTCTCTTAATTTTTTTCTTTTTCTGTAACTTTCTGAGGTAAAAGAAAGGACAAAATTACAGTATCTCTGTAAATCTCAAGGGAGTCGTTTGGGTGTAGTATTTCTACTCAGTAATGGAAAAATGTTCTGTACATGTTCTTAATTTGTGTTTTCCATTGGTAATGTAGAATGTCAGCTTCTAGATTTATATGTAGCTAGTACAAGGCTGCTTCAATTTCATACTTAATTTCATTAAATATGTGGGCATTTTCAGAATTTTCCTTCAGAATGTGTTGGCAGTACAGGAAAGATGGTTAGGTGGTTTCATATTTTTATAAATGTTTTAGAAAATAGAAGATTCTAGACAGCTAGAAATCTGACAGTTATGAAATCTGTAGTGAGATTGGAAAATCATTTGTAAGAAGTGGACATGTTTATTTTATGCATTTGGTAGCTAACTCTGGTCACATTTGCACTAGAGAATAAGTTACTCTGTGTTAACAAGTATACAAGAGAGATGGTTTTCTTCAAGTAGTTACCAGGTCTTTTGAAGTGAGAGGAAAAATCCAAAGGAAGGGCATGAGAATGACCCTGTGCCAGGAAGCAGACAAACTAATTGCTTGATAATAGTGGTTTTGGGTCTTTGACGTGCACTGATGTCTGTCTGCTGGCACTGATTGGCATTGTGGTAATGCTCTGTGCTCTCCAGAAAAGAGAATGGAGGATACTAAGCGATTAGAATAGGGGATATAAAAATATAACAAACTACCCTTGCTGTGAATTTTTTTAATGGTAATTCTTTTAATTAAAGCCTGTAAATAGCTCAGGTAGGTCATTTGCAGGCAGTATGTATCAAAGAGCATTACGCAAACTGCAATTTGAATTTTAAGGATTTTTGTGTTGATATTGGGAAGAGAAGTCAAAGGTGGCCTGAAGAGAAGTCAAACAGCCAACTTAAGGACTTGGGATCTATTTTTCTTTTGGGGGATTTTTGCATATCATCTCACGCACAGAGTATGGTCGTTTTACGAGTGGATGTGAAACTAAGTCAATACCTTCCATGCCCAAAACTGGGTCCTCGTCTTCATGGTAGCTTACTTTTGATGATCTTTATCTTCATTCCAGCAACCTCTAAAAAGAATTCTTGTTTTCTGTTCTGAGAAATCATCTCCAAGAATGGGTTTTACTTGGAAAAGACTTTGCAACTGTTCCCGTCAGGTATTAGAAAAGGAGAGGACCCAGGGAGGCTGTCTTTCCTTTCCTTACCTTGCTGTAGTCTCTGGATAGGCAGGTATAGCCTAGCTGACAAACAGCAGTGCCCGGCAGATCCAGTGGATATGTACGCAAGATTGGTGTTGAGAGGACTGTTTTGTAAGTGGTACAATGAAGGGGATGTGTTTATTTTATCAGTACCTCTAATACGGTAGTATTTTTAATTAATGGAATCAGTCCTGGCTGCTGCTTGAATCTCAAGTTTGAGTGATTGAGTGAAAAATCTGTGTGGAATTTGAGGGTACAAGTAACTGATACTACATGAAATGGACCATTTTATTTCTTGCAATTTTCTGTCTGCAGCAAAGTTATAAAAGCACAAGGAATAGGGTAAAGACTGTGTGCTCTTTTAGTTGTGCAGAGCAAGTTCAAGATGTAGATGAATTCAATTTACAAGGCTGTCTAGTCAGACATTAAATTAATTACAAATAGTCAAAGATTTCACAATGAAACAAACAAGGTCTTTGACATAAATTATATCCTATCATTAAAATATTTAGAAATGGGTAATTATGGTATTTAGCAATGTTATTCAAATTATAATTAATAGGAGCCTCAATAATATTACCTCTTCTTAAGTGACTTCACATTTTGAAATGCTTTCTTTTATCTTTATGTGCATTTTGGATTTAGATATCCTATTTAGGTATTTTTATACTCTTCCTTCAGGGATCATTATTCTAGTGCATCGTGTGCAGAAGTTTCAAGGTCAGCATTACTTGAACAGTTGTAATAGTCCCAACAGAAAGATAAATATATATTGACTAAGGCTGGAGCTTCAATTCTTTCAGTTGCTGAAGGTCAACAGCCCCTCTGAGGTGCTCTCCAACCTTCAAATGTCTATAGGTTAAATCACTGATGAATTACTGCACTTTCCTAAATGAAGGAAACATATTCTAGACGGAGGCAGCTCATAGTATCATGCCTGTTGACTGATACAGTCTTGAATAACTGAGAGGTAACGCTGTTCTCAGACTTCATGGAAATAAGTACAAACCCAACGGTCTGAATTTGGTGCATCGGAGCTATAATAGGGAACAAAGCTCCCATTCTTTTTATATGAAAATCCTGTCCCTTGCATGCTGCCTACGTTGAAATGTGTTTATGATAAAATAATTTTTGCTAACTTTGAACTAATAGATAGCAATCACTGAAAGCATCAGTAGCTCTTTCATTGAGAGTATCTGTGAGACTGCAGTGACAGTACTTGGTCTCAATACTCAAAAGCAGATTTCCTCAATACACTGTTCTTCCCGGCTTCCCAGTCACAGGAGAATACACAAACATGCCACACTGTAAACAATGCAGAATCTTCTCCCTCACTAAAAATATTTTGAAGGCTGGAAGTAATCCTCTTACAGAGCACTTCAAACCTGCACAGTAGGGTATAGTGAGACTAAATGAGATATTTGGCTTTGCAAATATTCCACCAGTATTCCAGAGAATATGATCTGCAAAGGTCAGCTTGAGATCACCAGGGGGGGCAGAATAAAGAATCTTATATTGTAGCTATGTGTTTTACCTCTTAGCCTTTTACATAAGCAAGCAATGTAACATCGGGATTTAGACTTTTCTGCAAGTTTAAGGGGCTTTAAAATATATTTTGATTTAATAGTATCTATTAAATACTCTTAAAAACTTCATTTTGGAATGTAATTTAAGGCATGTTATCCTAGATATTTTCAATATTTTTAATTTCAGTTTGATATTTAGAATATATATATATAGTGAAGCACACTTACGTAAGATATAAATTAAAATGTTATCTTCCAGAAGATCTATTTTAAAATTACTCTGAAGTCTGAGTTGTTCCACACAGGTTATCTGCTGCAGTTTTACTATAGCTTGTATCATGAGGTTCAGATTGGCCTGTAGCTGGTCTAGAATCAATAGCTTTATTTTTTTTATACAGAGCTATCTATATGTATATATGTGTGTGTGTATATATATATATATAGGCTATAATTTAAAATATATATAAAATACTTTATATTGGGATCTTTTTTATGTTAGTATTTTTATAGTAAGCTTGCTTGTTTCTTAATGCAAATGAAAAAGCTGATATATTTATCAACAGTGTAAACGTATTATGAAATATAGACTGACCAAACCAAGCCTTGTGGACAAAATTTTGAAATTTAGGGAAAAAGTTAAGCATCATAATGTCTGTGATACTAAGCATTCCCACAACTTGTTTGGTCACTAATTTTCACAGGAACTAGTAATTTCCTTGCTGAGAAATTTTAAGACTTCAATGCTTGACACAACAATGGACTTCTTAAAAAATTGTGGTGACACTACCCCTGAACTTCAACTGATAATAACCTGTAATAGCTTGGAACTCGGGTGTTGTCTATTAATTATAGTCTATATTGCTGTTTCTGGATCTGCTGTGTAAATCTTGGATGAAACTGTATGGGCTACTTAAACTCTGTAGACTTCAGTTTGCTTACTTGTAAGGAAGTGCAATAACATCTTTCAACTGGTGGTACATTTTAGCATAAGTAATTTGAAATAAAGATTATGGCTTCCTATTGTATTCACATATGTGAAGGTAGCTTTTAGCTTCCCAATTTCCATTTTCTAAAACTAAAGTGAAATAAATTTCAGTTTGGAGAAATAAATTTTAGTTTTCTAAAACTAAAACGAAAAAAAATTCAAAAGAAGTAGTTTACTATTTCTATTTTTAATGAGTTTATTGCAGAATTATTTATGTAACTTAGCTTTTATGTTTCAGTGGTTGAACAAAATACAGCATAAGACATCTCACTTTTGTTCCAACCATAAAACTAGGCAGTACACTGATAGATACATTGCATTTGCTTTACTGTCCAGGTAAAAATAACCTTTTAATGTTCTTATTGCTCCAGTCTAATTCTGAGTTACCTTATTTTTCTATCTTGTGTCATTTCATCCTGATGTGTTACAAATTTGGAAAGTTCCTCTTTTACTTGTCAACGTAATCTGTCATTTTCTTTTGTCAAAGCTTTTTACTTTTTACACTGAGCTCTCAGCTACCATGTTGGTATGTAATTGATAGCAAAACAATTGCAACTACAGTATTTGATAAGTAACAGTTTTCCATGTGCAAGCATAGGTATTTAATGTAATTTCTGCAAGAACAGGCATCTGTAAAGTATAAACCACTTTAAAACATGGAGTTAGAAGTATGGAACACATTTCAAGAAATCTAGTTGTCCTAATGGCAAATGAAATTCAACCCAAAAATACAAGTGAGTGTAGCCACTATCATTATCTTGAACAGTTCAGAGGAATTGCATATACAGTATAGAACTTCAGAACCTTACTCCACGTAAATAACTGCAATGTGTTGGGCAGCATTTTTCTAGTTTCAGATTTTTTTTATCCCAATTTTTCATTGTGCCATTCGTTAAATGCTGTCGTTATCTGAATACAGCTCTTGGGGTTTGGTCCAACAGTCTGCAGGAAGATGTGTTGCTAAAATGAGGAAATCTGAGAGAAACGGAGGTTAAAAAGGATTAGGTATCAGCAAATAAATTAACACAGTTTTAAAAATGCATACATTTCATAAAAATGAATGTTCTTATTTGCTTTCAGCTTTCTGGGTTTTTTTTTCTTCAGATGAAAGTTGTTTCCCTTACGTATACGTGACTCCTAGAGTTGAGAACTTTTATAAAACACCGCATACTGTGAAATCTATGAAAAACTTCTTAACATTGGTAACACAAGTCTTTGATAAGATTTGGATTGCAACAGTATACCCATAGGGGGAAATTAGGAAATACTGAAACCAAAGAGTGTATCAGCAGATAAGTGCAACCTTCTGTTTGTGCTTGTGACCATATGTTATTGTCTCAACTTCTGACTCATTGAATTCTTCCTGAAAGATTAAACCACAGGCTTTACAGTTTAAGTGACAATTACATATACAATTACATATAACTACTGAAGACTTCTTAAATGCTGCCCAGTCCCATTGAATAATTTGGTATTAATTGTAGCACAAGTGGGAAAGAAATTGTGTGGCTACAAGCTGTGTTTAAGACATGCTTCAGGTGTACCAAATCTGTGTGACCTTTAATTTGCTGTGGAAAGCCCCCTTTTATTACCATGAGATTTCACTATTGATACAATTTTCTGCATTTCAAAGGACTTCACATTTTATTGAAATTTGATTTGATGTATGAGGGTTGTATTATTTTTGTCAAATTTGTTTTTGGAAAGGATGTTTTTCATCCTTTGTTATTGTTGATCTTTAAAACTTAGACTGGTGGGGGATAAGATCCCGTTCAAAGAGAGGTAAAATTGATTTGGCCACCTATAATCCTCACTTTGCTTCCTTTGTCCTCCTGAGCTACAGCAAAGGTTGCCAGAGCAGAGAAGGATGAAGTTAGATTGGCCTGTCTTATTGCATGATTCCATGGGAGGGCAAAGCTGTAGATTACAACGGTGGTCGTGAATATTTCTGACAACTTAAAAGTGCATCCTTTTTTTTGGAGGATTGTCTGCAAGAGACTGTTTTCACTTTCCTGTCTTCAGAAAAAGCTTATCTTTGATGAGGAGACTAGGGTTGCTGCTCTGTGCCTTGTCTTACTTCTCATCTTAGTATCTTTTGGGGATCTTTTTGGCACTGATGCCCCTCTAGCCTCAGTTTCCCTGAGGATCTGCCATGTCAAAAAAATAATGTTTAAGGTGAGGTATGATCAGATAGATGATAATTTATGTTGCCTGTTGTTTTAAACCTGTTATAAACAGAGTTTCTGTTGAGTTCTGCGAGTCTTCTGCCAGATGGTCCAAACCATCAGAAATGGACCCTTATGAATATTTCCTTAAACATACCTACTGGTGGGATCTCGTAGTTATCAGTAATGATTCTAAGCATTTTTATTGTCTTACAAATAAAAAATGAACAGGAAAGGGGAAAAAAATGTAAAATCAAAACAATTTATTTCTTTAAAGACATAAATGCTAATTTAAAACAGCATAAACTCCTTTAATCCATCAAAGTTGTCACATAAATGCAGTAGCTTGGGCAGAGGATAATGCAGTTCGGCAGAATTTTCACTGTCTTATAAGTACCAAATATAGATTAATATATAGTTCAAAACACTTTAATTTTTAAACTCTTGTCTTTCTTCTTCACTGCTGAAAAATTATTCTTGAAAAATAAAGAAACTGCCCTGTGGTCAAAGATAGTCTTAACTACCTGTCAATCAAAAGGAGAAGTTTGTTGAGACATTTAATTACAAGATAATGTAGTCATCAAAATCTCGTTGTGGTAACTGACAGCTCATTTTGGACTGAAAGCGTACAGCTACCTCCCCTGAGGTCAGAGATGTTCTGAGGTTAACGTAGTAATGACAAGTCCTTTATTATCACATTATGACATTGAAAAAAATTGCAATTATACTAATAAATTAATAACAGTAATAAAATGACAGTCATAATTGCATAATATACATGTTGTCAACGGCATTTTTGTTACATGGCTGGAATTCATATTTTATCTGCATATCTTACACTATCTTAAATTTTCCCAATGCAGTACAAGCATGCAGTGGCTTCTGAAATTTCTGAAAGCCTGAGCAGTTAGAGTAACTGCTATAAATGAGACTTGAAGGCATGAGTTGTTTTTCCGTTTTATAGATTGTAAAAAAAAAAAAAAAAAAGTGAAATTGAAGAATTTCACACTCAAATATAATTAAATGCTAGGATTCATTTTTAGCCATATCACTAAAGAAAATATAATGTGTCTTATCAGATATAATATTGGGTAAAAAGCCTGAATAAATTAGACATGAACTCTTAAACTGTTGCTCCTCAGTTCATAAAAAGAAACTTAAACCCCACAAACTCAAGTTTAAGGGTACGCTGTAGATCAGTATGGAAAAGGGACAGTTCATAGTACCGTTATACTTTCTGTTATCCTCCGTTATCCTGAGAATGGAACAGCAGTTTTCTCTTTTTGCTTAGTGGAGTCAAAGTCTCTGTTGATCTATGAGGTGCAATGTATTACCCCATGAACTGGTGGTGCTCCCAGCTTCAACAGACAATGAATGTTCATTTTCCTCCGTAAATACGGAATTTCATGGCAGTTTTTTATTAATATCTTCTTCAAAGCTTTGCCTTAGAGTGGGGTAGATTGCCTATGGACAGGACCAAAGAAAGAGGTTGGGATCAAGATACTGCTAGTTTTATTTCTATGTTGTTGAATTCCTGTGAAGCTGATAAAAATTAGTTATCTTCTGATTTGATACTTAGACATACATTTAGTTTGCATATACCTTTACTGGTTATAAAATGACCCCCATAAACACTGAATTGCACCCATTTATCCATTGGCAGTAGGTTTTCTTCCAGTGCTAATGCAGCATTTTCTGGCATAAAGCTGATACCTCTCTGTCAGCTTAAAATTAATAAATGTCTTGTATGCTTGCAAGCTGATTTTTGCAGTGGGGACAAGTGTGCTTGGTCCTTTGGTCTTCTAAAGAATTCATCTGAGCTGTTGGCTCACTTGTTATTTTGCCCCTGTTTTTCATAACTACTCTGCTGGTCGTTGTGAACAATTTTAAAGTGATGTAGATGTTAAGGCCTTTCATCTTTTCCCAAATACTGTGAAGAGCATTGTCTTGACATGCAGTATCTGTTTCAAAGTGTTTTAAGTTCCAACTTCTGTTTTTTGTGGATTAAGCTCTGCGTAACTTTTATCTCCAGTCTCTTTCCTTGTTTTATTTTCTTTTTCCAGCAGAGTGTGAAAACACTACCAGTTTTCATGACCTACGGTGGTTGTTTGGTGAATTTGAGTTGGTTTAATTCTTGTTTCAATTTTCCCCTCCTTCCCTTTTTCCTTCTGCTTCTTGTCCAGATTTGCTTTCTTCCCCCCGCGTAGCATCATCACTGCTATTAGGGAACTGTATCCTAAGCACACCATATATCTGAGTGACTGTCGTCTTTAGGTGCTGGAGAACTTTTTTTTTTTTTTTCCTTTTAAAAAGAACTGGACCTATTGCTGGCATTTTCTAAATTCATGGGCACACATGTTCTGACCAGTGCAGCTGGGAACTGCAAGAGCTTAAACTGGTGAGAAGCAAGTTGCTGGGTGCGGTTCAATGAAGGATTGTAATAGGATTCTGGTTGTGTTCCTCTGTGCTGGTGAAAATATATTTTATAATCAGACATCAATAGCAGAGAGATAAAAACATGAAAAGATCACCTATGAGATCACCTATATGAGGATATCTCTAAAAAACAAAACTATGAACACTAAGGACCAGGTTATTTACAAAAATAATTTGGTAAATAAGGAGAACGTATGTATTCCTGTAGTCCTTAGATATGGGCAGCTAAATGAGTGTGCATGAATGTTAATGCTAGTTGTTATTTACTGTTGTTTATGCAACTCCTTTTGAGCCATGAATGGCTTTCAAATTATTTTTGTTGTCCTTCTGTGTAGTTAAATATTTTTATTTTATGTTTTGCCCAGTCTTCATTTTATCTGTATTTTTTATCTTTAATTCTGCTAGCATTTTTAGGGTGAGAGCCCTACAGTTTTTCTGCCCTTTAAATTAATTCATTTTTCAGTGAATACATAAGTATACCTCTTTTGGTACAGCTACACAAAAAGTAAGTAAAAGCTTAGGGTACACTCACAGTGAGGCACTGTTATCCTGAGAAAAATCCTGAAATACTGCTTTTTCCTTTGATTTGAGTTCCTTTGGAACCTAGTTGGAAGGAAATGGCAGATAAGGAACTACCAGTGTCCCATAATGCAACGTTCAGATCTGCTCCCATTCCCCAGACTGTTTGTTCTACAGGACTCCTTGGAAAGACAACTGTAATTTGAATTAGGGGTTTTTTTTATTTAAAATTTATGTAACCTAACAAGGAAAATACAAACTGATTTCTATGACATAGAAAATTTTGATAATTTAGATATCATATAACTAACATTTACAATATCAAATTTACTCAAAAGATGAAATAATTTGATTACGTTTAGGTGAACTTGCAGAGGAGGAGTTAACATATTTCCATGACTCAAAAAAGAGTTTCTTGGAAGGGTTCAAGCCATTCTTCAGTATGGGAGAAAGAACCTATTTTCCCCTGTTTCCATTACAAACTTAAGATGGAAGCAGACACCAGATGTGGAAAATTTTGATTTAAATCATTAGTAATTTGCAGGGATGCAAAATATTAACTGTATGATATTATTGCTATCTCTATAAAACCAGTTGAGAACAGGATCTTTAATAATATCATTATCATATTATGCCAGTGTTGCTATTAAGCAATAACTAATAACAGAAAAGCTGTGCAACGAACATATAATCTGTATAAAAACTAATTCTGCTCCAGACACAAAATTTTAGTTTTGTTCTTCCTGTTTTGTGTTTTGAGCAGACCATTTTGTTTGGTGGCATCTGTCCCGTGCCATTCCCTTTATGCCTTGTATGCTATGTCACCTCTTGGGTATGCTTAAGAAAGATCACCATCTGTGTGCTGGGGAAGAAGTGGCTTGCCCCTTAATCCTCAGAGTTTGAGATTTTCCAATACCAAGCACAAATGCAATATGGCAGTAGCTGGAGAATAATGAATTGCCTAGTTTTTCATGTGTTTGCAAGCAGTCTGTAAATAGTATGTAATATTCTACACTTTTTCCTTTTTAGTTTTCTTTCTGAAAACTCTTACAATTTCTTTTCTTCTGAAAGCGGTAAAATATTATACATGAGGAATATATAAATGACCCATAGAGGACAGCTTTTACTGTGACAGAACATGTTTTATTTGTAGGTGATCCTCGACCTGTGCTTCCTAAAGAGAGTCCAACAACTGTGTTATAATACTTGGTTGGAAATTAATTACTGACTGCTATATAGAAAGAATAAAGGTGGCTTTGGGGTTTTTTTTTCAGCTCTGCTTAAAAAAAAACAACAAAAAAACCCCAAACCAACACCCACCCCCCCCCCCCCCAAACAACCAAGTTTAAGCTTCTAATATTAGTTATAATTAGTGCTGAGTATTTTTTTGGATTTTTTTGACACATCTGATTCTTAACTTTTGTTGCTTTTTTCTGTAGCTGAACACTTTCTCAGGAATACTTTTTCAGAGTAAGAGGCATAAATTAATTTTTTCCTTTAATATTAGCAAAAGTGATTTTTGACTTGGATAACATCATAGAAACCAAAGAATTTAATGTTGAATAGTTACATGAGTTCTAAGTAGTATGTTAGCTGATGAATTCCCTGATACGTAGCTCAAAAAATTATAAAACGCAAGGAAAATAAAAGTTAAAACTAATGTTTCATTAATTTATTAACCTAGATGCATGAGTCATATATTTCAAAAATTCAGGTACAGTTTACGCAGTATGATTACTTATTTTACTGTTCCTGTGCACGTCAGTAATTCTCTGGAGATACTGATGAGTATCAAATAATTAATTCAGTTGAGAATTTTTCTCTCTAGCAATGGGTAATTTGTGAGCTTAAGGGGAAAGGCTTTTTTTAAACTATCCATTATTCCTAAATTTAGTTTGTATCAGTGATGATTTCCTGTTCCAACAAAACTTAAATGTGAAAGGTCCTTTTATTTGAAAGATTATCTGGGTTCAAAAGAAATGTAAATGGTAGATATTACTGAGATGGCTGATATTAATCCCATTAAAAAAAAACCCAAACCCAGAACAAAAAAACACGCCGCCTTTTAAAGTACGAGGAGTTGGTATTCACTTTGTATTTGGATGTATCCACTGTTGGTAAGAAATCTGTTTAGTAACAAATACCTTTCATACCAGTGATGCTAGACTATTTAGCTGCACTTTTCTGGGGGTAGTTAGTTGATGTGCCATGTTTTGCTTTGGCTGTTTGTGTCTCAAATGAAAGTAGACTTACTTTTTATCTCCTTTTTGGTTACACTGTACTGCTGATGTTATTTCTGCAGAAGTGGATGCTCTTAAAAATACATGAATGGCAGCTAGAAAGAAAATCTGAGACATAGGGCACTGTTAGTTGAAGCAGAGGATGCTGATACAGATAATGCCAAGATAACTGATTTTGAGTGGAAGAAGTACATGATAGTTTCTGAATCTATGTCAAGAAAAATAATGTAGGTCACTTAGGTTTCTAATCCAAGGCCAAGATGTTTGGATCATGCTGAATAAAAATTTTGTGAGAAATGGCTAATAGTTCAATAACTATAAAGTATGTCATAATTGGATGACATCTTTTATGCAGTGATATGAAATAGATTTCAGGTCTTTTTTACATAGCAACGGTGTATGCATATTATTTCATGTATTAATACTTCATAACAATGCAATGGTATTTACAAATGTGTAGAAATAGCTGAAAGATAATTTCATAAGTCAGTATAGTTTTCTAAGTAGAGAAGTGTGTTGAATCTACTGAGATTTATTTGTGTCTGAAAGGACTGCAGTCAGTAGACATGATCATATTTTTTAGATGATATTCCAAGACTGCATTGTTAAACATACTAGACTAGGTAACCATAATAGTTTTCCATGACCTTGATGTCTGTGGTCGCAGGTGTTAAGCCCTGCCTTTACCATTGGCCATACAGATGAAGGTCCTCCTTTGTTTTACACTAAGAGGTATTTGGAGTTTTTGGTTGTTACAGTTTAGCCTGAAGTTGGCAAGAGCCCGTGCGTTGTGTCAAAGTCTGCTGTAGGGGATGTTTTTATCTGCAGGGTGCCATGGATTGCAAAAGATACCCATCCCGAACTGGGAATACTGAAATTCCCATATAATAATGAAATGCGTGGAAGCAGATCTCCACCTGGAACAGACTGGGCACATCCTGAGCCTCATATTTCATTACTTTACATTTGCATTTAATCACAGCCATAAAAATTTGATGTAAACCATTACAGACTGGTTCATCGGTGTATGGTTTGTTTCTTGTTTGGTTGGTTTTGTTTACACCAGTTTTCCACAGGTACAATGATTACATGACATGAGGAATGCTGCAGATCAAATGGCTCTTGCTGCTGAGTGCTTCCCGCAGGCAGCACCATTCCCAGCGTGTGCAGGGTGAGTCACAGCCTGCACTTTCGTCCAGATCCCTCGCTGTGTATAGGTCATTCAGTAACCAATTGAGTGGGCAGAATCTTGTTCACATTTAAAGTATGATTAGTTTCTTTATTGGATTTTAGGTTTGGGTTTTTTTAAAAAAAAGAAGGTAATGTTTTGCTGGTTTTACACAGACCTATTATTGCAATTCTTCCATTTCACAAGAAAACCAGTTAGCAGTTAAAAGTGACATTGCAAGAGTACTCAAAATGTTTTGTAAGAGAGAGCATGTCAAAGGCAGATAAACAGAAAGCTTAACCCAAATTTCAATAAGCATATTTTTGTAAACTCTGAAGAAATCAAAGGTCAGATGCATGCATAAATATTCAGTGATATTTTACTACTTTTTCATCCCAGTTGCTTTTTCTGTACAATACAGCTTTTGAGGGCTTTATAAGAGTGTATGTTTTGATTTTAATTGTGGAATTTGCTTTCAGAAAATATATTTGACATTTGCTTTGAACATTTTAATCTAATACGGTAAAGAAATTAACCTTGCTCAGGACTATTTATCTAGAAACATATAGAGGACTTAATGTTGTATTGCTGATATCTAAATCTACAGATACAAGAATTCCATTGTAGGGGAGAAACTGGTTGGTTTTTGTCAAAAGTTTTATCAGGCTTCTGAAGTCGATGGGAGTTAAACTCACAATCCTTCTCATCAGAATTTCAGAGGTTTTGCGAGTATGTTTATCCATAGTGTACACCGTGCAGTGTCCCTTTTTTCTGTTCTGTTTTCCTGCTCTTTGAAACATTTATACTGTAAGATCTTACTGATCTTTATTTAGAGAGTGTGTGTGTATTTATATCTTTTCTACATTTGAATTTAAACAAAATCAAGCATAAAACTCAGAATTCAAGAGCTTGTGTCTTTGAAGGTTTGAATCTCATGCGAATGTCTTATATGATGCCATGTCTGGCCTGTTTATTGGGAGTACTTTATTGCTTTAATGCTTACATCTCTACAGAGTGACTACAAAGTGTTTACGTGTTAGTGCTTCTCTGGTTTGCTTTAAGTTATATGCTAGACTCATGCTCAGTCTAGGTATGTATAAATGGTTATACAAGGGGCTAAAAAGATGCAAAAGTTACGGCCTGTTGTTCAGATTTTTAGACTTACTAGAGACATCTAGCTCTAGGCTGGCCAGCTTTTTTTTTAAAAAAAAAAAAGATTATTAAACTTTCCCTATGTTTATGAAAAAGTAGCAAGTTACTTATTTTTACTGTTGTCCTTCTTGCATGTAAGCTTGTTTTGTATCTCCAATTTGCCTCTATTCCTGCTGGTTGAAGCTGATGCGCATTGCTGGTGCTGTGTTCACATAAGTCCGCTTTAGTTGAGGTGGAATTTTCCTTAGGAGGTTTGGGGCAGGGGGGAAACCTTCTACAAAAGAAGTTCCACATAAATCTACTTTGTGCAATTCTTTTACTATATTGCTTCCCTTGTAATGGGGAAAGAACCCAATAAAAATTCCCTTATTTGATTCTCACTTGTTACTATATAACCACTGTTTTACTTGTGACTTATTTTATCCTTGTTACCTACGTTCCTTTCCATCTGATCTTAATTTTCCAGGATCCCCTTTCATTTCATTTTCTTACTTTGTTTCATTTCCCTTTCTTCCTTTCCCGTTTGATCCAGGTAGTCCTTGATTTAGTGAACAAGTTTTGATGATAGTGTGAAAAGTCTAGTCCTTGCAGTACAGCAAAAGGATGTGGAACTCATCAGCAAGGATTCTGTGCAGTTCACGGAGACGTGCTTGGCTTCTGCAGGGGGAGTACGCGGCTGGTGAAATAAATACTGGTGAAATGGCACGTAAGCCAGAGAAAATAAAACCGGAAGCCTTAATTCCTCAATGCGAAACTTAACACTTCATGTTCCATTTTCAGCTTTAATTTTTAGAAATGTTGAGAGACCATGGTAAGAATCAAAACTGATACCACCATTTTTCTCATGGTGAAGCAACAGAAGTCTAGCAAATAACATGAATATCTTTATTTCTGGAAGGAAGAAGACACAAAAAAAGGAAACCAGAATGTAAAACAATCCCTTTTGTTCCCCCAAATCAACACTGCTCCCCCCCTCCCCTTTTTGCCCCAGAGTTCTTGTTTTGCAGTTATAATGCAGTCTCCAGCCAGTTTTCATTCAAGTTAGAAGATGGGGATATTATATGCTTTTGCTTTAGCTTTCAAGTCATTTACCTCTATTTTCTGAACTGCAATTAGAAATAAACTTTTTTCTTGCCCCTACTTCTCTTCTTGCATTCTAGGGTAGCAATTAAGAAGAACTGGGTGAATAGGTTACCATTTTATCCAACTCTATTACTCAGACTGATGGGGCTATTAGATAAAGGCAAACTGTAATTCTTTATTACCTGCCTGGCTCATTTCTGCACTTTGCCCTGGAGAAGAGCTGCATAAAAGATCAGAGTGTTATTGAAAACTCCTGAGCAAATATTGAGCAAGTTGCTTGGTCACTCAGGTAATGACAGAATTTCATGGAAAGGTAATGTGCACATGTGAGTGGTGCCCATTTGTTTGGGTAAATATGTGGCGAGAAACTGCTGGCATGGTATAGCTGAAGTAAGATGGCTTTGGGAAAGAATAGCTGAGAACACTTCGTATATGATAAATACGCTTATAATTAGTGAGATCATTAGCATGGACACCATGTACTTAAGTATTCACAAAGAAGTCTTTAAGCTAAGCAGTTAGCTTCACAATGAAGGAAAGAGACAAAATGAATTATATACAGCTGAATAAGCTTTTCAGAATCTCCAAGGAGGTGACTTGTCTGTTGATGGCCAGTGGGGGTCGAAGAGTGAAATAATTACTTAACAGCGTGTAAACAATGTGAGATGTGAAGTGTGCATTTTTTTCCTTTTCTTTTTCTTTTCCTTTTTTTTTTTTTCATTGAGAGAGTTTCTTGTTGCGATGGCTCCACTGGGACAAGCAGCAGAGAAATTTGATTAAATGGATGCCTGGGGTCATGACCCTGTCTAAACATGCTGCAGCTCTCAGCATTAATCAAAGAATGTTAAAAAAAAATTCTGACCTTGCTGCATATGAGTATTGGTGAGCTCTGAATGCAGCTGTAGATGGATAGAGGGCTGTGTGTGGCTGTGTGAGCGGCCTGCTTACAAAGAAAAACAGAAGAGGAGGCAGGTTTCAAGGACAGTGGCAAGCCGTCATGTTGTTTCAGTTCATGTTATGGGACTTTCATGTGATGATAGCCCATCAACAGCAGTGAAGTTCAGAGATCCCATTAGAATGCAGGTTTTTATTATGAACTACTGCTGCTTGAACCCTGTGCATGGAAAATATTTATAGCTCAGTGATACATGTGAGACCTGTGGGTCCAGAAGGATTCTTGGCCACTTCCCCTTAATTTAAAGGATCTGAAAGTACAGAGAAAGCAACTCTCTTTCATAGCAGTAGCCAGGATTAGTATCATGCTTATCGTTTTAAGTGTAGATTCTTAAAGAGTTCTTGTAGTACCAGGGTGAAAGGTCTTGATTTTTACTGAGCAAATTACATAGTAATAGAGATTACAATAAATCAGAAAATGAGATGTGGCCGTAAGTCTACAAGTGTTTGTTTTGGTTTGGGGTTTTTTATTTATTTTATTTATTGTATTCTGGATGGCTACTGAAAGCTCCTCATCTATTTTATTTAGCTCTCAGTACCAGCAATTCTCATTGGAAGCAAGAATACTTTGGGTAGACAGAGTTACCGTGCAAGTCAAGTCTCATTAATGTCCAATTTTGAAAACAGTCCAAGATAGGGATAGATCTTCCATCTGTCTTTAAATTATTTACCTGGGTATCGGAAGCAGTGTAATCACAGTAGCATACTAATTTCTTACCTGTTACCCCACTGTAGAATGGGATGCTACTTCTCTAAAAGGAGTTTTGCAATATTTCGTTGTCTATTTTACTTCTGTTGGATGATGTGAAAGGCACTAAAGAACAGTGTTGTGCATAATTTCATAGGCTGTGAATCAGAAACATGACCCTAGTTAGTAGAAGTCCATAGTTTGAATTGTAGTTTGTCCTCCTTTGGACAAGTTTTTAAAGGATGCAGTCTGGCAGTCTAGTGTGTAGGTAAACCAAGTAATAAAATGGAGATGACACCTGGAAACTCAGCTGTATTTAAAGGCACATTAGTTAGCTTTCACAAGGCACATGACTTAATTTATTTTCCAATGCCCTCCGTGTTCCACTCTCTACAAGGAATTTGTTGGATGCTCTTTCTTGAGAGAAATTAGTAAATTATGTAGAAATAATTTACACCTAATCTGAGTAGGATTTAAGGGAAAATAAAATATTACACTAGTATAGACCTTAATTTTTCAAGAAGGTAAGAAGACAAAGGAGATGATTGACTCTGTGTTAGAGGAATTAGTTTGGTCTTTCTGTCTATTGTTCTTCCTAATGGTGTCAGTATTATAAAACATTCTTGAGCTCATTAATGGAAACAGCTCCCGTACATTTACATGTTGGATTCTGGGCAAAAACAAATGCCTGAAATTAACAAATTAGAAAATATTAAACTAAGAACAGGTGTAAATAATGTGAATATATGTGTAGAGCATCTATATGAAGAAAATATCCCAGAGTTTGGAAACATCTGAAGTAGCTGGATAGGGAAAAGAGGTAGTAGAGATGACATTCAGTGCTGCAGTGAGAACAATAGATCCATGCTGTGAACTGCAGAAACCTTCAGCCGACATTTTATTTCCAAAGTATACTACTGATTCATCATGGAATTCTTCATGAAGCATGGACCTGCATTCAGAGGTCACTGGTTTTACTGTCATAACATTGCATGAAAGGCCTAGCAAGCCAGTTATCAGTAGAGCTATACTGTGTGTGTTACTGTGATAGAAAAGTTGCAAAAAGCAAGCCAAATACTTGAATTTCAGTATTCCAAAATAATGATATATGAAAATTAGTTTTAAAGATCATGTGTGTAATCTCAGGAAAGTGGCCTCTTAAGAGACCTAGCAAGAACCACCAGTTTTGGATGGGTTTTAAATCACAATGTAAATCACTGATGATAAAACCAAAACCTGGCCTAGTTGTTGCTGACTCCTGCATAGCCTTGTCAAACTGAGATCACTAACATAGGGACCATTATTTTTGTTATTCTTCTTGGCCTTCCTGGTTTTAGCTCCTACCTTCCTTGAAATTCCTTCCTGAAGAACAAAATAACATTATCTTAGCTCTGGACCTTCTCATAGGCATAATACCTTTTGGAAAGTCACTGATCGAAAGAAACTTAGTCTTTGAAAAATATTCAGCAGTGCCAGTGAGTTGGGGGGGGGGGTTTGTTCGTGGGGGGTTTTTTTGTTTTTTTTTTTTTTTTTTTGAAGCGGAACCATGGAGAACTTGGAGAAGCAGAGGTGCAATTTTCTACCATGCTACCATTTACAGTTTGGAGGGGCAGTTCAGGTTTCACGTGGAGGTAAGCATCAACTGTGGATAGCTATTATCTAGAACGTGACATCGGGTATAGCCTTCTGCAAGGGCTGCTCTGTGGGCAGGTGTAGGAGCTATTACGCTATGGAACATGAACTCAAGGTGAAGGGTACTCAGGGCTACCTGTGGGCTAGTCCCAGTGCCTACAGGGGAGTGTATTTAACTTCAGCTGTGGCTTCCCTGTTTGCGTGGGCAAATCCTTCCTGCCTGGCCCTCCCATGCTGTCCTCTATACATGGTACTCTTCCAAAACAAGCTGCTGTTGCTCTGTTTCCCCGCTGACTTACAGCCAGTGTTCTTCGTTCTTGTGCTTGGGAAGGGAACAAGACCTCTTATGCTTCCCCCTTCTTCCTGGGTATTATCAAACAATTAATCTCTTCTGCAGTTGAAGGGTAATGTTGAGCAGCAGTTACAAGAGGAGCAGGAATTGTGACATAGGGTTGGACTGAATTCCTGGTGGTTTCACAACAGCTCTGAACAATTGTCAGAATACTGTATAAAGAGTTTTGGTCTTTGCTTGTCGATGCAGGTTTGAGTCAGAAGTCAAAAGTTGCCACAGGTAGGCTTGGATTTTTCAAAGAAAACCAATCTTTTTCCATTGAAACCAGAGACAGTATTTATATGATACTGTTCAGTCTTGGCTTTAAGAAAAGAGTTAATCCAACAGCAGGTGTTTTTCAAAAATCCACCTCAGTTTCCCACCTCCTGAGCCTTTAAGCCCTTTTGAACTCCTTGAAGAGATTTGGACAAGTTATGATAATAAAGGCAAGCTTTTGGGTGTGCCACGATGGGCCCCAATGCTTACTTTGAGAGAGAGAATAATTAAGTTTTTTAAAAGTGGCTTTTATACCAGTATCAAAAAGTTCACTGCATCTGTCAAATGCATGATTGTTGGATATGATCCCCTGAGGACTGTTAATGTACAAAGCCCTTCCGGTGGGGGACAGAGTTAAAGTTGTTCAGATATTTTAACCGTGCACTTCTCATGTATTTGATTTGGATGCAGTTAATATCTGAATTTCTTAAATTACAGTGCTCCTAGGAGAAATATTTCATAATGGTAACTTTTGAAAAGTTTTAAGTTATGATAAACATTCCTGATATTTTTATTTTTACCTTATGCTATTTTTTGTCTGTGACTTTGGCTGGTACTCAATATGTATTTCTGTAATTGCTTATATTTGTCTTTAAGAACAGAGGGTGGCTGCTGTTGAACTGAAGGTGATAGAGGTCATTGCGTTGATGTCAGGCTGTTTGTATTCTTATAATTGCAGTGCAGAAGAGGTTTTTTTGTTCATTACAGAGCAGATTATTCATATATAAATTCCTTTCTGTGAATGTTTCTGAAAAGGAATTAAAAAAAATCCTTGCACATCAGTGTCCTTTTACCATTACCCTATATAATCATAACACATTATGCCATAACTAACTCTTGTGGATTTCCTATTTATGAGACTTTTTTCTAATAAGAATTATATAATTTTAGAAATTTATTTTAAAACCCCATTTTTATTCACTTTGCAAGTGGCATTTTATATTGTAAGACAAGCGAAATGGACAGTGACTTTTAAATACCTTTTTTAGCTATGCTACATGTAACTTGTGTTATTAAAGTTGAAAGTTTCTTTATCTAACACAGAAAATTTTTTGTATAAACACAAAAGTGCTTATTTTTGTGTAATAGAGAAGAGGAGATGATGACCAGGTCTCAAGTTATGCACATGCATTTAAGACTCATTTAATGTGTTTTTTTAGCAAAATGAGTAGCCTGAGTAGGAGTTAACAGGTTAAAAAGAATACGTTTATAGAAGCGTTTGTCCTAGGTTAAGAAGAAACATAATAGTGATCAGTAAAATGTTTTAGATAATAATATAATTTTTGAGAGACTAGTATTGTGTATTCAGTGTTTCACATCATAATGCTAGGCTTTGAAGGTTTACTGTAACCTTGTTTTTTCTCTAAAAGTTAACTTACTGATTGTGAAAGTGGAATTGACCCATCTGTAGACTGCAATCCCCAGCTTCTGCAAAGCATACCTAAATACCTATGTTTTATCCCTGCTCCAGATACATTGTGAACCATTCCAGGGTTAAGAATGAATTTTTCTGTTCTGCCTCTGCAGTGTTTAATCTCTAATGAGTCTGCCAAGAAGTGTGCTAGTCATGGCTGAAGTACTTCTGATGGGTTGTTCTGTTCACTCTGGGCTGGACTGACACCGCTGATGATTTTTTTCATTGGTCATCAAACATCTGTCAGATGGTAAAAAAAATTCTTTTAAGTTACACAGACCTATACCTACAACTGAAGCTGAGTTAAAATGGTCTCATGATCTTTGCTATTGCTTTTTGCTGCTTGGGTCAGTACTTTCTCCACTCCATCCTTACATTCATCTTATTCTTGCAACTCTGCTCCTGTTTGCTGCTGCTTGTGTGTGTTCTCTAATACCATCAGAAGCGCAGCATGCAAACGGTGGTGGTTTGTTTTTTTTTTTTTTTCCCTGTTCTTTTTTTGCTCCCCTTTTTTTGACATGACATTTCATGCAATTTTCTTAGATCCTCCTATCAAAAACATGAGTGTCAAATGGGTAATTTTTTGGATATGTAAATAAAGAAGATAGAGCACAATTATCAGAATTTTTTTTGATGAAAGTTTTTAACCAGGACTGGTGCATGTAGTTAGGCTCCCCAAGGGCAAAACATTGCGTGACTGTTATTAGAAGAGGATGGGAAGTTGCATGTTGCAGATTTTGATGAAAATTAAGTGATTTCTATAAATGTCATAGTATTAGAGTACAAATAAGGCCAATATCTGTGTGTCTTTAATCTCTGTACACATACTTAAATACAGAGCCTGGAAGCCGTGGTTCGGTTGCCTTATAAGTCATGTGTTTATTCAGATATTAAAAGGAACTTTATGAAAAGCATACTTTTTAACAAAATGTTTTGTTAAAAAGAGTTAAATTTATTCGTCATTCTTGCTAAAACAATTCTACAGTAAATATTTTAAGTAAGTTTCTTAGGGAACACAATGGGCCATCTAGACTCAAGTCACATTGACAGCACTAAAAGGCATTGCTCGATTTATGAGAGCACTCTGTTTACCCAAGAATGTAGAAATTTCCCTTTCTAAATGGGACAGCCTTATCTTTATTATTCCAGTGCCTTTTAGTTTACAGTTCTGCTGTAAGCAATGTTTCAGGAGCTTATTTCAGGATTCCTAAATAAATGAACAGACAAAATTAATGCTCAGTGCTAGCAATCTGCATTTTATATATTGTGCGATTGAAAGTAAGCCTTGCTGAACAGCAGAAAAGAAAAATGATGGTGCTACTTTATTTATACAGAATTTATGTGCTAACAGAAGGTAAATTGAGCTTCTGAAAATACACCTTGTTTACAAATCTAGGTGTTTTTTTAAAAAACACAAGCCAAACCATGATGGCAATGAAAATCCAGTTCCAGGAACATCAAAGAAGCCATTCTTTTTCTTTTTAATCAAATATGTGTCACAATGGATATAATTGTACGTCATATTTACTCAATTCATGCAAGACCACTACCAACCTGCACATATCATAGCTGGTTTATAAATGCTTGTCTGTCACGTGAATGGGAATAAAGCCAATTTTTTACTTGCAAAAAGCAGCATTCCATTGCATAAACCAAATAGTCTAATGTTAATTGTGTTGTCCATATCCGGATGTCCCCAGGAAGTATCACTTCCACGCATTAATACGGATGCAGGGGCTTTGTGTGCACAAGAAAAGTTTTCAATATGTTGTGTCAATAGTAACTAGAAAAACAGCTGATGAGAGTTCAAGCACAGAGCGTTATTTTCTTGCTAAGATAAAATTCTACAAAATATGGCAGCTGATGAGAGCTAGAGCAATGTGTACTGTTTCCATCTTAAGATAAAAATCTGATAAAGAGAACAGCTGATGTAAGTTAAAACAGAGTGTACTATTTATATGCTAAAAATAACATTTGGAATGCTTTTGTGTTATCTTTGCTGTCTTGAGCAGCAATTAATAATTTATTCTACCTTTCTTAATCTGTTTTTCTCTCTTTTTATCAATGGACCTTCACTGGAAAAAACACTGTGACAAGTCAGTAAGATTCTGTGATTTGATATGTCTTTAATTGATAGAGTGTTCTCTTTTTTTAAGCATACTGCTACTGGAATACCTCTCTCATCTGCAGCTGAAATTTTACTTAATGTGCTTTTTGCAATTCTGTTTAGTTTTGCATGTGGCTGGTTCCCTCTTCCACTCCCTTCTTCATCAAATCAACCGTCATTCTCGAGGGTGAACCTTAAAAAAACCACCCCCCACCCCAAACAAAAACAAATCAACCAATGCCAGAAACAACCCTAATGCTTGTTGAACCAAACTGATGGTTTCAGTTGATTTAGGGAAGGACTTTGGCCATGGAATAAGGTATTCAGCTAATAAATTATCTGCCAAAACCCTTATTTGTTCTATTTATGTACAAGGTAGTCAGGTTCCTATGTTAAAAGTTTTTGGGTTTTAGTGATTTAAATAAAAATAATCTTTAAAATTGATCTGATTTTTTCCTCGTTAGTAATGTTTATCCCCTAGATTTTTGCTCAAGGTCTTGCGATCTTATTGTAGAAATTTAATATTAGTTTAAAGTTGATGAGAGGCCCATGGATTAAAAAATTCTAATCTGAACACAGGGCCTAAAGTGCAGTTTGGAGAACAAAAATCAGTGATGACCAGGTTGCTGCTCTTGGGAGATTGAGATTTAACATTAATTTATATCGCTGGCCACGCTTCATAGTGATTAAATATGGAAAAGGTTTCACCTAACTTCTTAGTTTACTCATTTTGCGCGTTTTCTTTACTTTTTAGGATGTATACCAATGAAGGAAATCATTAAAGCATTTCATATGTTTGCCTAACTTGGCTTTTTTGTCCTCAGAGTGCTTGTGCTGCTTAAATGCATTTTGAATTTTCCCAGGCTTTTGAAACAAGTAATGAATCAGCCAGTGCAACAACAAGGCATGCATTTAGGACTCGTCGCAGCCTCCCTGTCCATCCCCTGCGTCCTCGGCGCAGGGACGCGCTCGCACGGTCTCTCTCGTTACAGCCTAACTTCAGATGTTTGTCTTTCCCTAATTAGATACACGTAATCCATTCACCCGGGTTGTGACGTTCCCCTTCTCTTGTCCTCGCTGTCTTTGGCCAGACAATGAGCACAAAGATACAGTAGGACTCGTTTTCTCATTATTGATTTCACGCACCAGCTGGCAGCTGTTTTAGCTTGTTCGTTTTTATAACCCTCTGGGCAACTTTTTAAAAGTACTTTTCTTTGACCATCTGCTAAATGCAATTGGTTTAATAATTAAAGACTTGCCATCCTTTTCGGGTAAATACAAATGCTGTTTCTGCAGCTGAGAGTTCAGCATTTTTGTTTCAAGCATAGGTGGGATGTTTTTCGTCAGCGCTGGGAGTGATGCAGTTGCTCTGCTGATAGAGTCGCAGCTCCTCCAAGGATCCCATCTCTCATGTTAATAAGGGGTTGGGGGGGGGGGGAACTTTTCTGGGAGTTTGTTTCACATCACAAACCTAGCGCAGGGTGTGGGGAGGAGGGGGTCGTGTCCAAGCTCCGCCTCGTTTTAAGTCCTTAGAATTCCCAATTCTTGCATTTGTGGGAATTCGGGGAAAACCTCTCCACTAAGTGCGTAAGCAGTGTATTTCAGTCTGAACCGTGTATCGAGTGCTGGTGATAAGGAGCAGAAGCATTTGGAGGTGTTTTGCCAGTGCTAGCTGTGGCTGTACTGATAATAGCAGGCTTTGGTACCACCATCTGCCTCTTCCCTGGCTGGGGTCAGGGTGGCAGCAGCAGAACCCTTTCTCAGCACAAACTGGAAACTCTCGGAAACTATAAAAGCTTCATAAGTTTTCTGGTACATTCAACTTCTTTTTTTTCTTTTTCCTTTGATGAAGTGATGGGGAAGTGAGACTCTAGTGTCTTACTTGGACTAATTTGAGATAAGATTATAAGCAGTATGTTAAAGTTTTTGTTGTTTGGTTTTTTTGTTTGTTTTTTTTTAAAAAAAGAACTTTATAAAAGCAAAAGCATAGACAGTAGGATACTAATATGAATGGGTCCCTTGGAGCCCCTGGTTTTTCCATGTTGCGTGCTTCATAAGCAGGATGTGTAAAAAAGATCCAACCTTAGTTTGAACTCATCTTTATGCTGTGATTAGATCTAAACTTTCCCATGATTCCCTCAAAAAGGGCTGCTGAAAAATCCGTCTGTTTACCAAACAGTTTACCATTTGTTTCAGATGTACCTCAAAGCTGACCTGTAGGATTACTCTCTTGAGAGGTGAAAAAGGGTAATTCATTTTTTATGTTCCTTTAATCTTGGAATTCTTTCAAGAACTCTCTATGCAGGAATCGGTGCATTTTATTTTGCTATTGCGTCATTTATTCACCAAACATTCTTTGCTGCACAATGTATGCTTACAAAATTGGTTAGAAATTCGTGTGGAAGAAGAAAGCCTGTCTGAATTTGTGGGGGTTTTTAAATACAATTGAATAAGACTTTTTTCTACAGAATGAAAAAGGAAATAGTCATATGTTTTCGTAATAAGATGAAAGATATCTGTGTTTGCTTTGAGATTTTTATGTTTGTTTGTTTTAAAAGTATTCCCATCTTTAATATTTTTGTTCTTTACAAACATAATCTTGTTCCAGACAGCTGTGATCTCTGGTCTCCTCTAATTCCTAAAGTAGACAAGAGCAAGTCAAATTTTCCAGAGTATCTGGCTAAATATCCCCTGAAATATAATTGAACTGAAACTGAATGCTTACAGTAAAAGTTCAGATTAGAGTGCAAAGTTTGCATGAGAAATTCCTTTCTTGAACTTAATCCTGTGGTGGTTTTCATATGAAGCATTCTCATCATAGATTTCATGGTTGTAGTATTTTTTTAGATTGCAACAAGTATGCACTAAGCTGTATAAACCATGCTGTGCTTTGGATAGGTATTTTTCTTTCAAACAAACCTCCTCACTTCTCTTCATTTTCTGCTGCTTAATTTCATAAGCTGACTCTCTTTGTGAGGCTGTTAATTACAAGCCTGTCGGAACTCTATATAAATGTGAAACAGGCAGAGGAGATAAATATAATTTCTTGTATTTATTGAGATAGCACAGTTGACAAAATCAGTGACAGCTGAACAAAGCACATTTAGGTCAAAATGATGTTTCTCTTTAGTAGGTTAGAATTACTCTTCCTTGAATGCCCTAAACCTCTTAACGTGTTTCACAATACTTTGTATAGTTTCTTTGAAGTGTCCTTTTCCTGTGCTAAGTTTAGTTGTAAATGAACTGCAGACAGATGAATGGCTGATGGGCCAAGGCAGGGAATTCAGTTCAGGATCAGGCCGTGAGCTGCAGTGCAGCTCTCGTGGTGCAGCTCTACCGTGGGTAGAAATCTGGTCAAATCCTGCAGGTCCTATGAGGACTGCATGAACCACTGCATTGGATTTTATTTAAATACAGTGAATGCTCCTTGATTTGCTCCTAGATACTCTTTATGTTAACTTCCTCAGGAGTGTAGGAGAAACTGCTCATCCTCTTCCTCTCAGTGCTGATCTACACAGACAACTGAATGCTTGTTTCTGAAATTTTTGGAAGTAGGTTAGGAAAGAAAACTCTTAAAATCGTATCTCCCCTTAGCCCCGCTGACCCTTCCCTACTTTGGAGCTGCACCCCTTTCCCAGAGAGAGAAGGGCAGAAACCCCGGATGGGGTTTGTGGTGCAGTGATCCATAGGTCTAAACCTTGTGAACAAGTGGATTTATTGGTTTTTTTGGTAGCGTTTTACACCCAACCTTTTTCCACTATACAGAAGGCAAATTCTTTACAAAGAATAATGCAGTCCAGAAATAAGTTCAGGGTCTTTAAAAGGAACAGTAATCATAAAATGCATTTGTGTGTCTGCATTTCCCAGGATAAATATTTTTGTTCGTGCCAAGTAATGATGTGACATTGGTACAAATTCTGAAGGCAAGAAATGGTGTTTCATAAGGTTTTTTTCTTTTTTTTTTTTTTTCTTTTGACAAAACTTACCCAGATTTTTTTACTCTGAAGTGGCTTTTTCAGTTGCTGGGCTGTGGGGTGGTGTTTCTGACAGGCAGGTTTCTTTGGGATGTGGCTACAGACAGCTGTCTCCTTTTGAAAATGGACTTCTGGCTTTGAGGTGCGGTTTGAAATGGATGTTGACATGTGTAAATTAATCCAGTTTGTCACATACATTGGAGAGTGGCAGTGAGTGGGTTTTTTTCCCCCTTTCCTCTTCAGCCTGTCCCCTTATAATAAAAACATACGTAGAGTTTTTCTTACACTACAGCTAGAGTCATTATGTAATTACTTAATTGATCCCCTATGGGAGATGCCTCACATCTCTGCTGCAGGATTCTACATCATGGTTCAAAATAAAAATGTGAAAGGATTCATTCTCCACTAAAATGTGTATTTTCTGTACTATGCCATTGATTGCTTTCAGATGGTGAACCGGAAAGGATTTATGTCCTACTGCACTGTTCTATAAAGATTGTCAGTAAAAATGGGGTCTGCCTGCAAAACTTGAAGTCCTGAATAATTCCTGTGCTTCTAAAACTGGAATACAGACTCTTCAATGGAGTAAATCATAGATAATACTATAAGCAATACACTAAAAATTTGATATATCAAGTTTTGTCTCTAGTCTAATGATAATGTTAATAGTTATAAAAATAATGTTTTATTTATGGCACTGAAGGCATTTAGCGCATTAAGGGATGGTCTAGAATAGGTCTAACTTGCCAGCTTTGTTCCTGTCTCCATGATGGTGCAGTACGTTGTGTGTGCCCTTGTTTTCAGTCATACGGAACGACTGATGCCCTCACCTATATACAAAAACAGTCAAACATTTTGCAGATATAATGAAGTGGATTTTTCAAGCCTCTTCTCTAGCTTGTGGCATTTGTGCAAGCAGTTTATGCTGATCTTGGTGAGATTTAATTGTGCAAATAATTCCCGCAGGACAGAAGGGGATGTTAAACACTTTGGACGGTACAGGAGAAAACACGGATGGTCAGTGCTTCTATGGTATAATCTTTAATTACAGATAATGCAAAACAAACAGCGTATTGAGAAGTTTTTTAGCTAATGTTAACACTACATTTTAATCTTTTTTTTTTTTTATTGCTTTCTGTACAAGTAAAATGTTTACTGGAATTAAAAGCATGTTTTCAAAGGAGGATTCAACTCAAGCTAAGAACCCATTTCTCAAAGTAGTTCCATGTAAAAATATGATACTGATTTGCATGTCAGAAAACAAAGCTGTTTATATCAAAGTATTAAAAATGCTTTTTTCTAAATACTATACATTTTGATGTATTATTTCAGTTTTATGCAGGTTCAGTTCAATTAATATATTTGAAGTTCTGAAGACTCTTTAAAAAAAAAAATCAAGCACTGCTGGAAAAAATACAAATAAAACCTTCCGTAATCTTTTGGAGTACAAAGAATAGCTTATTTGAGATCTATCACCGAAGTTCTGTAAAACTAAAAAAAAAAAAACCAAAAAAACCCCCCACCTAAATAATTTATTGGTATTGTTGATGATTCCAGTGAGTGAAGTGCATAATGGTGGCAATGGCTAGATAGTCATTATTTGCCTATTTTACATAATTTGTAATCTAACCAAATAGTTTCTTGACGATTGTTTCTGTTTGTTTGCAAGTTACGTCAAATACAGCAAGATTTATAGGTACCATTAAAAATCCATATTGATTTCCCACAGTCAACTGGGAGTTTACTTGGAAAGTCAGTCATTAGTTGAATGAATGTCCAAAGCATGTTCTAATTGCTATTATTAGTTTAAGTTTTTGAGCAAAAATGAATATTGTAAAAAGAAAACGTAGTAGGTTCTGAGTTCTGGCATGTAAAGATTCACATTTTTCATTCAGTGCTACTGATGTGCTCATGTGCTGTTCTGCTCTGGGAGTGTACCTCTGGAAGTGATGCTTGAGGCTTCATTATTGTTTCATGTTTTAATTCATTTGGATTCAGTCTTTGAGCTTTCCTAGTACGCAATCCTTTACTGTCTGACCCTGAGTATGTTTATATTTAGCCCTGCAGTGATTCATTGCGCTGTGCAGCGTGCAAACACCGATGAATCAGAAACTCTCGGCCCTGAGGAGCTTGCAAACTAAATGTGCAGGAGAAGGGAATGATGGGGGGAGCAAGGTTACCAGCAGGGTGAACAACGTAACGGCTCCTGATGGTAGTGCCCTTTTTCCCCTCTAATGCCTGGGGTTAGGATTTAATTTAGGGGGTTAGAGGAGCAAACGAGAGGTAGGAGGCCCGGAAAGATGCAAGAGAGGAGGGCAAAGCGAAGGGTTTCGGTGAGGTTAGGTGACTGTACAGCCAAGGGCAGAGTTGAAGGAGACAGCCCGTTAGCAGCTGGGGAAGGTGTATTTGGAGGCTGTGGAGCACCTGATGATTTACCCTCAGTGCTTAACCCGCTCGGTGGGTTAACTGCACTGCCTGCTGCAGCTCTTCTAGTGTCCTAATTTCTTTTTGCAAAATGATGTGGAAAAGGAGAGGGGAGGGGGTGATGTTATCTAATGATTCCCATTATTCCATCCTTGTCCTTTCAAGTTGAGATGGCTTAAGTTTGGATTTGGGAGACGGAAGGAGCTAAAGCTTTGCAATACACGTTATCTGCCTCCTGGGATGCAATTGTGCAGCTTGTCCTTGTGCATTCACGGTGTCCTGGAGCTGAGCGGAAGGATTTTGGCTTTTCATCTTCTTTCTGTTGACAATTCCTTTCTTACACTCCTGGGGAGAGATTTTTGAGAGAGGAGGTAGCACTGTCTCCACAGGTCAGGTAGAATGGTTATAATTAATTGATGATAGATTCTTCTTACACTTAGTTTCGTGGACAGCTTATGGGATATCTACGCTAATGGATTGATCCCGTTTAATGTATATTAGTAATTAAAGAAAATACATTTTTAAGAGGCAAGGATATATTTAATTTTAATAACTACCTTTCCCTGAATCAAGAAGTCTTTGCACAGAACTCTAATGGGTAACATTAGTCAAATGTGTGATAGATCAAATTGTTAAGTATGAAGGGTGTTGTTAATGTAACACAGAAGAGAAATCTTGTGAGGTAACTCTGAATAACATGCAGAAAGAGTGCATTCATCATGGTATGCTGACAAAACATCTGAGTAATGATGGCCATTAAATCTTTTGTCATGGCTAAGATATGAAAAAAGAAAACAAGTTAAAGTGTGAGCCATTTAGGAAAATTGCCATTTGACATGTAAACCTTGCTACCTCTATGTATTCATTTTTATTTTGTGGAATGAATTTGCATTTTAGAAGGAAATCTGATGTGCCTAACAATTATGGGGAAAAAGGTAAATTTCAATCTCTAGTTAGTCAAACATTTAAATGGAAAGAGCAGATCTTTCTTCCCTTTTTCTTTTTTCCCTTTTTTCTTTTGTTCTCGCCTTGGTTCATGAGTTTGGTTTTAACAGTTTGGGGCGTGGGGGGAAGAACACCACAGCAAAACAGCCAACCCACAACACTCAGGAAGATTTGATTTGTTGATTGATTTATTTTTGAAAAAGACCCAGTATCCTACCATCAGTATTGTCTTTGCATGACCCTGTGTGTGAATAGATTTTAATTGGGCCTTCTTAAAGCCCGGGAGAAGGGAGTGATTCAGAAATGCTCAGCACTGCTCTTGTTTCCTGTATAAATAAGCTTGCTGAATTTTGTGCTGGAGGATTGGAAGAAGACAAAATTCAAACAGAAGCCATTTCATAAAGTACAATTTCAGTGATTATACAAATCTGTAAATATCTAGTCCTTGCTGATGCTTGTATTGACAGATGACGGTCTGTGTTTAACTGTAGGGACACAGATGTTCTTGTTTACTAAATTGAGAGTTGATAAATCAAAGGCAAAATCTAGTCAAGTTCCTGCTATAGTGAATGTTCAGCGAAGAGTTGTTGGGAAGAGCGATACCTTGTTAGGCTCAATGCTGTCCTGTTTTTTCTTAATAACATCTACGTAGATGACAAAGTAGTGTGAGCCCTGAGCCCAGAGGCCCCCTCCCAGCCTTGGCACCCTCCAGCAGGAAAGAACGGGGGTGGTGTGAAACCAGCCTTTCTGGAGAGAAGGGATCAAACTGGTGTAGTTTAGACAACTCTAATCCTGTATATGGATGTGTATGAGATACTGTTTGTTTTTTATAGGGAGAGTGTCCCTTCCAGTTTAAATCTCAGCTCTGTTACAGGAAATACTGTTATTGCAGAATAGCAAAAATAGCACAGATACTACCAGGTGTATTTTCTGAAACGTCAGAGGTAGTTTATTGCATTTGGGTGTGCTGTCAGGGTATTGGATGTCAGGCAGGAAGGGACCCCCCTTTTTTTTTTTTTATGGTTAAAATGAATCTCTGTGCATTTTTTAAGTATGGATGATGTCTCTAAGTTATACCTTTATCTACATCTTGAAAGTAAGTAAAATCTGTAAAAGGCTTTCTGAGAAAGGCATGAGTTTTAGGGAGAGGATGTCTGTCCTGTCTGAAAGCGATGGCCATCCTGCTCCATGGCACTGCTGCTACCTTCACTCCATCAGTGATACGTGGAATTTAGTGGAGGGCATCTTACTCTTTTGGTGACATTGCTATTAATTCCCCTTTCAGTTTTATCTGGTATAGGTCATGAAAGACTGTGGTTCTGAGCAAGGACACAGAACTGGACAGAAAAGTTGCGATTTGTGAAAAAGCCCCATTTTTTTTTTTTTTTCCTGATACTTGCTTGATGTTCCTTTGGCTTCCTTGAACAAGTTGCTTTCAAGGAGAAAAGGGTAGCATTTCATGTAGTTACAGCTAGGAAAATAAGGAATCACAGAAATACTTTAGTAACTAAAAAGAAAAGATGTGCCTAAGCAGTGCAAGGCAAAATAGCACCAAATATCACATAAAAGATATTCTTAGACATAAAGAGAAACAATGGCAATTGAAATCTTCAGAAAAAAAAAAGTTTGCAGAATTCATATCATGGAATCAAATTTCCATCCTCTTCTCTTTCTTTCCCCAAGCATATTACCACATTTTGCATTTTCGGACTGCATGTTTGTATAAGTAATCATTGACGCTGAGTGCTTTGGTGGTGGTCATCTCTCCACAACTTGAAGTTGAGGCAGTTTACTGCTGTGTTGTTTGGACGTGTGCTGTAGCTGGTTCGCTGGTATTTTGTGTTTAGTCTCCAGTCTGGCTGCTTCTGTGGCATCTTATATTCACCTGAAGAACAGGAACACTGCGAAGAGTGTTGACGTTTCCTCCAACAAATGGCTTTTTGTGAAAAGAACAGCCATTACCTAACCAAGACAGGAAACTCAAGAGAAATTGGAGTTAGGGTGTAATCTTTTAAACTCAAAATTGATGCCCGACAGTGTGGAGTAATGCAGTGTGAGTAATGTCAGAATTTGAGCTGCTTGTGTACATTAGGATATATTTAGAGGAATTAAATTACTTTTAGAAATTAATATTAATTCTTGAACTGCTTGACAAAAAGGAAATGTTTTTTACTTAATCGTGAAGAATATAAACTAACTTAGTGTAAAATTAAAAGAGCATCTGAGAAATAAAACTAGCAATGCAGTTGGTGAAACTAGCAGCAGATGACAAACTGTGACAGCAGCAGTCTTAGGAGAAATGGGAGACGCTGGATTGAACAAAGTATTTGAAAAAGAAGATTGGAGGCAATATTAAACTTGGCTTTCCCTGTTACCATATCTCAGCTTTAATGTCTTACACCAAGTTAAACATGCAGTGGATTTTCAGGAGATCTTAGATTTGCTGCTGAGAAATAGCCAAAGAGTATCTTGAAAGATGGGCTGTTTATTTGTAGTCTATGGTTCTGTTTGTACTGTTAGAGTATTTGGTTACAGTAGCTACTCAGATAGGTATAAATGCTTGCATGATTATATGTGTAAATAAAGCAATGGAACTAAACAGTGTTCAGTGAACTCAGTGAATCATAGTCTGTAAGAGTAGTTCTGAATTGCTGTAGCAGAAATAAGAGTTGCTGAAGAATTACAGTAAGAGAAGTAAAACTCAGAGTACCCTGTTACTCTGATGTGGTGTCTGGAAGGCCAACTGATAGTTTTCTAAAATGAATGAACTCGAAAATAATTAGTTATCAATTTCAGGACATTGATGGAATTGGCATTTTGTAGCAGCTGGTTCCAATATCACATTTTCGTAAGAAGATAAATAAGAAGAAACTGGTGATGTTGAAATGAAGAAAGAGTATGTGGTGAGATATTTTGAAGTTGATAGAAAGGTCTGTCAGGTCACTGGAGTGTATCCACACAAGTAATGTTCTGTTATTATATGAGGAGGAAATGAGGCAAATTACAATAAAAACTACATTTAGCCAAGAAAGAATTTGTAGCAGAATTGTCCAGATGGTTTATCTTAACCCTGACAGCAAAATATGTTAAGCAGATTAGAAATTTAGACATCAGTGATACAGGAGGGACCGTTTGGAGCGATGCTTCTGTGGCTGAGAAAGCCCTTGTGGGAAAGGGCTTAAATGGCGTAGCTGGTGAGTCATTGTTTTGAGAGCGCCAAAATCCATGACCAGCGCTAACCCTTTAGTATTAGTAATTAAATTATTACTGTGTTAATGTGTTTGGAGAGAGTAACCCAACCAATAGCCTTTTTCTGGAAAGGAATTGTTAGGTTTAATATAAACTTTTTTTCCTGTGGGGGTGGTAGTGAGAGAGGGAGCACTGGTGGCCCTGCTAAAGATACTGGTGGTGCGCAATAAACAGGCTGATTAAAGACGACAAAAGTGAGCAGCCTTTGGGGAATGCGGAGTCCTGCTTTAAAATAAAAATCTTCCAGATGACTTTGAATTGCTCCAAGTTATACGCAGTATGCAATCAGATAAACTTTGCCCTTTTGCACAACTGCTTATTAAAGGTCTCGTAGCTTCTCAAAACTGACCCTGCGTTCTTCTATCGGAGACACAGCGTTGTCGAATATCTGTGCTAGCAAGCACGGTGGGACTCGGTTGTATATAGTTGCTTAGGTTGTCCATTGATGCCTATACTTCATATAACAATTTTAAGCACATGCCAGTTTAGATCTTAT
The DNA here is from genome assembly GCF_026419915.1 of Harpia harpyja. NCBI lineage: Eukaryota > Metazoa > Chordata > Aves > Accipitriformes > Accipitridae > Harpia > Harpia harpyja. Next base: position 23,147,232 of record NC_068957.1, on the reverse strand, counting down.
TGAACCGAAGTCAGAAGAAGAGGAAAGAAAGTTAGTTCAATTTGCCTTTACAGGTATTTTCTTTCAGGTGTTCTCTTTTATTCAAATTATATAATGTGTTTACCGTCTAGCTTTTTGTTGTATTTTTTGCAGCAATATGATTATTTTTCAATTATTGTGCTAAGAAATTTCTAATATTTCTGGCAGTTGCATGTATCTTCACCTAAATAGGGAAATGCAGCACAGCTTTGCAGTAGTTAGGGGTTGGTTTTTTTTTTTTGGTTGCTTGATTGAATTTCTTTAATGGTTAAATTTCAGTGGTGCAGGTTTTAGTTTAATAAACATGGCTCTTTCAAAAACCTGAATTTGATATATACAACTTGGAAACAATTGCAAGTGTAACTCATGCAAGTTTATTGAGTTTGTTTCAGTGTAATCCCTTCTAAAAGTAAACTTAAGATAGCTTTGAAACATCAAACAGTGTGGTATTTCATTAGCAGTATTTATAGAGTAAGGAAAGAAAAGCAGGCCTGGAAATTCTTCTGCAAGTTGTTACAGCAAAGTAGCAGGCCCAAAAGAACTGAAGTGGTTTGGATCTATTTATAATTTTAGACTATAGTCATCAGTAAAATAGTTGAGAACACACATGCAACAGAGAGAGGAAAAAAGGGGAAGGAGAGGGGGTACAATAGCCAGTAATGGAATAAGAATGTAAGGAATATATGTGTAAAGGTTATGAAATCTTCTGACCTCACTTAGGATATTGTTTTTGTTCTGGTTACCATATTCTTTAAAGATGTAACATTTGAAAAGGGGAATTTGATTGACCTTATGACTAAAGATAGGAACTCTGAAGAGAGGCTAAAATCATGAATTTCTATAACCTTTAAAGAGCAAAGGTTGAAAGGCAATTAATTGAAAAATAGAAAATCCCCTGAATTATATATCAATATATAACTCTATTTCTCTTATATCAGAAATTATTATAAAAGGAAGGCTATATGTCAGTTGAGGGGCAAGTAACTCAGCAACCTCTCTGCGCGTGCTCCTCTTCCCTTTCTCTTTCAAGCACAAGGTCTCACAGGCACAAAGCAAGCAGGCTTCCCTTTCACTTTTAAAATTACCAAAGCTGGTTTAGAACAATATAAAAATGTGGTAATAAATGAATGTGGGGAAAAAACAGCTGAAAGTCTGGAATTACTCTCAGATACTCAAACAGTGTTACTGATCGTCACTGGAGGGGGTTGCAAGGATTCTTCTGAGTGTGCCATGGGTCATAAAGTTGGTCAAACTTTTTGAAGTGTGCACAAACATTGGGGATAGACCAAAAATGTGTCAGGGGACTTAGAGTATATTTTTTGCACTTTGTGAGAGCAGCAATATAGCTGTTTTCCTTCCAGTAGGACATAAAAGGACGTGGAGGGTGTGGGGGTTTTCTGTGGAAGTATCATCACTGTTTGGATATAATAATTTTAACATGTTCATTGAGTTTAAATTGGGCAGCTTTTAAACGCAGTTCTAATGTGATCTAGTGCTGCGCAGTAGCTTGCTTTCTTGTCTTTTTCAGGATGCAGTCACTTTATTTAAACATTTTATGCCAAGAAGGTTAGGATGTTTTTATTGTTTTGTATTTGTAAATAACTACCATTTTGAGAAAGATGTCTGGTCACTTGAGCTTGTGTATTGATTGAATCTTACTGTTGAACAGGATCCATGAGAATGCTGAAGGTCCCATTAGAAAATACATAGCTTGATTTATACTTGATGAGAGCTACATTGATCACATTCACATACTGAAACAATTATTGATGGAATCTATGATGAACAAGTCATTCTAGTTGTGATGAACATTGGCTTCTAGCAGACATTTGACACTGAACCATGAGATTCTTTGTTGTTACAGCACATCTGAGAAAATCATTAAGCTTTTTGAAGCCTTTACAGGCTGGGTCTGAGAGTATTATTTGCATTAAGATTCATCAAGTTCCTTTCACATCAATTTTGGCTTTTTGGTAGGAGTACATTAGCAACTTTGTGTTATCAGTAGCCGTAGCATATATTACAAGCAGAAGTATAAATGTAGCTCACCTAATTATCATGTACATGTTCTTTCTTTGCGGACAGTACCAAAGTACCCTTCGAGAAAAAGCAGAACATATTTAAGCTGTTTAAAATGTGCTTATAACATGATGAAGGCCAACTGCAGCAATTCTAAAGAAAAGAGTTGGATATGTTTGCAGTTCTAAATTCTTTTGGTTCCTGTATTCTTCCCATGGAAAGGGAAGTTGAAAATCAGAAAAGAAGTGTCTTTCTAGGGTTGTTCTAACCGAGCTTATGTGACTGGGAAGACTGTATACTACCATTTATAGAAAGTATGTTTTTGTGTATCTTTCAGTGACAACACACTGCCAGTCACAGGATATAGTTGAGAATTCTTAGAGTGGAAGTGGATTTCCAAGAATTGTAACAGTTTTTACAATCTGAAGTGAAGAAAACTACCTGTTAAAATAAGCAGAAAAGTCAGTAAACATTCTCCAATGCTGTTCAAACCATTGAAATGGTTATATAATGTTCTCTAAATTAGATCAAGCTGCTTATAAGCAATTATTTGGAGCCTATTTCGTGTCATGGAACGTGAAGGGAAGAAAGCTCTGCTTGGATTATTGGCAAGTTTGTTACTTCTGTCTGTAGTCCAAAGTATTATCACCTCTACCTGGGCCTATGAAATCTGCTTCCAAGAGAAACAGGAAAAATTTGTGACTACCCATAGACTACTTGAAGACAAAGCTAGTAAATTCAACAATGCAATGGTTAGAAACTTGTCCAGCAGAGGAATACACTTTGTCTGCTTAAAGATCTGAATTGATTTGTGTAACAGCTTGAATAATGAATGTGGATTTTTTTATTTCAGTCCCTTGAGTGAACAATGCTGTTTGACTTGCTGCAAACTCTTTGTATCAGCCTTGCGTATGATCTTTAAGTTAAATTTGCTTGATACAATTTTAGATTCAGGAAGAATGGAAAAATGACATTATATTAAGAATACAACTTTTTTATTGTCTTTTTCAAAAGACATTGATAATTGCTTAATGTTATATGATGGAGAATAGCTTGCAGGTTTACCACCATTCTAGTATTTAAGTCTTCGGAGATCTCTGACCCAGTGTACTCTGGCCTGCAGGCTTACTGTCAACCCTCTTGACCTTTTTGCACTTGCCATTTTCTTTGTTTTTTCAGTAAAGTGGTGTTACACGTCATGAAATAGATATATAAAAGTAATACTTACTTTTCCAAGCAGAGTTACTTGAGATTTTGCTCCTAAAGTACATTTCAGTCTCTTATGCAAGCAAAACAGGATCGTACTTTGTACTTTATGTGCTGGGTAGCTGGCCTGACAAACTTTTTGCCAAAGGATGTCGAAGGGCAAGCACAAAGCTCATCATCCTGTATCTTCCATCTTCCAACACACAGACACACAAATATATGTTTTTTTCCAGTATTCTTGAGGACCAGAAATTGGAAAGTCATGAAAAAGAGAGTTTATCCGTCTTAATGCTACTAAGTTTTGCATTGGCCTACATCAGAAGTGCATGAGGTGAAAAACATTAAAAAGGATTCTTCAAACCTACCAAACTTTCCCATTAAAACCAATTGTGTCCAGCAGTGATTTTTGCTCAGCATCACTTTCATTAGGTAACCACTAGGGATGTACTACATGTGGAAGAATGAAATAGATGGAGCTGACTCACACTTGGACTTGCACAGATGCATTTGCAGAATGTAGTCCCTGAATAATTTAGAAACCAATAGTACAGAATAGATGTAGTTCAGTATTACAGTATACTGAAAAAGTTCCCAGTTTGTAAATTATTATTTTATTTACGACTTGAACCACTCCAAACTTTCAATATTTTTCTATTTTCTTTCTATTTTCTGTTCTTTAGGAACAGAAGCTCTTTGGGGGGGTGGGGAGAAACACATGTGGAAAAATATTACTTGAATGCAGAAGATGGAGTAAAGGACTAAAATATCTGTTTTCTTCAAGTACCTCTGAAACCTGCTCCCAAATTTTGTTTAAATGAGAATGTTTTGCAAAACTTTCTGGTTCCAAAATTGTATTATTTCAACTAAAAAAAAAAAAAAAAAGTGAAAAAAATTTCTAACCTTGTGTTTTCAAAATATTTAGGATTTTGCTCTTTGCATAGCAATATATACACTCAGTGATTTCAGAGGGAATTCAGGCACTGTGTGCTTTGAAACACAGTGAGAGGACATGTTGTATGCCTGCCTTGATGGATAACAAATTTATCTCTGAGTAGTTAGCAGCTTGTTGTGCTGGTCTTAGATTATAGGAATTTCTGCTGCTAAATGCTCAAATCTGCGCCTTCCCCCCCCCCCCCGATGTTAGGAATAACTGATGTGAGAATCTCTGGGGAAGCTGCTTTGGTGAAGTGTGGTATCAGTACTAAATGCACTGCAGTCTGTACAGAATGCCTGTTAAAAAGCATGATAAAAGCTAAGTGGAAATGCTAGAGGGTTTTGGAAGAGGCATATTTTCACACATGGTCACTCAACATTAAAGTGAGCTAAAATACCGATATATCCTTGCAAGATAAAAGTTGTGGGTAGGGTTGGGTTGGGGTGGTTGGTTGGATTCTACTCCTATAAACACGTTGCAGGTAAAATGGTACTCTTAGAGTTTCCTATGCCAAGAGACATGACTTAAGACTGGGTGATATTTGGCAAATAAAAAGTAAGCTTGGATTTACTACATATTTTGCAATTTTTTGTAGTGAGTATTGCATCAAGTGACTGTTACATAAAGATGTTCTCAAGCATATGTGAAAACAAAGTAAATTTAGTGATGTTGCTGACATAACTGTAATAAAATTGATAAGGAAATTATTTAAAAAATGAAGAGTGACTTTGGCGATTCTCCACATCATTTAAGCAAGAGTAAATACAGAGGAAGGAAAAGTCGAAAAAGTAAAGTTCTTCAAGAAATAGTGAACTACTGGGTGAAGTTGTCAAGGTAACTGTAAAGGGTGAAATGAAATATCTTTGGATTTTAAGGGGTTTGGACTTTTGAAGCTTTTCAAAAAGTAGAAGTTACTTAGACTCCCAGCTATTCCTAGGGAAATGTTCTTGGCATAAACAAATGAATTTTGAATAATTCTAGTAATGACGGAATGTTCCCATTTTTAGGGATATAGCATTGCAAAGAAGGAATCTTCAAATATCTTAAACCATTGGAAATACAGATATTAAATCAGATATTAAATGCCACAAGAGTGGGTTTCTATTTGGGTAGACAGTGTAGAGGAGAATAGTCTTAGGAGGACTCGTTTGTTCTTCAGGTGCTTCAAATTTATGTCTGTTCATCAATGCTGCATGAATCAATCGCCTTGAAATATTTTAATACCTCTTAGTTACACTTTTCTTGTAACACAGAGGAAGGAGAATGTTCAGCATGCTACCAAGATTGCAAATTATAGTCTCCCCTTCAGCTTGCTACTGCTGCAAAAGGAAGTAATATGTTAGAAGAAAATACTTAGAGAAAATAAATATTATACAGTTAGGGATATTACTTTATATTTTTAAAGTACATGCAAGATAGAAATTGTGTAGTGTGTAATAAACACATGCCCTGAAAACAGAATATATGGATTTTCTTGGCTGATTTCTTGTTTTAATTATGTCCTAGTTGGGAATACTGTGGCTCCCTGCGTCTGGGGCTGGTTCTGCCCCGATGCTGAAGTGGGGTGGTGGAGCAGGCTCAAGGGCACTTCACGTTCCCCCGTGGGACTTGCCCACAGCTGATGATTTCCAGGGGCACCGTACCATGGCCCGAGTGGCCTTCCCCGCAGGGTCTGCCCCAGTCTGCCTGAAGATTGTGGGGAGCGGCATGATTAACAGCTGCGGTGCGAAACTCCGTCTTTATTTTGTGATGTCTGGAGGGGGTAGCTGTATAGAGAGCTTCTGTTGGGTAGCATTTTGTTTTTAGTGCGTGGATGTACGTGTATGGATAGTGGGTTTTTTTCGAAGACTGCTACCTGGTTAGAGAAAGTGACCTGTCACGGCAGTGTTTATCAAATTTTCCAAAACTCACCATTTTGATAGGGCATTGTAATACATCAGTGTGAATCTACTCTGTGCGGAATGAGTGTTTTGTTTTGGCTTTTTCCAAAGGAATCTTTACCTGCTCCCCCTTCATGTATTTGTACTGGGTGGGCAGTGAGGAGTGACAACTGATATGATTTTTCAGAAGAGGTTCGGTGAAGGAATCAAAAGTTTTCATGTATTTTTCTTTTTCAGCTTTATTTAGTAATAATTTTAATGATCCCGTTTGGGAGTGCTTTGTTAAGGGCTACAGGAAAAAGTGTCACAGTGGTGATTCTCAATTCTAAAGAGACATTTCAAATATTTTTCATTTTAAATAGCCTGCTAAATGTTTTGGAAAGTGAAATGTGCAATGTCTAATTCAACAATGCAGCACTATTTTGCAAAGCAGGACGTTCTTCTCAGCCTTAGCACTGAGAGTTCATTCTCTAGTTTCTATGCCATGAGACAGTAGCATCGTTGACTGGCTACCATGTGAGCTCTCTCTTGTGGTAGTTTATCTCCTCCCCTCAATGGCAAGAGGACAGTTCATTCCTTCTAGATGCAGGACATCTCATTCCTAATTACTTAAACTCTTTTTTTTTTCCCTTCCGTGCATTCCAGATGCTTACAGATGAGAGTTCTGTTATGCTATCAGGCATATTTGTTAATAAGAAAGTAACTTAAGTAGTTAACATAACAGAAAGTTGATTTGACCTGCCGATATGCATTTTTGCAGAATAAACAAAGCCTGTTATCTGAGATTTTATTTATAAGGATCTGCTGAAGTGATCTGAGATCCCCCCTTGTTTGCCTGTCCTGCCCTAGACCTCAGCACATAATCTCACTGTACTGCTGCCCTTTTGACATCTGATTGCCCTTTCCATCAGTATCCATCCAAAAGCATATTTGTCTAAAAAGGAAACAATTAAATTCCAATCTCATACAGAAAACCTTTACTTTTCAAAGAAAACATACTGAAGAAGTCACAAAGTCGTACATGATGGGGAACCCTCGCTAAATCAGAACCATAAGTCATTAGGCCAAATTCAGCTCCTGCCAAAATAGACACCAAGTCACTGATCTCGATGATACTTTCCCTGTTTATATTAGTAATATTATATGCACTTAGTTTTTATTTGTTTTTCCATTAAAACCTATAGTAAGACTGTTATAATGTACATGACATGTATCATTAACATGCAACATAAATAACAAATGTGATTGGTGAATACTGAAATATTTCAAATATGAAATGATCTTCTGTTTATAACCAACTATGACAATGAGCTAAATGGCTGGATATTATGAAATTCGGTTTAAACAACGTTACTCTCATCAAATACCTGTATGTCTTATTTCATGAGAATCTAAGAGTTGCATTACAGTGTTTTTTCAAGGATAGCAATACATTACTGTGAAAGTGCACAGTAATGCACAGAAAGAGTGGATCTGCTGCTTTCGGTATTTGCACGTCCTCTTCTGTTTGTAGATCTCCAAACAGTCCTTCCTGTGAAACACCTTTTTTCCTTCGCACTGAGCATTGTACCCTGATTTTGGCCGTAGTTACAGGCTGCATAGTTTTGGATCATAAATTTGTGCACTGTGTTTTCTATTACCTGTGGCTGGAAACAACTTTTAAAAAGCTACAAATAATTCGTAATGCATAATCAGTGGTATAATTGAGCTACACTCTTTTAATGTAGGTGTGCTAGGGAAGCAGTCCGTGTCTTATCTTCAAAGCCCTTCATGCTGATGAATTTACTAAAGGGATTTTTGTCACCGGTGGCTCATTGTAACTTGCACCAGGAGCGACCAGGTAAATATGCAACATGGTGCTTTCAGACTGGAATGCAAACCCGGCTTGGACTGTTTGGCCATCCTAATTAATATCAGTAAAGAAGAAAGATGAGAGACAAATTCCTACGTCTTGCATGTAGAGTAGGAAGTGGTGTAAAGTGAAAAAGATTTTTTTGTGTATTTTTTTAACTGTTAATATTCAGGTGTCTCATGTTGTATCTGTTGATTATACACTCTAGATTAAAGGTTGATTACATCAGAAGTAATGCTACTGTGAAGAAGAATTTCAGTTTAAGCAACTAATGGCTATTAACACTCGTTTTGGTTTAAATGTGTATCGCATAAATATACACAGCTAACAGTGTCAAAGTTTCTTCCTTGGTTTGCTGTTGAAAAATAAAGTTGTTTGTAATTTGAGCTTTGGAAGAAGAATGCAGCCTGGATGGCCACTGATCAGATTATGAACTTTGTCTTGTGTTCGTACCCAAACTAGTGAGTCTGCAGCATAAAATGAGGAGTGAGCTGGGAGCAGACTTGTGGCTCTTGCTGACAACCCACAACCTTAACAGTAGCAAATTGAAAGTTAGCATGGACAGATTTTACTCCTGTAGTTTTTTGGCAGTGAACTTCTGAACATAATTCCTACCTGAGAGAACTTGAAACAGTGTAGTTTTGTCATTAATTAGATTTCCCACAGCTACTGTTTAAGATAGAAATGACTGAAATGACATTTCCAAGGATCTGGTATGTCAGTGACATTTCCCTGGGTACCACTTCTCTGCAGGTGGAATTCCCAGGAATTATTAAAGCCCCATTATGATATGGCTAGCTAAATCCCAACCCAACCTGATTTTGTTACATCTCCAAGTAGGTAGGCTTGAATGCTTGTGGATTTACAGCGTTTGAGCAACTTTGGAAATTTCTAACTGCTAACAAGATTTTCTCTGTTTAGTCAGTTTTATGTTGCTGAAAAAGGGTGCATTCCAAACCTGCGGAACTAAGGGACTTGTAAGCTATTATCTAATTGTAGGATTGCAACTTGCTCACCTATGCAATATTTTTGTTCAGTTTAAGACCAGAAAGTGTGCTAAATCTTTGGTAGCTGAGAACTAGACAAGTATCAGTATCAAAGGGGGAGTCTGCCACTATAGCTGGCAACTTCACGAAGAGCAGCTTAGCTGTCAATGCCACATGATATATCATTTTGTCCCTTAGCAGTATTCTTTTTGAAATACATATAGACTGAGAAATGTCTGTGTGCATGGAGTTTACCATGTCATTGTTAGGGGAAAAGAGGTTCAGTCGTGTGTTTGTCTGTTTAACAGTCAGAATCACAAAAAAAGACTAAATGCTTTCCTATTTGATATTTAAAGGTAAAGCAAATTCAAACTAAGTGAATTTTAAAAATTGGTCTTAACAGTGGGGTTAATATTGTTCCCCAGCTCTCTGACTGACAGTTTAATGGAGCTTTTATTGTGTTATGTCATTGGAATATATATTTCTTTGTTTGCATCTGTCACTTATAGACTTAATTAATATTCTTCTAGTTTCACATAGCTTTTCGTACAAAATCAGTTCTCTTTTAGTCCTTGCGTATCTTTGGCAGCCGAGTCCTTACTTATAAAAGAAAAAGTTTTCAATGTTCTGACCAACTAAATGTCCCTACAAATAGAAATATATTTTGCTAGTGATAACTTGTACAAAACAATGCTAAAATATTGGTGTAGTACATAAGCCTTTTACCACCCTTGAAAACCCAGCTTGAACCTTGAGCTAGTCATTTACATGATGTTTCCTTGGGATTACCTACATTCTTGTCCACTTTGACCTTGTAATTTTGCTCACAGTTGGAAATGTAATGCAGAGTGACTAAGATAATGTTGTTTACACAGACTTTAAGTGGAGTGACATTATAGTCAAGCAAGTGTCACATCACCCAAAGTGAAGGAAGACTTAATTACCATAATCCTGTGAATACTAAAATTCCTTAGCCATGTGTAGCATAATAATGTAATGTTCTGCATGTTACATTTAATAACCTGAAGGTACTGTATTAACTCTCGGGGATCTTTTCATTATCTTAAACTGAAAGCAAACAGATTTAGAGCGGGTCAGGAGAAATTGTCTGGTCAGTGTAGATCCTTGGTGTGTTACATTGTTAACAGTATACCATCTTTCTTTAAATGTATAGTTTGACAGGCAAAACAAGACTGAAGCGATGGTACCAGCATCTCTGTTGATCTAATGGGTGAAGTCTGGGAAGGATGACGTCCCAGGTGACGAAGGCTAAAGTTCATTAAATAACAGGAATGATAGGAATGAGACAGTAATAAAAACATACTGTATCATAGCAAACATACCATTAAGTGGAGAGGAGTGTTAAATATTGCAAGGCTGGAACAATGCATTCCTTAAATGTTGAAACAATCCTACCTTTTTGCTGATAGTCAGTGCACCAGCCTTATGTACTCAACCAGAGTAAGAAGTGAGATCTTGAATGAGTATATAATCATAAAAGGCAAATCATGAGCAATTAGTGTGCTTTACAAAGAACTGAAGTATTTGTCATATTCTCTTCTGAGCAGTATGTAATAATTTTATAAAAACAGAGTCATTATCCTTAATATACGTTGTTTTTATTTTAGTAACACTAAGTAGTAGTGCACAGCCTACTGCATGCCTTAAACACATTTGTCCTAAGAATCAGACTATTTAGCAGCTGAAAGAATGCTGTTTAGACAAAACCATAGTACAGTCAATAGCTGTTTTCCTTTTGTTATTTGAGAGCCCAGAGAGTTCTCCAGATCCTGCCTGGCCCATTGTCCTGTCGTCTGGGCTCTATGCTTCTGTGGTCAGTGGCCAACAGTGTTCGATGGATTTAAAAGCACAGGTGAATAACCCAGTGTGATTTAGTGTTGTTTGAAATACAAGTTTGGAATTTGCATCTTACTGAGAGTAGCAGATACAGTGGTTAATCTTCAGAGGGCTTATGTGCTTTTATGTAGGAACTGCTTTTTAAAATAACTGTTGGTATGTAGTTCAAGTTTAATGCCTAAGGTTTGGTTCTCTGAGGACTGGAGAGCAATATAAGTCTACAAGAAAATGTGAAGAAGCTGGACATTAAAGTAGTAGTATCTATGTCCTGCTACTGTATGATACCAGCGTACAAACAGTCAGAAGCACTTGAGTAGTGAGTCGATAGCTGGTGTTGGTTTGTGCTGGCACAAAAAAGCTTTTCAGTTTACTTACACCAGCGTGTTATCTTGATGCAGTTGCCTTTAATGGAATTGGTTTCAATTGTGGAGAGGGGATGTATATTTGTAAGGATTTTTAAAAATGGGTGTTAGCATTAAGGATGCTCTGTGGAAGGAGGGTGCAAACTACCATTACACAGCCTGTGTTAAGGTTTTGCTGTATTACAGCAGCCTTTGAAAGGTGTTCCTTAGAAGTGGTGTTCTTCTCTGGGATTTGAGTCTGGGGGGAAGACAAGACGATACCCTGCTGTCATCTCCTGCAGCTGTCCAGGAGGGGATCTATTTCTGAAGAAGCAGCAATGCCAAAAGGAGCACAGGCTGCCCTTGGGTGTGCCGCATGTCGTGCTCCCTCCTTGCTGAAGCCGAGCCTGTCCTTCTTCCAAGCTGACACGTGCTGCCCCTTTAGTTTTGTGCCCCTAATTGCCTCTGTCCTATGAAAAACCAGCGTGGGAAGGAGAGGCTTAATCTCCAAGTATTTCTGTAGTAATACTGAGCATCAAATCCTCTATACACTTCCAGGAAAAACAAATCAAAATTTTGAAGAACAAAATGAGTATAGCAAAACAAACTTGTTAGCAGTTGTCCTGATGCAGAGGTTCTCTGCTTACTGGGGTGTTAGTGGTCATACATGTATGTTGGAAGCATGCTAATATATAATAATTTTCAAGATATCTTTTTTTCTCTGTGGTTCCCAACCATTTTGTGCATTTAAAACAAAATGCTACGTCTCTGATCAGGAAAAATAATGTAGACTTGCTGTTTCTCAGATTGTTGTTGTAAAATAAAGCTGTGTTCAATGCTGCTGATTGCTGGAGGTCTCTCCTTGCCCTGTAGTATCCACTTAGGGTATTAGGAGCTAAATAACAGAAGACAAAACAAATGCAAATCACAGAGAATGTAGGGTATACATGAGAAAAGTTTTGTTGTTACTTTTTTTTTTTTTTTTGCAACAAGCTTTCCACTATTAGCAGCAATTGTGTCGGCTGTGCTATTTACTCATTTATGCATCCATGCACACTCTCTGTTGGCTCTGTTGGTAGAACAGGATGATTTAGGGCTGCCACTTGAATATCTGAAATGGGACTAAAAAGCTGTGGAAAGCAGAAAGAGCATTTCATTAAAAACCACCTTTGCGTAAACTCCTCTTCCAGCCCGTGCGTCGTTTGGGCGGGGGGGTGCTCCTGCTCGACGGCTGCTTGTGCGCAGATTAGTTTTCATTGCTTCGAGCTGACCATATTTCCCTTTGAAATCGGGGCACTGGAGCTTTAACCTTGACGCTGTGGTAATGCAGAAATCCTGCCGCACAGCCAGCGAGCTGGTGCTGGCGAGCGCGGAGCACCTGTGAGCACAGACTGTCGGGCTGGATGGGGGGCCCCAGGAGTGCCAGGGCTGCAGCTGCCGGGCTGAGCAGCAGTTGGAAGCGCTTCCTCGCTCCCTCTCGTCAGGCCCCCCGAGACCCACTAAAGGGTTTTAACTTTCTTTGGATGTATAATTTTTGTTGATTAACAGGAGTTCTGGGAAGGAGCCCTTTTGTAAAACTGATGACAGGGAGGAGCTGCCTGGGGCAGAGGCTGTCAAATGATCTCCTTTGTGACTGAGATAGTGCAAATATGACCAAGGAACCAAAAATCCCTTCCCGCTCCATGGGCTCCCTGGGGACGGCAGTGCTCAAACGTGAAACTTCGTATCTGCAGAGACGGCTCTTACAGGTTCTGCCCTTTTTGGCCACTCCAAATTAGAGAGTGTTTTGGAATATGCAGGCTTTACAGTATCATTCTTTGGAGCAGAAAGGTCAGAGACTGTTCCAGATAGTAGGATGCTGGATCTTGGTTTTCATCATTGCTGACCACTTTAAGTAGGTTTGTTTTCCCAGATGTCTGCGTAGTTACTGCTGTTGTGGCTGAGAGCTTTGTGGGTCTGACGGGGTTTGGTTTTCCTCATAGAGATTTCACACTCTCTCCCGTATTATTACAGAATGCAGAGGGTGGGAAAGGGTTTTCCAAGACATACACGAATCCTGGTGACGAAGATCTGGAGGAACGGTCCGAGCGGTGGGTGCTTGGGACGTGATAAACACCGTGGTGAAACAAACACATTTAAAGTTCAGTTTGGAGAAAATCTGGTCATGTTCTTTAAACGGAGCAGCAGAAGCTTGACTGGCAGGGCAGTGTCAGTGGCCACTGGAGTGTCATCACTTGGGTCCATTTCGCAGGGGAAATGCGCAGCATTTTTGTCTCAAACATTGCACACTACAATACAAATTACTCTACTGTAAAACTAAACCAGTTTTCCCCATCATTTCTTTTCCATTCCACTAAAAAACCCGCCCAGTCGCTTAAAAAGAAATATTTTTGAAAAAAGTGGGATGGAAATATGTAATGTATCGATCATCTGCCATGCTCGGAGGGGAACGCGGGGGTCCGGGGTGGGGGGCAGAGTTTGGGGAGGGCAGCGCTGCCCACCCTGCCTGCGCCCGGCTTCGCAGAGGGGCAGCAGCCCTTGCAAATTCCTGCAACTGCAAAACTAATTAGTGAAATTAAGTTGAAAACGCTGTAAACAAGTGAAGTTGTTATTCATTCCGTACGGCACTACAAATGTGGGAGGACATGTTAAATGATAAATTAGGCATGAACTGCTTTAATCTGTAAGCTGAACATGCTAGCGAAGGGCCTGCATTTGTAATTAGTATTGGGGGCCACAGGAGAGTGGTGCCTCTTTTAAAACAGTGACAGGGAATTGATCAGTTTAGGTTGCCGTGGCAACCAGGAGCCCTCCATCGCTTTCCCCGCATTCTCCTATTATGCCGTCCCCGCGTTTAGAAATATATTTATGAACTGTAAAGATAAACTACTCAATAATGCAAAAGAGGCTACGTTGCTCAAATGCCAAACTGACGGGGGCCAAGCGGATGCCTGACTACCCGATAACAAGCTTAAGTGTTCTATGGTTGTCATGACATTTCTTTTACAAAGCAAATGATGTCTGCAGAAAAAAATCTTAAAATTAGCCGAAAATGCAAATCTCTTTATGAGGCTGTCACCTTCATAATAACAGACAATAATTGATGATTTATGAGATGCCACCATAGCAACCAACTCCTTCGGCACCCCCGGTTCCTCTTACACAATAGGCTTGGGCTCCTGTGAAAAAAGTTTCCAGCGCGAAGCTCAGGAGGTCTTCTAGCGTCTTACTCCATTCAGTCTTATTAAATGAGATTCGCAAAAGTTGCGGGGATTTTCACAGTCATCCTATACATTAAGGGACTGAAGTGCCTTTTGTAAAAGCTATGTAAATCATGATCGAAATAGGGTGGTTTTGATCAAGACCTTTTGAAGAAAATAGATAATTTTTATTTGCTATTCAAGTTGGAATGGAAGCTGGGACACACAAATCTCTGCTGTATACTTGGCTTTTCAGAGTCCTTTGTCTAATACTTGCATTTAAAAGTATTGGTTACATAAATCAGCCCATCTTTCGCCTACTGGTGTCTAAGTTAAACTGACTGTCATAGAATAAATGATGTTTTATTTGGATTGTAATTTCCATGACTACAAAAGAAAGGCTTTTATTTACAAACTTATGTTTAGGTGTCTCACGGTTTGTTACATCTGCAGTGTTCTTCATGAGAAATTAGTGCTCTAAACTAAAAGTTTTTAGTTTTTCAGATTACCATCTTTCCTAACTGATAAAATCAAGTTCAGGAGAATTAGGGTCTGTAGTCTTGGTTGAAGGTCATATAGTACTAAGAGGTATCGGGTTAAGTGGTATTAGTGTCTTCATGTCCAAAGACCATATTACTTGCTCTTCTGTACAGGATCGGAGAGCATGAAAACTCTCATACCACAGTTCTGCATAACTTTGTAAAACTGAAGTCCCTAAATTGGTATTAGCAACTTCTGCTTAAGGTGTTCCCCCCCCCCCCCCAAATTCCTTCCCCTCTCCTTGCCATTAATAAATGCAGATTCCAGATGTGCCCTTTTAATTTCAGTTCTCTTTTTAAAAATGTATTGTAGGAGAGGGAAAAATCCACTGATTAGAAAAAGCATTCTTAGAGTAACATGTTAATTCTCAGCCCATATCTTAAGATCCATACTCAGACAATGGTTCCAAAAAAAGTAATAGAAACTTGTTTGAATTAAGAATTCGTGATCTTTCCCATTTGTTTTTTGCTTCATCAAATATGACAATTAGAGCTGTCAGTTCTAGAAAGTGATTTCTGGTAGCATAATATCTTTCAGTCACCTTGCCTGGTATATAGAGAAAAAAGGAATAAATAGATGGAAACGCTTTATGTTATTACTGGTTTTACCTAGGCATTTACTTTTCTGTTCACATTTTGATATATTTTTCCATTGTTTCATTTAACTCTTTTCGTAACTTCTTATGGAATTTTTTTTTATAGGATTAATTTATTTATATGTTTAAGTATGTGAGAAAAAAAATACTGAGTTTTTTTAGGTACTTAAGATGAAAACAAATAAGCTTGGTGGTTCCACACACCACCCCCACCCCGTGGCTTGTCATCTTTGCATCGTCACCTCTAACTTCAGCAGAACTTGCTTCTGTTCTCTTTCTCTGCCACTGACTGCTCCAAAACAACAGACAAAAAAAACCCCAAACCCCGTAACATCTCCTACCTTTTTATGGATAACCAGGTTTGAGTACTGTAAAGAAAATGCACAGAGTAAGAACGGAAATTAATAAAGGCTGTTATCAGTGGTCAGGGGTGATCCGTACAAAATGATATGATTTCTGTTGCTGGACCCTTGAAGAATCTCTACTGTTTTGTGTGTTCTCTTCCAGTGTTGATGTAGTTTCAGGAGTATTGTGGGCATTTTCTGTGTTCCTATGGAACTGGGCTTGGCGTGGAGGTGTTCTCACTAGCGTTTTGCTAGCTGTGTGTGTGCAGCAAGTGTAGAAATTGCAGTAAAATTTTTTGCAGTGTATTGACCTGAAGTGCATTTGAAGTTGATAAATACCAGCTGTTCAAACAGAAAATTAAACAAAAGCAACTCAAAACTTACTCTGAAGTAAACAGGTGAACAGTATGTAAGACAAAGCAGTTCCCCAAAGGCATTTTTAGTACATGGTCATTATTTAACTCCTGACTGAAAATAAACAATGCTGACAGAGTGTGTGTTGGGGGGCTATGATATATGAACAGTGTCAGTACTGTAGGCTGATAACCTATAGCTTGACATCCTTATCTATAAACTTTGACAGATACATCAGTTTGTTATTGTCACTTTATTAACTTGCTTCTATGATAGCAGAAGATAATCTTTCTCAAAGTCTAACACAGCTAATACTTTACTAGGTAAAACATTTGGAAAAATGTCCACAAATTTTTGTTCCCCCCCCCCCCCCCAAGGAAAATCCTTTACATTTCATTACACATTGAGGCAGTATTTCACAATATGGAATGGACTTGTTTGCATATCAGCAGCAGACAATAAACTCTTTTGTCACATTAAATTATTTATGCCAGAGACATTCCAACAGCCTTTCTTAAAAAAAAAAAAAAAAAAAAAAAAAAAAAGAGACTGTATTGCTAGGAAATGTAGTTGTGGCTGCTCAAACTGAATACTTGCTTAATAAATTAATATTTTGGTCTTGTGATTTTTAATTGGAAAATAACAGCTGTTCCTAGTTGGAACTGTCTACTTTGTCTTCTGGTGGTTTACAACAGAACTGTAATAAAGATTTCACAAGCCGCCTTGCTCGCTCCATCCCACTTCCCGCTATCCTGCCGGTGCCATGGGGGTGAGCGAGGGGACAGAGCTTGAGCTGAAGCAGCATCACAGAACTTACAAAAACGGTTCTGACGTTTTTTAAATTTCTCTCAATCTTACTTCAGAATGTTAGTATGAATTATACTTCCAAACGAGCATTTTTTTCATGTTCTCTGAAACAGTTCTTTAAGATTTGTTTGAATCTGAAACTTTATCCAACATCTGTTGCATCACTTTGTGCCAGATTTCTTCCTCTTAACTCCTTGCCCCGTCTATCTTACACTTAACGACGCATTATATTTTCAAGGCTGTATATCCGTGTGTGTTTACCAATGAAGGAGTTAGGAAGTGATCCTTTAAATGTTCATACGTTTGCTTCTTTTTATACAAAGCAGTAAGGGAAGGCCAAGCTGCTCACCAGCTGCCCACACCCACAGCACGCTCTTGGTGTACATCAGCAGGGTTGTGGTCCTTTGGGGTGGGTGGGGAAGGGAGTAGTTAAGGGCTACAATAGGACAGTACAACTCAAGTCGCCCAAGCAGCCTAAATTCTGAAACTACATGATTTTGGGGTGCTTGTGTTGTCTCAGTAATGGTCTTTCAACATTACCGTGTGTATGTGTGATTACCTGAGATTTTTAGAAACGCAATCAAAACACTCAGAACTTCTGTCATCTGCAGCCAGTGTCACCCATAAGAGTCCTATAGTTACTGGACTGTCCAGACTTACCATCAGGACCGATGGAATAGCTGTAGCTACAACGTGCTGCAGTCGTCCGTACGAGCCAGCATTGGAAAGAAAGAGGTGGATGCCTTTGGCAGTGCTTTTCATTGATATTTGCTGCAGTGGAAATATTGAGCTGCACTTGTCTTTGGAGAGTACTTTAGCGAGTACAAATTTTCTGCCAGTTTTCCACAGTTCACGTGACAGGCTTTTCTTCCCTTCTCTGCTCCAACACCAGTTCTTCGTTTCTTTCACATGCCCTCATCTTTCGTCTGTCTTCCTCAGACTTGCCCTCCTGGTCCTAGTTTTTTTGCCCTGTAAGGTCTTGTCTCGCTCCTCTCTACTCCAGTTAATCCTGAAATTAGACCTCTGCTCCCACCCTGGTTTGTAATCTTATTTTGCAGTCATTTCAGGTGTCTCCTTTCCAGTACGTATTCCTTTGTCCCCAGCCTGTTTGCATAACCATCTCCTCAGGATCCTTGCCTCGGTTGGCTTTGGCCCCATGTGCTTCCTGCAACTGCTTACCTTGAACACAACTCTAGTTTCTTCTTGCCTTGAAGAGATAGGAGGTAATTCCCCAGCGTCTTGAAAAGCTCCATTTCTTCTGCAAACTATGTTTCAGGCAGGGAGGAGCTACAGAGGTTGATGCTGGGAAGCCAGAATAGATGTGGAGAAAGGGGGAGGCAAAATTAAAGTGACAGTGGGGTGTGGGGTTACTGTTCATCGAGGCAGTAATTTAGGAGAGGAGGAGGAGAAGGAGATCCAGGCAGGAATTTAGACCAGTTTGAACTGAGGCCCCAGTTCACTTTGTTCTACAAATTTTAAGAGAGTTGACAATACTAATTATCACATGCATAATACTGGGAATGGGGAAAGGCTGTTAATAAAAGGAAAGTTCAGTTTATGAAATCCCAATTAAGTATGAGAAAATGTGGATTTTCAAAATTTGACAGCTTTTCCAAAACTGGGTGTTGTGAGGGTGCCCTAGACCCATATCTATTTCTGCTGTATAGAAGTCAGTATTATGAAACATAGGAGTGTAAAAGGACTATATGTAAACAAAATGCTGTCATTATAATAGCAAATGACAGTATTTTTCTCTTGCCTGTTTCTCCAGGATGGTTCAGTGAGGTCTTATCAACACTGTGCATTTGTATGATTTTCATGAGATGCTGCAACCAAGCCTGCCCAGGGTATATTACTGGAGCTTACAAATATTTACTGTTTGGTTTTGTTATGGTAATATTAGTATGTAGTATAGCATTATTACTTCACAAATGAAATAATTTGTGTTCCAAGTCAGAGCTGTATGGATGAGAAAATACTAGCTTTTATAAATTGTCCTGTTTTTTTTAACAAATTTGTAGATACATGCTGACATTTTTTGAAAAGATGATGCAGAATAAACTCAATTTTTAAGGAAATATATGTGGCATCAGAGAAAAATCTTGCAGTATAACATTTGGTCTCTTTTTTCTGTTCTTTACTTAGGTAAAAGTAACGTTCCTAATTTAACCAAATACAAGTTTAGCATGGCCTAAAAAAGTAAATCATTAGAGAACAGAAGCTCCTTGGTTGAATGGCTGTAATGAAACATAACTTGAGGAAGACAAACTCCTAATTCTTCTTAAACAGATAGAATTCTGCAGCATGTTGGTAGCTAAATAAATGGTATAAACAGGACAAGAAAGATTAAAAAAAAAAAGAGTAAAGAATTGTGATCATTGATAGTATTATCATAATGCTTTGCAATCAGTAGAACTCTAGATATTTTCCCTGACTCTGTATATACCTAGTGCTGCATCAGTTCTTTTGCAGCTGCATTGCAGACATGCTGCCACACAATTTTTGGTATACCCTTGATGACTTTTACTATTATATCACAGTGTCAGCTGCATGACAGCAGCAGTGTTCCTGGATCAATATTATATTATGTCATTTTGTGCTGCGACAGAGAGCTGTATGAAACTTCTAGATATGCTTTTTTGGAAATGCACAGCTGAAACTAAAAATGGCCTGATAATCTGCAGTAGGAGTAGTGTACGAAAATGAAAAGGGGTGCGTGAGGGAAGTAAGTGTATAGGAAAACAAGAGGCTTTGAGATACAAGATAAGAAGAGGTAACACTGCTTTTACATATTGGGTTATATCATTGCATTCAGAGATTTTAACACACTGTAGATAAGGTGGTTGTACCTTTGAATCCACTAGACTTTGCTGCATTTCTCAAGTAGACACAAGTAAGACTATGTACAGTCTGTTACCAATCATTTATGCAGGAAACAGAGTAATTATGCCTACCCACATCAGTTAGCGGATCAGGAACTCTCCTGACAGTATGATTTAGGAACTACTTGTTCATTCTGCTGGTTTCTTCCTCTTCTAACCTGTTGTTCTGAACAAGTGGGAACGTTAATACCAGAGGTGAAAAAATGTGTTCACTAGAAAAAGTTGATGTGCATGTTTAAATATTAGCTTGCTAATGTAGTCACAAAAATTTTAAATTAGAATTAGAATGGGATGACAAAAGCTTGGAGGTTAGTATAGATAGTGACAACCGGTCAAGCCTTTACAAAAGCAGAGGTATGAAGTTATTGTTAATGTGTTTAAAGCAGGTACAAGAAACATGCTGGTGGGTTGTTTCCAGATCACCTTAAAGTTGTGTTGTAATGTAAGTAGTGCAGGGAAATGAACAGGAAAAACAAACACAAAAATCAGTATATGATCATAATTTATGGTTGTTACAAAAGACAGTTGATCTGATAATTCGCATAGCAAGAGTATTATTGTAAAGGATATGGCTTGTTCAGGAAGCAAAGGCAACTAAAGAGGAAAGAGCTGTTGCCTTATAAAACGGAGCATGTGCTCTTGCTCAGAGGTCTGGGCTATGGAGGGAGATGGCATGGGAGAGGAGCACTGGATATGATGGTAGCCTGCTCTTAAAGGACTTTGTGGTAATGGGAATTTTCCAGTCCAGACATATAACCAGCACGTACTGGAATACTTTACAGAAGCTTATTTTAATATATTTAAGATAGAGAAAGCAGCTTTAAAGGAAAGTTTATGGTTGGTTTTTTTTTTAAGGGGGGGGGGTTGTTGGTTGTTTTGGGGGGTTTTTTTTGTTGTTTTTTTTTAAACTCAGGTGTAACCAAGAAAGAAGAACTAGTTGATAATGTCAAAATGTAATGGAAATTGGGTGAGAGTGGCTATGAAATGACAGGGTTTATGAGCTATATGACAAGTAGAAGAAATAATATGTAATTAAAACAGTGCTTTAAAATAGTGCAGGCTGATGTACTTGAATTGGGAGTTAAGAACTCCATGGTAGTAGAAGGGTAAAATTTTCAAGAAACCTTGCAATTCCTTTAAAAATAAATTAATAAGGGCACAAATACAAATGGTTCCATCACAGAGGAAAAATAGCAACTGTAGAAAGAGGTCAGATTTGTGAAGTTAAGAATCTTTCTATGACAGTCTCAGAAGCAGTATGCCAAAGAGGGAGATCAGTGAAGGCAGTTGGGTTAGAGCAGAATAGCATGAGCATGTGGGGACCGTATCAGAAAGGCCAAAGAACAAAGTGAGATGCAATCAGCAGATGCCTTCCAGACTAAGAGTAAATCACTCTACGCGTCCATCTTGGGAAGAGGAAAGGGAGGGTTGATGTGCTGCAATGCAAAGGGAAAGGTAGCAACAGAAGGTGCTGGGAAGACGGAAGACTTTCATGGCTTCAGGTCACCTGTAACTAGATGTCTGACACAATAGCAGTGACAGAAGTGCAAGATCTAAACTTGAGTGAGAAAAGCAGCGTGACAGAAAGCTTATTTAGGTTAGATGTTTTCAAATGAGCTGGGTTGGATATAATGTAGTTGAGGACTGGTGGATGAGATAATGGTGTGAGTAGTGGTTAACTGAGAAGTCGTGGGGAGGGATGAGTGGGGTATTAGGAGAGCCGAGAGAAGGAAAGAGGAGGAAATGCTTGGAAATTATAGACCACTCAACTTCAGATCAACTATAAAAAATACCACAACTAATAAAAAAAAACATGGATTTGTCAAGAGCAAGTTATGTCAACTAATCCAATTTCCTATTGTAAAAGAATGACAGTCCACAGAGGACAAAGGTGAAGCAGTAGATGCCATGTGTCTTCACTTTAGGAAGGTTTCTGATAGTTTCTCACGTAGTGTGGAAAATGCAGTCTAGGTGAAATGAATAAGGATAGATGCAAAACAAGTTTGAAAATTGTACTTGGGAGAGTATTTATCAGTACTCTGTCAAAATCAAACACAGGGCAAAGACTGGGAGCACAGCAGTCGTGTAGATGATCAGTGTACCATACACTGAATACAAGTCAGCAGTGCTATGGTGGTGTGAACATGGGAAAACTGTGCTGGGTGGTAGAAAAATAAATACTGCAATTGCAAGGCAAGGTGGGGTAAGCTGAAATTTTGTGTCTGATTTGGTCCAAATTTTTCTTAAACTTCAGCTTCAAAAATCAAGGGAATCCAGTGCAACAAGTGTCAGAACTGTAGAACAGTTTATGTAGAAACAAGCAGGTAGTAAAATACTAATTTCAGATATTTTCTCAAAACTCACTTTACCTTTACTAGTTAACTAGTATGGAATTCTACCTCCGTAATACTTTGATATTTAGTAATAAGTTGAAATTAAAGTATTGTTATTTCCTTCTCTTCTGATGCTTTACTCTTTGTAAGAATGAGGGTATTATATTCTGTCATCGCAGTTTATCTCCTTATGCCCATTGTAGCTCTGGTTGTCAGGACTGGCATTTATTCCTCTAGCCCTAAGGATGTGGGGTTCATGATCTCAAGAAGAGAGACCCCCTCTTCCTGACACATTTCAGGCTTCGCTGTCCGGTACGGGGCATATTAATGCTTACTGTGTTACATAGCATCTCTGGAAAAACTGGTGTGTATGTTATTTCTGGGAGTTTTATTCAGAAAATGCATTTCAGTCAAAGTGCTAAAACAATGTATCTTTTTAAGAGTACATAACTTTTGCTATTCCTCTTGACTAACTGTGTTGCCAAATACGTGAGAGGAGTCATTCCACTTCATAAAGATTTTTGATAACATTAAAAGACAATTTATTCATCCCTTAATATGACAGGTTTTTATCCTGAGGGGATGACTGGGTATAGTTTAGAGTTTAAGGGCCAGTTTCTTTGCTAGGTCAGTCTTCCTCAAAGGATCTAGAAGGAGGAAGAACTTATCCCCATGTGTTTGGTATAGATGCTCGCCAGTCATAGAGCTTGGTGTGTCCATCAGGTGTGCTTTCCCACTTGTGTGACAGGAATGTTGTGTGTGTCTGTCTAATTGAAGCTATAATTAATTCTAATCAGTTCCATTCCAAAATTATGAATTCTAGCAGCCAAACTGTATTTTTCTTTTTCTGCCAAATGCCACATTTTGTAAATATTGCTATTAGAACCAAAATGAATATGAATCTGTTTGCAGTACAAAGGAGAGGGTAGTAGCAATAGTGATTCAGACAGGGTAGCATGATGGGTTTGTGCCCAAATATTACTATTTGCATAGATAGGATAAAAATGAGCTCTTATCAAACTTGTTTTGAGAAAGGCAGGATACTTACATTACAATTACTGGGTGATTTATCTGGGCGTTTGCTTTCTCATGTGCAAATGCTATCAGTTAACATAGGATTAAATTGTGACCTAAGGATTAGAGTTCATGTTCAGCATCTGGGCTAAGTTTTGGACATTTATTTCCCGTCTTATTTTCATCCAAATTACAGCCAATATTTTTAGCTTAAAATATTGTGTTGCCCAGGACAGTATCTTAGAGCATTTAAGTTATTTTTCTTACACTAATTACATTCTGTGTTTGAAGTATAGTCTATAGAAGATGTAAAAAGAGGAGATTCTCATTTTCATTTTGCCATCTTATTCCAAGGGCAATTGCAGAGGATTGTGCTTGTTAAAAAAGAAAGAGTCTGATTTTAAGGGCTGCAAATCAATCCGTAGGATGGGATTTGAATCACTGTCAGTGGAAGGAAAGTGTGTTTATAATAACTAAAATCCCACGTGTTCATAATTGACATAATTAGAGGCTATATGCACAATTTCCCTGTAGAGAAGAAAGATAATGATTTTGAAACCTTGTTTGTTAGGGCTTTTTAATATACTTTTATTAAAAAGGAAAAGGAAATCTGGTATTTGCAGCGGTCTATACTCTTACTCGTGTGGGAGCTTCAGATAAAATAGTGGCTTCCTTTACATGATTTGTACATCATTACAAATCATCATGCTGCATTCTGTTTCATAAAGGCTGGTTGGAAATCATGACTTTTTGTCAGGATATATTTGGATAGCTTCTTGATTTATCTCCCCAAAATTAAGTTGGTGTTGCTGGAAGCACTTTGTTATTTTGCCAGGAATACATATTCTAGATGTAATTTTGTATTGACTTATATGCTTTTGCCATAAGATTCCACATCTAATCTAAGAGAGCATGATTTTCTCAATATTTAGAATAGGAAAACAAATGTTTTCTAAAAAGTAGATACTTGATAACTACTATGTTTTTATGCTGTCTAAAGAGATATACCTTGACTCCTGCTGCTCGGTCCTAGGAAAATTTTTATTTTCTAGACTTTTTTATACTGCTGTTGAAAACAGAAAAGGAAATCATGCCATCCTGTTGCCAAAATGTTGGTTACAGACATTAATATGGAATGACCATTCTGTAGTCAACATGCTATAGAGAGACCAATAATAGGTAGCACACAGGCAATGAAATAATGCATTTCTCATATTTTCAAGATTCTTCTGCAACAGTCAACTTCAGTAGAAGTTGATTCAGTAGAAACCACGAACATTTCAATTTGCTCTCTCCAATGGTAGTTTTTGTAATAAAAAGTGAATTTTAATGACCAGGGAAAGCTCATTTGAAACAAAGAAAGCTGTCTGTTAGTTTTATTTTGATTGACAAGCGTGCCAGGGATAAACTGTTGGCTGACACTAGAACATGCCTCATCAGAGCAGTCTACAATGTCCCCAAAGTCAGCTGAAAACGTTAAATAACATAGAGCATCAGGATCTTGGAACGGTTTGAGCGACAAGAAACAAACTGTTTTTTGTTTTTCATTTGGTTTGTTTGTAGGTACAAAAAGGAATCTGGTGAGTGTTTACATCTTCCCATGACATTTTGCACTAATACTGTTGCAAACAGATTACAGAGTAGAATATTAAATAAATACCACAAAAGGAACTCCTGGTTTTCAGTTTCCCCTAGTGCTGAATGACAGTAATCCTCTCTGACAAAAGAGGGTTATTGCCATTAGTTAATCCTGTTATGTAGTTCCCTCAACAGCCTGTAACACACGTTGATAAAGACTGGGAAAATCTAAAATGTCAAACTAAGAGGCCACTGATCATCTTGACCATAAGGCCATAGTAGAAGCAACCCAGAGCTGGATATCTGCATCAGCAGAGTATTTAACTTCTAGATCGAAGCTGAAATGATGCATTTGGGCTGAAAGATGCACATTGTCATTAGCATGCCCTGTTGGCTGCAGTTTGTCCAACAAAGGGATGATTTCAATCACCTTCTGTGCGTGCACTCTGAGTATCAACTTGAACGTAAGTAGGTAACAACATGCAGGAGTAAACCTGTTTAGATCGTTTTTCATGTGCTAAGCCCTGCCAGAGCACATAAAGTGAAATCTGCAATGTGCAGAAATTTTAGCTAAATTGTTGGTGTTACAAAAATAGTTTTGAAGACTATGGATGTCTTGAGTTTTTATTAAGTCCTCCCAGTAATGCTAAAGTTAGGTGTAAGTCATGGGTCAGGTGATTGTTTTAAAGAAAAAAAAAAAAAGGCATCCATGGACAGTTGGGTCTTGTGGTGAAACAGTTAATGAATCTCCAGTTAATTTAAAATTACGAGAGTTCTTGTGCATTGGGGTAGAAAGTCTGTTTTGGGAGGTAGAGCCTTGTCTTTCACTGCTGCCTTCAGTTAGCAGCTAAGACTTTGGAGTCAAATGAGTCAATTACTATTAATCGTCTTTGGTACCGTAATGAAGAAGAGGCAGTTGCTTTTTTGATCTAATACTGTCTGCTGCTTTACAACAATATTTGCTAATAAAGTCACTTCACATGAGGATGGTTTAAAGTATATCTACCGTGTCTGTTACATGGAGATAGACGTTTTATTTCCATCCTGTGAGGTTGAGGATTGGCCTCCACTTATATTGCGACTTTGAACTTCATTAAAATTTGAGTGATTTGCGTGCTTTCCCTGTTCCAGAGCATGTGATGGTTTTTTAAAGTTGTTGCACATCTGAGTGAAACTGGAGCAGGACAGCTTATAAGCATATTGTGATAGCAAGAGACACAAACTTCTCTTTATCTGTCTATGTATTTCAGTGGTTTTCAATAAGAAAACACAATGGCAAGGTTGCAGGACAATTAAAAATGTTGGGTGCTCATGTCATCTTTTCATGTGCATATCCATCAGTTCTTATTTGATAACTAATATTTTTCTAACTGATTTTCAGGAGCCACAAGTTTGGCTTAACTAATTTTCACAGAACAATAATAAAGTTCTTATGCAGCATATAATTTAATATCTAACACAGTAAGCAATCATTAGTATATGATCTAAACATTTAAAATCCATTTAGTTCTGGCAGTTTTGAATGCATGTAAGTTACTTTCAGGATATTTGAAAATATTTGGAATAGTCATTTCAAAATGGAGTGTGTCTTTGGACCTCAAGTGTTTGACAGATAGGATCTCTTTGGGATATCCAGTATGAATGGTTTCTCTGTGTTAGTCTGGGCTTTTATCTGAAGACTACATGATGTGTGGTAAAGGAGAGGCAATTATGTTTTAGCTGTCTAATCTTTCAAATCACAAACTTATTTTTTTCAGAATATAGGAATTACTTTAATTACTGATTTTTCTTTAAATAAGCCTACACTGAAAGCCTGTAGCTTGGAGAATGGCTAGCCATTTATTTCTAGTCATAGCAATTGAAATCCAATATTTATTCATTTACCACTCAGTAATATATTTGACAGATGTGTTGAATAACTGAGTCAATTGCTGCCTTAAAACCCCTAGCCCTTTTTTTTTTTTAATTCACAGTATCTAGAAACACTGCTGATAATATAGAAGTACAATATCTACAAATTAACATTGTTGAGATGCTACTTACTGTTGTGATTATAGCTGCAGATCAGACTTTTTTTTTCTTTTTTTTTTTAAATTGCTGATTCAAATTCACCCTGAATAAGCTATTACTGTGGGTAAAGTCAGTTCAGCAAATGATGTAGAAGTCAGTTCCATAATGTTCCCTTTACAAAGAGCGGTTGTTTTGGGTGTTTTGAACCCGCCAGAGGTTTTAGTGATGATTGATGCAAGTAGAAATCTCACAGCTAGTTCTCTGTATAATACTTTGAACAGATACGGTGCATTTCTTTCTTGTTTCTTTTTAAAAAATTAATTCACGCAGCCTAAATATCAAGGTGCTCTTCCCCATGAAGACTGCAGAGATGAACTCGGGGTCTTCGTATCAGACAACAGAAGGACCCATGCAACCTGCAAATCCAGTCGCTCACCCAGCGTCAAGGGGTGATGCAGTGTGGTTAATGGAGTAAAGAAATAGAGTAACGGAGGATGTTGGTTTGGATGAGGTCTGCCCTGTGATGCTAGTTGAATGCAATTTTATCTTTTTATTGTGAGACAGATGCTAAAGATACTTGTATAAAAGGTCTCAGGACCACAGATAGTAAGATCATAATCATAACGGAAATGAAGTGCACTCTTCGGCGTCCAGCTAGATGTAAAATTATGCTACGTATTTTGTATTTGTTATTGATACAGAAATTGTAAGGTGGAGGAAAATAGTGTAGAAAAAAACCTTCAAAGTAACTGTTGTATTTATGGAAATTATTCTCACAGACTAGTGGGAGATTGATTTGCCAGGGCTTTTTGAGTACCTTATACCACTGCACCTACATCTGCTTTCTTTTGGTCATAGATACTCTGTAGGAAGTGCAATATAATTTTATAATTCTGTTTCTTGTGAAGAAACTTTCACTGCTGAAATAATACTTAGTTTTCTTGAATTATTTGCCTAAACAGTGGATTTATCCACTGTTTGTTGACCTTTTGTGTGAGAATTTTGGGATGGGGTAGCTACGTGAAGGTAACAGGAACTCTTGTAGAGGGAGGACGCAAAACCTGACACATAGTTGGGACCGGTCTGGTTATTAGGCATCAGACTCTGTAAATACAGTGGGTTTTTAGGAATATAACATGGTGTCCTCTTGGTTGCAAAATTTAATGGTCTTTGAGAGGTGAAAGATGCCTTGTCTTGTTATTTTTTCTGGAAGTGTTAATTCATCGCTTCTGATTTTTCAAGACTAAATGGTGAAATGGAGAACATCTTTCCATGTTGGCTTCCTTGCTAGTGTTTTGTAACAAGCAGAACTGCTGCAGAGTAGCAGGCCTAGCTGACTTTGCAGATAACTGAAAGATGTAACAAATAATTGCTTTTGTAACTAGATCAGTCAGTGGTGGAAAACTGATGAAAAGAGTTTTTTCAAACTTTGATTCTTCTTAGTGAACTAAGTATGATTAAGGCCCTTCCCTACAGTGAGACCATTGTTAGCTGCTCTCAAACATTAAATTGATATCAGAGAGTAAAGTCTGAAAATTTAAATACATCTTAATAAGCATGCTGTAGGCCACATTTATCTAAAGAATGGCTTTTAATGAAAGTGTGTTACTTGTCTGCATTCCCTATTTTGAGATAGGGAATTTGGGAATATCAGCTTGCCTTCAAAAAGATGTTAATCTGAAGTAGAGTTTTGTTTTGTTTTGTTTTATCTGGAGGTCATTTTTTCTCAAATAATGTGTTAAGAACATTAATGGCTTCTGCCAAACATTAGCAGAGAGAAACAGAACACACAAAGTGGGAGTGAGGTTCCCTTTTCCTCCAGGAGCGCTGCAGGTGATCTGTTCTCACAGCATTTTGTAGAAGCCCAAGAGATGCAAATAAGTGAGTGCTGATGAAAGAGTACATTTTATTTTCTCACTTCATCTCCTGCCAGAAAAGCTTAATGGTATTTTAGAGCTGATATTACACCTCAGAAAAGGGGTAATGCATCTTTAAAAGCTAAACTACATCTTCTTTACTTTTATCAAATTCTCTATAAATCTTTCATGACAGTTTATTTAACAAAGTGTCATTGAAACTGTATAGATGATTGATGTGACCCATGTAAGATCAA
This sequence comes from Harpia harpyja, assembly GCF_026419915.1. Taxonomy (NCBI): domain Eukaryota; kingdom Metazoa; phylum Chordata; class Aves; order Accipitriformes; family Accipitridae; genus Harpia; species Harpia harpyja. The sequence goes on along the minus strand of NC_068957.1, from coordinate 23,118,369 downwards.
CATGAAATGTTTGTAAATGTCAGCAAAATGTGACCATCTAGAAGCAAGTAAGGATGGTGTTGCTGTGAAAGTGAAAAACAAACAGAAAATGTTTATCTTATTCTCTACTTTCTGGGATGAAATTACAAATTCATAGAAGTAGTATTATATGATTTTTCTTGGACATCATGCCATGAAGTGGGTAGGAGAATCAAAATTTGTCTTGACATACTGTGCTTTTACTATTCCTTTCTTGTACAGTGGATAATATTGTTAAAGATTAAAAAAAAGATTCTAATTTCACTTCTCAGAAGAACAATATTAATTTGGTTAAAAAAGTAATAGAAAATTGACCAGAGTTGGAATAAGCTAGCTTTACTCAAGCAGCTCCTGTTATCAGAAGAGCTGGAAACAAGTTGAGGTTCCCTCAACCTACTACTTCTCTGAAGATTGCTAATCATACGAAAACAAATCTAATGGTACGTGTGCATTGTTACCAGAAGTGTCTTTAAGATGTTAACCTGTTAAGTACATCGATGCCATGCTCCTGATTTTTATACAGGTAATTTAAAAAAATACAGAAAGATTCTGCTGGAATCCTTCTGAGAAACTAATCTTTGCAGTCACCTTTTTGATCTCCTTCATTTCTGACTTACCTTTTGCCAGGATCCAGGGGATTAAGGAAACCAGTGACTTTGGGGGCTTCTTGGAGCCATTTGAATGCCCTGGGGCTTTTTGTGGTAGCTCATGGGGCTCAACAGCCTTTAATGGCTCATCTTTCATCCTGCACAAAACTACAACATGCAGCACCATATGCCCTGCAATTTATAGTTCTTTGTGGTTTTGGTGGGTATTTAGACAGAGATAGTGTTCTGGGTCCTTAGGATGTGTGCAACAAGAAATTTATTGCTTGTTATTTCACCCCTGAGAAGAAATATGGAGAGGTGTTGCAGAACGTCTTTTGATCAGAGGCGTACGTTTCTGCGTGAGCTGGTGAGCTTTAGTTCTTGAACTGTTTTACCTCTTTTGGCGTAGCAGGTGCTGAGGTACCGCTGGGCCATGCACAGGTCCTTTGTGGAGGCAGTGGAATATCTGCAGCCGTGCCCCAGCCGCTCGGGGCTGTACAGTGTGTGCAGTGCACCACTGGACACTTGGTCTGACCCCGAAACTCTGCGTACTGAGCTCCTCTGGGAGCAGTGTGGTCACTTCTCAATGTCTATAAAACAGTCGTCGAGCTCTGCCGTCAGACTTGCAGCACGTGGCCAGTCCTGTACGTTCTTTACGGCAGTTATGATCAGCCACCAGAATTTCGAGGGAAGAATAAATATGTATCACCAATTAATTACAAGCGTGTGTGTGTGTGTACATATATGTAGTTCCCAGTTTGCTTCCGTGCCCCATTTAGTGCAAACCACCTAAGATCTTAGGACCCAGAGACAGGGTCTCCCTCTTCATTCATAACCAACTAAAACAGCAGTAATCCTCGTGAGCAATGCTGCTCAACGTGCTCCAAAGGAAGTTCATGAGAGCTGGAGATAAAAACATTTTTGGTCAACAGCCAAAGAGGGTCTGAGCCCAAGCCTGATGGTTTTTATAGTATTGCAAAACTTGCCTGTTTGCCAAGACCTTCCCACAGTAACCAAAGACAAGGTACAACAGTTCACAAACATTGGTAAAGAAAAAAGAACCTGAAGGTGAAAATAAAATCCATTCTGGTATCCACTTGGACAAAAGCCTTTGCAAATTACTCTAATGAGGTGATAAGATAGTATGGTGATAAAAACCTTGTAAATCAGACATGTTTGTATTGCTTTTAAATTAAACTAAGATGACATCAATGGAAGATGATTGAAAAATTTAATATCTAAAATGGGAGACACAAAACGAAACTGAAGAAGAGAACAAAAATCAAATACTCTATGGTAATGTGTTTTCAGATGCTACAGTATGAAGTAAGCGTAGCACAGAAGCTGTAGTCAAATTAGCCAGTATTCCCTGTGAGCTGATTCAGCCATTCTTGGCCTTTTTTTTTTTTTTTTAATTCCTTGTGAGACATTTTATGCTCTCAGAGCAAATATGTAGATACATATATAACATATTATGTGATGTATGTATTTAAAAATGAATATATTGGAGATACAGTATTAGCTATTGTGTCCTGCAACAGTGCCATTGTATGGTAAATGGAGAATCTTTTGCATTTCTATGGTAATAATGCAACTGTATGCTATTATGAAAAATAATGCTAACATCAGAAGCTCAAGTGTGAAGTAGCCTTATTCAGGTAACCGGAAGCACTCGGGTTATACAGATATCTCTAATAACCACAGTGCCCTGTTTTGAAAAGTATTACTTCAGATGCACTTCAATTATTTTAAAAGATACTTGAACGTTTTTGGAAGAAGCATTGAAAAGTTCTGGACCGTAATTTAGTTCTGTGTGAAGGTGTGTGCGTGTGTCTGCATAAACTTTGATTTAAATGGAAGATTGCTTAAGTTCAAGTAAGCATGTTTGTGACAGATAAATTGTTAGTGAACTGTAAGAAAAGCAGGGTATCTTACTTATTTGTAAACTGTCTTCATTTCAAACTAACCTACATTTGTGAGTTAATTTATTTTTAATCATAATTAAATGATAATCTAGCATATGGTTATCATAAAAAATACAGTAAGTAGCTGGAAGTTGAAGTGGAGAGTTTGTGAGTTCATGCTAGTATTATTTACTGGTCACTGATAATAAAAAAGGCATAAGGCAACAATCAAAGTAGAAAGGATTATGTAACAAATAATGTATAGATAAATATAGATTGCATATTTTTTAGGAAGTTTGAACACTCAAAGGAGCCTTGGTGCTGCACAGTTGGTTATAATTATTCAGCTTCCCTCACTTTTCTGCCTTTGCTCCCAATCCCAGTCTGCCAGATGAACGCCTCTCTGTGTGCCAGTTGGATCCTTGCATCTCACTTGCACAATGAGAGTATGGTTATTTCTTATAACCATGGTAATGAATATGCAAATATAATTAAATTAATTGGCAGTTACAGTTTTCTGTGCAGTCTCAGCACAGAGAATTCTGAGCAGTTAATAGAAAAGCGAAGAAACTGAGGCCCATAGGCAACCAATATAAAATCGGTTTGTTTTTTTTTTTTCGCATTCATTCCTTGGTATTACATTTCCTGAGTATGTGTTGCATGTGCTCATAATGTTTTTCTCTGAAACTCCAAGAATGTCTCTTAGAAGTTCACTTTTGACACGAGTTCAAATTAGGAAAAAACGCCAACAAACCAACCCCTGCATCTATTCCGATAGCAGGAGCCTTGCTAGTCTGCAGAAAAGGAAATGATGGAAGCAGAAAATCAAATGCATTTTCTGTTTTCAGATGTCTTCAGTATATAGATAGTTCTGCTCGCTTCCATGGCTCATCGTACTTTAATTTAAAGTATTGGTATAGACTTTTAAGGAAGATTTTGCTACCTGGTTTTATATACAGATATGTACACACACACACACGGTAATAGTAAGTGCCTCAAGCTTTTTCATTTTTCTGTTAAAGCCTGCAGTCAAAAGCAGGCTTATTATTCAGTCCTGATTATGATAGCCTTTACCAGGAAAGCTCTAATATTTTTACTGCAGCACACAATCACAGTGGGTGTCAGACTAACATAGGTCAGCAAGTTGAATAATTAGGAATGAGTAAAGGGCTATCACAAATGTACAGCATCCATGTATTCCAGTGCATTGAAAAATTCATATTCCTATTTAGACATGGACTTTTATAAGCATTTGCTGCCCTACTTGCCTCCAGTGTGTAGTTCGTGCATTTCATTATTTCTTGAGTAATTTGGGAAAAAGATAAAGCATACTACGTACTGCTGAAGCAGTATTATTTTTTGGTGTTTGACCATATATATGTCTACTATTTATAATGCAGATAAATGGTGGGAATTCTTCTTTAGTGTGGATGTGTGCCCAATCCAGAAAGCTTAGCCTTTTTTTAAGGGAAAAAGGGAATTTGATCTCTAAAATCCCACCTGAGCAGTGGCTTCCTATTGCACTTTTTTTTCTGTTAATTATATAGAGCAGATAGTCAGTAATCTTTGAAGATAATAAAGATTAATTTCTTTAGTGTTCTCAGCTAAAGGAATAAGTAAAATGAATGGATAGTTGTGAGAGAGTGATGTGTAGTTCTACTGTGTCTTCTGATTACTTTCTACATTACATCCCTTGTATGCATTAAACAGTAAAAATGTAGAAATTGTTCTAGAAATGACTGTATAGTGTTTTTCCTCAGCAGAAAGGAATACTGATGGCTTGAACTGGCAGCCAGCCAGTTCAAAATCTCAGTGGAAATCTATAGCTGGCTTAGACTTTAGTCTTTAATTGAAAAATTAAAATTAAAATGTAAAATGTAATTTGTTTGAATGTAGAGAAAATTGAAATACCTACAAATGTACTTTCTTGTCACGATTATACAGGTAAAATGACACGTTTCTACAAATTATTATTGTTGATGTAAAAGGCGTACATAATTTAGTGACAAGTAGTTTGGACATCTCAGTTTGAGACTTACTTTGAAGGGTACCCATGGGGTTTGACCATGAGTTGCATAGTGTTTTACTGAGAGTGAAATATTGAAGGTGAAAACCAGCAAAGCTTTTCATGACAGAAGCTCCAGGATGATGTACTTCAGGAACCAGAGGAGCCGTCTTCTGATTTGAAGTTATAGCTTGAACCATCTGTCTGTCTGAACTATCAGAAGGAAATTGTAGATGTGCTTTAATATTATTTAAATTTTAAAAACTTCAGTTTAATGTTTATATAGTAAAAATCCAAGGTGCATTAACGTATGGAAAGCTATTAATTTAGAACAGTTTTCATTTTCTGTTTTGAAGCCAGATGTTTGTAGGTGTCACCTTCCAATCTAATGAGTGCTTAAATGGCTTTCTCCCCCCTCTTTTAACACTGCATAACTTCACGTGAAGAAAAATCAATTCCCAGAGGCCCGCGACACGTGGACATATTTGATGAATGAGAAATAGTCAGTGCCATTTGCTCATAATACAGCTTCTTGCAAGAATTTAAGACAAACAGGTATTGTTAGGCTAATAGGGTGATACTGATTTTCTTTGTGTAGCATCAGATTAAACTGTCTGCTATTTAGTGACTAGATAGGGCAGCCCAGAGCACGGGTGTTATGTTCACCAGAGTTAGTGAAAAAAGAGTGAATTTCCCATAAATCCATTATTTTTGGTTAGGAAAAATGGAAGATGTGAACATTTTGGAAAACAGAAAAACCAGGATGAATCTATTCAGTAGTGACAAAGCGCTGCTGGCGAACGCGTGTGGGACGGGGCACTCAGGAGTGATGGGGGTCAGAGCTGAAGATGTCCAGCGGGAGAAGGATGGAGCTCCCTGCATGTTTGCGGAGCTCAGGGTTGATTTCAAAGGCTGCTGCCTGCCGAGGCAAACTGAGGGATGCTGGGCAGTGACCTTTCTCCCCGGTTTTCATCTTTAACGCCATTTGAGAGCCACAGTTTTTTAGGTTCTTTCCTGTTAAAACATATGTACGATTCACAAAGTTCTGTTACTTTGTGCAAGATGAATGGAGCTGTCTGCCAACTTCCCATGCGTGCACACACACAGAAGTCAGCGGATGCCAGCTTTATAAACTATGCCAAACTTTAAGTAAAATAAACTAATTATTTAGTAGCTACTGTGGGACAGATGTTCTCGAGATTTTTTGCAATGAACTGTACAACAGCCAGATAGGGAGGCTTTCAGGACTGTCAATATTATTAATTCAATTAATGCATAAAGTCACGTAGCTTTTAATGCTGGTTTTGCCTCCAGTGTATTTGTAGCCTCCATATATTGATCATCTTACAGATTCATTTTAGAATATGTTTTGTCTTCTTATATGCAGTATATGTAACTACATTTTAATAGTTATACGAATGAATAATACCAATTTGTAGGAAAATACTTTCCGTTGTAAATTCTTTCGTTTTTCTGCTAAGTGCAGGTGTTCTGTAAGCCATAGAGCTGTATATGAATATCACATGTGAGATGAAGCTTTCTGGAGGGGTAGGGGAGGTTGTCACTGCACACAGTGTGAGTGACTGTGCCGCTCCTGTGTTGTGACAAGTCATCACATAACAAGCACAGATAAATGCCCCGCCCAGAGTGAAACACCATTATTATATATTCTGTTTATAAAACACCGTTAAAGAAAAAGTGTCAGTCAATCAAAAGAGGAGTGACATAACTTACTGAAATGAATGGGTTGGTGAAGATGTACGGTGTTGGGTGCTGAATGCATCCAAGAAGGCGATGGGAGGCAGTCACGTGGTGAAGGGACTCCAAACCTCCCAGTGTGTCACAAGTGGGAGATTTCATGTTTTTGTGCTTATTTAAACTTGTTTCTTTAAAACCATTTGTTGTACTGCATATAGCAACTCATACGGGTTTTTTTCCCAGACAATTGTACTATAGAAATGTGTAGATTTTTTTTTTTCCTGAGGTGTAATTTTTATAATCTTGAAGCAATGACTGATGTTGAAACAATTATTTTTCCTTCCCTTCCCACCCAACGTTTTCTCTAAAATTCAAGTCAAAAGAGAGTTAACAAAAGATAGAAAGTTAAATCAAGGCTGTTGAAAAGTGTGAACTTGAAAATCTCCCTCCCAATCAGTTATGTCAGGGTTGCTTTCTTGTGATTTTAACAATCCCACTGATTATTCAGTTGTCAAAAGATTTGCCGGGCAGGCAGGAATGGGCTTCTAATATGAAAAACAAGCACATTAAATCCACCAAATAAATAAAATCTAGGCATCTGAGTCTATGAAAAAGGATATAACTGCATTTTCTTTTTCTTTTCTGGGTCTCCTTTGAAACAGACAAATAGCTCACTATGTAGGGCGTATGAAATTTTGAAGAGGGATATCTTTGCATTGTAAAGGTGAATTTAGTGAAGAATGCTGGAAGCGTGCTGAAGTGTTCTGTTATTAGAGGAAAGTTGATAAATGGACAGCATCAAACTCCATGTTTGCCTTGGTATATCTTAACTCTTCAGCAGAGGGCTTTCAGAGGTGTGATACAACTAAGTCACTTCTCGTCAGTCAGAAAGAGTCATTGAGAAGTTGGTGCTAACATCAGCTGTGGTATTTATCCTTTGTTCCACTAACTCATTTTATGCAAATTATGAAAAAATTATCAGATATTAACAAATTATTGTGATGCATCTATCTTCTATGCAGTTGCTTTAATAGCCATTTTGTAAACTTTTGGTGGAAGAACATTAATAGACTGGTTTTAATAACAATAAGAATACAATAAATGGAGCAAAAACTCAATGACTGTAAGGTGTGAGCAATGTCTTGGTAACAAGACAGGGTAACAAGTGGTTATTGCATTAGCCTTTCACCTTTTGAGATTTGAATTTAAGACCCGGTTGAGGCTGCAGTTAATGAAGTTGAGTGGTTTCATGCATTTTACTTGGTGCACTTACGAGGGTTGGCTCTGAAAGGTCTCAGGCTGGGCTAGCAGATGTGTTGCAGGTCAGTGCTTGGTTGCCAGAGCTGCGTGAGGACCTTACAAAACGCCGCCTTCTCTTGGCAGTTTTGTCCCTTGGTATGTTACTAGTCAGTATGTTAATTCAAAAAAAAAAAAATACATTTTTAGGAGAAAAGAACAGCCAAAAGAGGGGCACTAAATTTTGCTGTTGCTCTTACCTGAAGCCACTGTTGTAGATGTTGGCCGTCCAGGAACTCATTACCAAGTGACTGACAGGGAAGCTTGTTCGAGAGACTCTACGATCTACAAATAGCAGAGTAGTATGAAACTGTGACTGATCAAAATAAATGTGGAATGGAGGTTTTATCGAGACTTCCCTCACCCTTAGACAAACCATTAAAAAATTAATCTAATTAGAGATACATATATTTAGTCAATGGTTTTTATTAAAAAGTCTTGCATGAAAGGAAGAAATTTGTTTCACAGATTAATTTCAAGTCATAAGCTACCTTGTGTTCCCAATATTAGATGCTTAATGATCATGGATTAAGCCTAAAAAAAGAGTATAAAACTGATTTAGAAGCAGGATATTTAAGTCAGTATTGGGTTTGATTTTTTTTTTTTTTTCCTGTAATTTCCCATCCTATCATTTGCGTGTAGGTCATGTTCTCATAGTTTCTCAGAGCAATTCTTCATTAAGGCTATGGCCATCCTGCCATCGTATGGCTGCAGGTGTATGAATATGGAAAATGATACTGGGCTGTGATGTATAGAAACCCATGAGAAAGTAGCTGTAGGGGGATGAGGGAACACGGTTCAGATAGGCCAGGAAATGTCAGATGCATGTTTGGGCACTTAGGCGTGCCTGCTCTGCTCCCATGCTGGTACCGGTTCATACAAATACTGGTATTAGAGTATAACGCAGTTATGAATATGTTCTTTAGCTGGAAATGGTAGTGATGCTTTTCAGACAAAATGTTCCACACATATATATGAACCATGCTTATCTAAGAATACTTTTAAAAGCTATAGAAAATTACTGGGAAAATTTCCTAGGTCTGAATGTGTTACTATTTGAGAAAATGCAGGAGAGGGGCTCGGCTTCCTCCGGCAGAATCGGGTGACTCGGTGGGTGTTCTGTGAAACTTCCTTCCATGCTATGAAGAACACTGACTCTCTGATCTGGTTGCTTGAAGACTCCCCCAAAATGTTCGTCGTAAGCTGACAGATTGAGCTGAAAAGAATCCATCATGTTCAGGTCGGGTATCTGTAAGCGTGCTTGGGGCGGTGTGTGACGGCAGAAGAAGATCAGCCATATGGAAGTGGCTTTCTCCAAGGTACCAGCGGGTGCAGTTGGTGTGTCTCCGTGCGCCTGTTGGCAGCCCTGCTCCCTGAGAAAGGCATTGCTTTCAAACATGAGTAATTGATGAATTGTATGTAATATGCAAATGTGAATGCATAAATCTCCTGAATGACAGCTTAATTTATGTGAGCCTTTAAGAATGTGGGATTAGATTTTAATTAAATATCTTCAAAGGCACCCTGACTTACTCAGTTTTTTGGCTGCTGTCTTTATGAGAGTTTAGGAGGGGACAAAATCCTGATTTTAAACATACTATTTACTGTTTTTCTAATGAACTGTCATTGAATAAAAGCTATATATATATCAATGCATGTATTTTAGGGACTCCGTTAGGTAAATCTAATAATAATGATAATCAAATAGAAGTGCCATGAAACTTGTTGGAATTGAAATAATTAGTGCAACTAGTTCAGTTGTTCCCTTATGTTTAAAATGAGCAAGTGTCAAGTTAAAGCCAGTATAAGTGTTTAATTTAATAGTTCACATTCAAGAAGTACCTTAAACTGCCAAAACCAAGTATTTACATTTTGATGGTTACCGTTGCTTTAATTGTTACCCCAAATGCGATGAATTGATTGTTTCTATTAGGGCAGTTAGAGCTAAATCCCAGTATGGCTGCCTCAGCCAGTTTGTAGCAGCTGCAGGAGATTATCTACATGTGTAGAGCACTTTGAGGTACTAGAGGATAAATAGCGGGTGCTTAATTTCCTTGATCCTGGAAGGGTCAGATTATCCTGCCCTGGACTGAGCAAATGACTTCGGCAGTTGCTGAAGTTGAAGCGAGCAGGAGCAGTTCAGCTGGAGTCAGCAGAACCACAGGTTGTATTAGTTAAGTACATCTTTTGGTGTTTTGCTGGACCAAGGTTTGTCAGTTTTGAAGAAGCAAAACCAGTATGGTGGGAAGAGGATGTAAGAAGACAAGAAGAGATTTTTTTGCTTGGAATTTAAATATGTGTAGAAGTCATAGTTAGACCTGAATAGTGCCATTGTCTTAAAATTCTTTTTTAAAAACAGACAATTAAGCTAAGCAAAATAACTACTTCCTTTAGCTTGATCAACTGTCTAAAAAGGATATAGCAAAAAAAAAAAAAGTATGTTGCCCCTTCATAAAGACCTTTCATTTACACAAGGAAAGCCATGGTAAATAACAAATGTCAGCATGAATTTGTAGAATCGTGTCCTGAAACACTGCTCAAAGCAGATGGAAATTTAGGTATTTATGATTGACGTTTTGCTAAACAGTTTTAAAAATGTTTTGTTTTTCATGGTACCCTGATACATTTCAGGATTAAACATGTTCATTAAAAATGCTGTTAACCACATTGTGCTAGTAAGGCCCGATAGCATTGCAGAGGGCAGGGCGTGACAGGAAGGTTCCTGCTGTGTGCCATGGATGATCAGTGGTTTTTCGCATGCAGGGCATGAAATTATGGTTGATCACAGCGGAGAAATTTCTTGAGCTCCATTACAGTTTTCAAATTCAAACAAAGCTTGGCTACATCTTATCTAGAAACCACAAAAAAAAGAAATAAACGAAATGAATTTTAAGTAAAGTAGGTATTCATTTTTAGTGTCATTTAGGAAAGAATTTAAACATACTCAGTAAGTCTGGTGCCCCTTATGTACTCAGGTGTATGATGGACCTGTTGGAGCAGGTCCAGAGGAGGCCCGCAAGAATGATCAGAGGGATGAAACACCTCTCCTGTGAAGAAAGGCTGAGAGAGTTGGGGTTGTTCAGCCTAGAAGAGAGAAGGCTCTGGGAGACCTTAATGCAGCCTTTCAATACTTAAAGGGGGCTTATAAGAAAGATGGGGAGAAGCTTCTTAACAGGGCCTCTTGCAATAGGACAAGGGGATAATGGTTTTAAACTGAAAGAGAGTTGATTTAGACTAGATATAAGGAAGAAATTTTTTGCTATGAGGGTGATGAGACACTGGCACAGGTTGCCCAGAGAGGTGGTAGATGCCCCATCCCTGGAAACATTCAAGGTCAGGTTGGACGGGGCTCTGAGCAACCTGATCTAGCTGAAGATGTCCCTGCTCATGGCAGGGGGGTTGCACTAGATGACCTGTAAAGGTCCCTTCCGACCCAAACTATTCTATGATTCTGTGATCCCCTTTACGTATTGTCGTGGTTTAACCCCAGCCAGCAACTAAACACCACGCAGCCGCTCACTCACTCCCCCCCCCACCTAGTGGGATGGGGGAGCAAATCGGGAAAAGAAGCAAAACCCGTGGGTTGAGATAAGAACGGTTTAATAGAACAGAAAAGAAGAAACTAATAATGATAATGATAACACTAATAAAATGACAACAGCAATAATGAAAGGATTGGAATGTACAAATGATGCGCAGTGCAATTGCTCACCACCCGCCGACCGACACCCAGCCAGTCCCCGAGCGGCGATTCCCCGCCCCCACTTCCCCGTTCCTATACTGGATGGGACGTCCCATGGTATGGAATACACCGTTGGCCAGTTTGGGTCAGGTGCCCTGGCTGTGTCCTGTGCCAACTTCTTGTGCCCCTCCAGCTTTCTCGCTGGCTGGGCATGAGAAGCTGAAAAATCCTTGACTTTAGTCTAAACACTACTGAGCAACAACTGAAAACATCAGTGTTATCAACATTCTTCTCACACTGAACTCAAAACATAGCACGTACCAGCTACTAGGAAGACAGTTAACTCTATCCCAGCTGAAACCAGGACACGTATTCATCTGTAGCATTTCCATTTGCATTTTGCTCCCCTACTCACACCCACTGAGTTGAATCCTTGCAATGAGACCAGAAGTTCCAGATCTCTTTTTTGGTTGAGGAACTGTCTTTAAATTGGTCACCTGCTCTACCTTTTGTGCAGGCCATTACTCCTGATGCAGGGGTAGAGGAAAGATCTCTTTTTTTCATCAGCTCCCATGGAATTTTTTGGGATAGCGTGGAGGTGTTGGCACTGACTTTTTCCATCCAGGGCGAAACAGCTAGAGGAAAGGGTAGGAGCTTTATTTCCTCTTGTGTTCGAGGTCATTCTTCTCTTTCTTTATTTGTCTCTTTAATACCATAATACTAGTCCAGGGAAAGTAGTTGTGATGAGACATTTCCCTACAGTAGGAGGATAGGCTCGTGGCTGTGCAGATGTGAGGCCAAGAGCATGAAAGGTGAAAGAACAAACTTACAGTTGCTGTAATTGCAGTATTTTTTAATGCCAAAAAGTAAACAAAATCTCTAGATATGCTACTTTTTTATTATTGAGACTAGGGACTAAAGAATTTCTTGAAATAGGATTGTAGACTACATATACCAGTGAGAGACATTTCTGAGGTTCAACAAGGAAACACTTCTGGTATCAAATAGAAATCTCTCCTTTTAAAAAAATTGCTGAGAAAAACATCACCAAAGTAGGGGACCAGAAGTGTGCCTGGAAGGAGTTGCTAAAAGTTTCAGAAATAATCTCATTAAGTGGTGCAGCCCCCTAAGTTTAAACTGTTTAAAAAAATTTTTTTTTTTTACTGTTTTTTTGTAGGCAGAGCTTGGTGATAGTTGTCACCTTTTTTTTTTTTTTTTTCCTTCTCCCCGCCCTGTCTCTGTTTGCACCCTTCTGGGCCTTCTATGTTTCACAGTATCTCCCTTACATGGCAGGATCTGGGGGGAATATCTGAAGGCAATGTCTTTCCTGTACATCATTAAATCTTCTACATTTGGACACTGATGGATAATGTTAGCTAGGTATTTTATTACTGCATTATTTAATTAAGTTGACCTGTTCCTAATAGATTAATGTTTCCTGCAATTATGCCTGCATTTAAAACTCCAGCCTTTAAAACTTTAAAAAATAAAATTCTAATAAAAATAGCTGTATAGATAAAAGCGTGGTACTGAATTGAATTTCTTTCCAGACATTTTTGGTTTTATGTTGCTAAAGATCAAGAGCTATTTTAAATCATAAGATTGAAAAAGTCAAGTTAAAATAACCCTAAAACATAGAAAGGCTAGGGATGGAAAATATAAATATATATAATTGTTAAAGGTAAAATTCAAATACAGAAAAGAGAGAAGGCCAGTGGGTTTTTCTTCTGAAAATCTTTGTGTTGATTCTCCCATTTTTAATTTTGCCCAATGTCTTTTTAGTTTGGAATCAGTTTGGGTAAAGGACTGCTGCTTTGTGAAACTCTCAGTTGGATCCTGATAATTAATACAAAATTTAGGTTCCTGTACACTATGATAGGTCTGAATGTCTTTACCAAAAATGCGAATGTTAAAAATACGTGGCGAAAATTTTCTGGACTTTAATGTGCGCATCAGTCATTGATTGTGTATTTCTTGGTCTTAAAGTTAGAATTGATATCCAGTTTCGTTTTGGTTTTTTAGTCATTCTCAGGTGCTCCTTTGTTTCATTTTCTGATATTAATATAGTATGTTGATACAGCTTATAAAACGAGTGCTCATTTCTTCCAAAGACTTTCAGAAACTGAAGTCTAATATATTTAACTGATTTCAATCTCAGCATCAATTTATAAGGCATTATGCATGTATTGTAATTAGGTCTATTTGAATAATTTATGATGGTCCAAAGTTTAATGCCATTAAGAAATGCACACAAGGATAATTCTGGAGTTCTTACTTGGTGCACAGACCTGCAAAGAGAATTTGTCTGTTGTTCCCATGAGCTTTGAGGGTTATAGCATTTTATAGGGTCAGCATTTTATAGGGTTAACCTTGTTCAGGTAAATGATAACATTTCTATCGAGCTGTACTATAGTAGGGATTAACAGGGATAGCAGCATTTGGTCCACAATGGAAGGGATGTGCTTTCTGAAGTGTGTGATCAAACTCAACCTATTTATAACTGACTTGAAAATATCTTATTATTAAGAAATTTAAACTTGAGCAATTTTAAATCATTTTTACACTATGCAAAATCATTATTATTACTATTAGAAAGTTAAAAATGAGCACACTCCAGGGAAACAATGCAATATTAAAAGCGAACTCCATTATACTTCTTTAGGAAAGCATGTTTTAAGAAATTAAAATAAGAAAAAAGTTTTCAAGGCTTCATAATTTTTCTTTTCTGTTTATCCTAGGAAATGTCTACATCCAATGACAATAAAAATCAATGAGTAAATAAACACAATGAGAACATGCTTACCAAGCACCAAACTTTGAGATTTCATGAAAAAAATTGAGCTTGCATTGAATTACTGAAAAAATGTTCGTGTACATTTTCCTTTGAGATTACAACAGTGCAACCTAAGCAGAATTTCATCGCAGACAGATTTTATGTGATTTGAAAATAAATGGCTTTTGATGTATTTGAAAAAGAATCAAGTTATGTACTTTACACTTCTTTTAATGTCGGTTAATCATAGTAGAATAATGCTTTAAAATAACTGTGCTCTTTTAAGTATCACTGGAAAATAACCTTTTCAGTTAGCTAAGGAATTTATTCTGTCATTAATATTTGCTGAAGGAAAAGCTGTACAATTAAAGCTAAGAAGCAGCGGTGAGCAATGCTGAAGGAGAAAACTGGAAGGGTTGTAGCATTGCTGTTGTCAAGAGGAAAACCAAGTTTGTTACACATCATTACCAAGTAATGTGTCTGGTGCAAATCTCTATACTATACATGTTTTAAATCTGAAATGCCTCTTCGGATATTCTGAAATAATGGCCAGAAGTATGGAGTGGTGACATCTCTGTAAAGTCTGCTTTTCAAAGTTGTATAATCATGGTAGTGAAACCTTAACCTGTTCCTTTCACTTTCCCAGCTCTGCCCCACAGGTGGCTTGCAGGTATTTGGGCTATTCTGTGCCTTTATACCATTTCTGATTTAAAAATTATAATTGTTGATCGCTACAGTGCCATTAGACCAGTGAAAGAAGTTGCACTGTTTTTGCTGGTACGTGCCAAGATCTGCTTAGATGTGGTGTTTTATTTTGAACATTCTTTTCACATCTGCTATTTACCACATAGAATACAGTAATGTAAATCTTAATCTTTCAGTTTAAATCAGTTCATTCTTATGACTTAATTATTTTGACTGCTGTGTTTTCAATTCCCTCTAGCTTGGTAATATCTTTCTTGTAATTAGGTTGCTTAGAAATACACATGCAGTTCCAGGTATAGCCATACAGGAGCAGATGAGTTAGGGCAATTTCTTGCTTTTCTGACATGATGCTTCTAGGCGTGCAGCCCAGCAAAAAGTTGGATATTTTCCTTGTTTTATCACATCTGCCTAATTTGCAGTCTTTTATAACACCTAAATGTCTCTCAGCGTATTAACATTACAGATGTTGCCTCTCTTTTTGAGAGCTACATTTGCATTATTTTTCACACTTCATTAATTTTGCTTTTTAAAAAAAATGAATTCATTTTTAAGCTGCTTTTATTCATTCTCACTGAAGGTTTTTGTAATGTTTCCCCTTTCCTGTCAGTGCCATCTTTTCTGTGAGATTTTGTTTAAACTTTTTTGCTTTCCTTTTAGAACATTTATGAAGATATTAGATCGAGTTAGAGCCAAATCAATTTATTGCTGAATCTTCAAGGTAGCTCCTCTCTGTACCATCATTCGCTCTGTTTCAGTCTGTGAGTGCTCACATCCATACTAATCTTTTATTAGAACAAGGCACTCTGTTAGTTGCTTTTTCTTTTTAAATTACAGTCTAAATGTATTGCATCTTCTTTTTTTCCCCATATAGCAATTAATTCTGCAAGTCTCTTTCTAGAAAGATTTTATTCTGCCTAATGGCAGTGCAACTTTGTGCTGTCAACATCCTGAGATCATTCTCTTTATAGTTGTTTAACTATTTATCAGAAGCAGAAGTTATTTCTCCATATCAGTAATTACCTAGACCTACCTAGACTGGACACAAACAGAACAGATTTTCATGCTGCCTTATCTGGGCTCATTAAAGTATTTCTTCAATAAAAGCTATTTTTAAAATTAAGGGAAAATAACTCATTGGCCTGGAAACTAATTACATTGCTTGAACTCAGGTTTTGCCTCTTTGTTTTTAATAAAAAAAGAAAATTATTAGTTAAAAACACTCTTTAGAAACAATTTCTTCTGCAGCTGTAAATTTTTGCACTAGGGTGATGGGTATGTTTTTATGCATTGTTGATACAGAATTGAAGCTGTCCCCTCATGATGTCAGTTGCAGTGCAGGGTGGATTTTTGTGTTCGCAGTTACTTAAATGTCTCTGTAATACACGCTTTAAAACACAGTCCAAATACCTCTTGACAATGAACAGTGCTTTCCACCTTTAATAAATTTTGTAAGATTATTATGGAAGAAAATGCAAACTAAAACCCCACAAAATTGTGGTGATGGTGTCAGGAACGTAAGTGGTAATTGTTTTCCTGGTGTTCCAGACACTGTTTGTGTGTTACAGAAATGCTTTCCATTCCCACGTACTCTGTTATATGCCATAGCATATAGGGCGTAGTTAAAGGCTCTGTCGCTGCCCTCTGTGAAGGTACCTTTGACATTGATAAGAGCATCTGTGGTATTGGAAACAGGGTAAAAACTTACCGTTGTACTGAAACTGCAGAAGGCCCTCACGTCTTGGTCTTAGCTTTTGGACAGCTATTTGAGGAGAGGGTAAGTCAGAGTCCCTGGCAAACCACAGAGCCATTGTGGTCACTTAAAGATCACAGTTCTGTGAATCTTTGTTTCTTCATTATTTTTTTTAATTTCATAGAATCATTTAGGTTGGAAAAGACCTTCAAGATCATCGAGTCCAACCATCATCCATGCCCACTAAACCATGTTATGGAGTACCCCGTCTATGTGCTTTTTTAATACTTCCAGGGATGGTGACTCAACCACTTCCCTGGGCAGCCTATTTCAATGTCTGACACCCTCTCAGTAAAGAAATTTTTTCTAATATCTAACCTAAATCTCCCTTGCCGCAACTTGAGGCCATTTTCTCTCATCCTATCTCCAGCCACCTGGCAGACCATCACCCACCTCACTACAACCCCCCTTCAGGTAGTTGTAGAGAGCGATAAGGTCTCCCCTCATCCTCCTTTTCTCTAGACTGAACAGCCCCAATTTGAGGTTTTTTTTTCATTAATACTGAAGTCAAGGAGCCAATAGTCTTAAAGAATACCAATCTGTTCCTTTTTGAAGGCTCATTGTTTGCATGCTGAGTACTAGTTGCTGCTGTTGCTAACCCAGAACAGTTATGTCTAATGCCTGAGATGTGGGAGAACTCGCGCTGTGGCAGCTGGTCACAAATGTTATTGATATTTGTTCATCTTTATCCACCTCTTGAAATAGTGCAAGTCTGATTTTGTGTTTCATATAGTTGCTGATACTAACTTACTTCCTTGTAACACTAAGGAAAAGATGGCTTTTGCTTCTTTTCTGAATTTATTAAAAAAAACCCAAACTCCTAAAACTTAAATTTCAAGGAAAGAAAAGTATATATAAAATGATAGAAATGGGTAATAGTGGGACACATTAAATTATGTGAACAAGAGCAGTCCAGATGACCATCACTGTGGAATTAAGTTAAGCAGTTGAGTTTATTGTCAGATCAGTCAGTTTACTGTGTGATGTATTTGATAATTCTCTTAAGTTAATTAGTTCCAACCAGGTATTTTATTGCACTATCGCCTGGCTGTAAAATAATGCAGCTGGTTCATTTTCAAATGGGGGAGTTGTCTTACGTAATTTCCCTACAGCTTTAAAAAATATCTTCATGTTATCTGGAATAAAGCTAAGCTGGAAATTCTGTCAGCCGTTTAGTCCAAGGTGATTACACCAATTTGAGAATGTCAACAATTACACAGTACTCATGTTTAATTAGTAAAAGGGAAGCACCTGTATTTTTAGAGGAAAAGACTCCAGGATTAGACTGTACAAATTCAAGTTGTTACAAAAGACAAAAATGAGCATATTATTCATCCTTGGGGAAAATCAGTCACTGGATGGGCTCTGTTCATGGAAAAAATGTGACAAATAGTTCTTTTTGCATATGGTCTCTCCATGCTTTTGTACTGATGCATATCAGTAATGATGTTTAGAACTCCTTTGTCTGTCCAACAGCAAAACAAAAAAATTAAGAGCGGTTCTGGTGGTTAGACAGACCTGTAACACTCTCACTTGAATATCTCAAATTTTACACTTGACATATCATTCCAGACTGAAAATGTGACTTTTTATTTATTTTCTTTAAATCATTTTCTTAATGCCTCAACCAGATGGTGGTTTAAAAATAGGCAACATTGCTCTAAGAGTTTTCTTAAGACCTTTCTTTGGCTGTTAATTGCACATTTATAATTATGTTCTTACAAAAAGATAAAAGAGTTTTGAAAGATTATTCTTGGCAACAGACCTAAGGTGAAAACCTGCTGTTTTAATGCGTAAATTATAATGTGTGCAGTTGTGAAGAGTGGTTTTGTGAAATGCTCAAGTAAGCGCAAGAATCTAAGAGAGCTGTCAAAGAGTTTGCCGTCTAAAGGGGCTAATGTTCATTGAAAAACAACTCATAATATGCTGTGCCTGAAGGCTAAATGAGTAGTTTAACTTAAACACGATCACTAACTTTCTGGAAGAAAGATAAAGGAAACAATTGTTCCTCAAGCAAAGTTAGAGAAATGAAAAAACCAGCCTCACTTTGATGCCTGTTTAAAATCATTAATTTTCCTGTAAGCTAATGTAAATCAAGGATTAAACAGAAACTGTTGCCATCTGACCCTTATAAACTAAACTTCTGTGTGGCTCATCTATTTGAAGTCAAATCTATCCATACATCTAAACAGGAAACTGAAGGAAAACATTTTTTCTTTTCATTTCCTATATCCTGCAAACTTTTTCAAAACCTATTTCCTTTTAAAATTTAGTCTGCATCCTTACACATTGTTTTTTCTTTCCCTGCCTAGGGTTTTGTAAACCTGCCACCAGTTCCTATACAGAGTGGTATAAGAGGGTGCTCTCTGGGCACTGCAGTTTACCCATCTGTAAATGTTTCTAAAAGTGCCTATCTTTACAGGATGGTTTTGGACCGTGTGAGGGATCCAAGCTCATATGTGAGCTCCTGGGTAGCATACAAGTATCATAACTATGATCAGTTGGATTTCATTACTAAGTGGCAAATGCTGAGGATTCAGGATTACAATTTGTACCTACAGTTCAGGGTGATTTCCACCTTGTAGATCTGTATTTCTCTGTCTATAATGACATTGATCTCTAGAAAATACTTTGAACTCTACAGACAAAATTATTATAAATTAGGTTATTATTATTATTATTACTATTATTTATTTGCTGCAAGGATAAATGACACATCTCTGTTGCTCACCACTTAGGTTTGACGATTGTTGACACTTCAAAAAAGTGATAAATATCTAACAGATCCTGTCGTCATCTGTCATGTTGGAGAGATACATAGCTCATGGTTTATAGAAAACACTTTGTTCTGTGAATGTGCCTGTTTTCTTGTGTGTGTGTTCGTCAGAAAAATTCTCATCTTAATGGACTGACTTGCTTTATGTAGCTTCATTATCAGATGTTTCCGTGATACAAGATGGTCATTTTATACCTGGTCAGTTAAGTATCATACAACATTGTGAGTAGTTTGAAGTCAGATTCTTCACTCTTCTGCAAATAATCTGACTGTAAAGGCCAGATATTGACAGCGAAGAATTCACAGCCCTTAGAGGTACTGAGTTGTCTCCTTCCTTTTGTTCATGTCTCTGTTCTGCCTTCCTAGCCCCTTGGTGCACAGTTGTGTCCCAATATAAGTTGCTTATAGCAGCACTGTCGCAATTTATGATGCATTATTCCTAGATAACAGACACGCAAAACAACTTTGGGTGTTGCACTGTCATGTGTTGAGTTTCCAGAGAGGCGGTACACATTTTCTGTAATCCTTGTCTTCGGTAGAGTTACATAGGATACATAGAGTTAAATAAGATAGCCGATACCCGAATATTTCATGCAAACAAATGCGAGGTACGCAGTGTTTCTAAGCTGTGTGTGGCGGTATTCAGTATATTGCTTCACACGGCCATTTTGGTTGCTTACCATTGTTTCTTTTCTCTCCTTGCATGGCTGTAGCCTAAAAAGAGGGGAAGTTCTAAATGGTTTTAATTTGTCACACACCTACAAAATAATTTTGAGATACATGCCTGTGCAGTCCCAATGTGGAGGGTGCACCTGGATCTTCAACTGTCTCGGTACTTGTTGTTCTGCCAGTTTGGCTGCGAAAGATGTAGTCCCACGTCTGTGTCCGCCTGATTTAAATGCATTTCCGAAGAATCCTGTATCTGCTGTTTGGCAACATAGTTACCCCATGAGTCCTTCAGGAAAATGTCCCTCCCTAAACAAAATAATATAGTCAATATGGGAGGTGTTTTATAATTTTTTCTTCAATAACTGGATGAAGAATATAAAGCCTATTGCTTTTGAAAACAATTCTCATGCATGAGCAGTAGCGTGCAAGGTTTTTCTTTAAAGACATGATGATAAGGAAGATGATGCTAGAACAGCAAATTCCTGCCATTCACAAAGGAGGGTCTGTTATAGAACATAGAGAAAGAAAATGTAGGGGAGCTTTTGGAGTCCTAATAATTGGCATTTGGAAACACGCTTTTAGCAAGAAATCTGACAAGAATTCTGTCTTAATATAGTGTCTACATGCTTCCCCACTTCTTTCTGTAGTTCACTCGAGCTAGTTAATAAGCGTGTTGGAAGATCGAGGGGGAAAACAAGCCTCAGAACTCTGAAACTGGCACTTATCGAACATACAGCATCGAAACAAGATGTAGCACGTGTCAGAACTGTCACCTTCTGCAAAAATGTCTTTTTCTTTGGTTTTGCAGTTGATTAAATAATAGTTGTATTCATCTGCCTTTTCGTTGTTGTATGGAATCTGTGTATCTCCAACTGGTCCAGTGGAAAAGGATAGCAAACTTACTGTGCTTAGCAGGATAAATGATTGCAGTGTTAAAGCATGATCCCACTTGCATTGAAAGGAAAAAAAAAGATTCTTGTAATGATTTTGAATGTAGCAAGATAGGACTGAAATGAATTTGGCTCTGGACCAGATAATCCTCTTTTGTTGATGTTAAAACACTGGCCACAGCAGTGATTACAACATAAGAATACAAAAGAGGCTTTATTTATACTTTACTTTTTCTTTCATGTTTCCAATCATAAAAATAAATATGTCTTATTAGAACAGAAAAATTCTACTTGGTTTGCTTTGCATGCTGGGAGGCATTAAGTATTTCCCTTTTTTTTAGGGGAAATGTGTCACTTGCATTTAACTCAGATAAAAATAAATGAAGATAAAACTAATTTAATTTTAGAATATAATTTTTTTGTATTTGTTGAACAACTGTTGTTTTAAAATGGATAGCCTGCTGAGAAAGAAACAAAGCCACTTCAACAAAGCAGGAAATCAATAACCACAAGAAAGCCTAAAGAAAATTAATGCATACAGTGTGAGCAAGTGACATAGAAATTATTTTCTGGTGTAAGAATGGTAATAATAGAAGGCATATGGAGTGGATGAAAAGCATGATAGAAATATACATAGAAAAGATGTGTTCTCTATTTCTATTTATAAATAATGACCTCTGTGTTACAGTATTTAAACTTTGAAGGGTCTAGATGGTGGTTTTCTTCCTGATTTCCCCGCCCCCTAGTCCTAGGTAAATATTTATGCTTGCAAAATTTAGTAGGCTGGCAGCCATGGAAACGTATGTCTTTCATTTATCTCCAGGAAATCTGATTACAAACACTCTTTTACTTGAATTCTTTTAGTCTTTTTCAACAGCTTTTTAAAAAAAACATCTTTACTAAGGAGCAGTGAATTGGGCATATGATGTATGATTGCAATTCTGTTGAAGTCAGTGGCAAGACTATTATTTGCCCATAGTAGGAGCAGAATTGTACTTGTACAATCTCTTGCCATACAAACCAACACACATCTTACGTTTCCTCTGTCTTCTCGAAGCCAAGTTAAATGTTGATTGTTCAAACTGAGGGAAGCAGAGGTGGATGCTAGGAAGTTAACACATAGCACATACTTTTTGGGAGAGACAAACCTTTCAGCCTGAAGGGAGATCTTTTTAAAAAACTAACAGCAGTTATGACTTGTCTGATGAACCATTGTATCTAATCTAGGAAATACTTTATTTCAGGAAATCCCTGAATTTGTCAGTAACTCATGCCACTTTTCAGTGCCCTGAACTGATTTTGGCTTTTTCTGTACTTTGGTTCTTCCAGTTTTTCCTCATCATATATGACAGTCTAGATGATTTAAAAAAACAGATTTACCAAATGACATTGTGTTTCTTTGTCAGTGGCAAACCAGTTGTAAATGTAGTGAGAAAGGTTCATGAGTGTAGCTGTTGATAGAAAACCAGACAAGCTTTTGGTCAGAAAAGTACTTCTTCAAGTCAGGTATTAGAAAAATAAGTAGTATTTGAAGCTAACTATGAGTTGAGAATAATTATTCTCATTTGGATATGTTAGACCACCTGGGAGGGAGAGGAGGGAAGGGGTAAATGTTGCTGGTGGAGCAGAAGGAATATTACCAGAAGGGAAAGAGTGATGCTGTAATCTCTTAGGGGAGGGAATGAGACCTGCTGCTCACAGAGTACAATGGGGAGAGGTCAGGTAGGAATTAGATATCATGAAACCAGTGTTTATTGAATCTGTGTTATTGGTAGCAAGCTGAGTTACAGATTCTAGTGGAGACATACTCCTTCCCATACAATCAACTCTAAGGTTGGCCCAATTCAGAATCAGAGTGCAGTGTGGTTTATTTACACAACCATTTCAATCATCTGCTCTTATAAAGAGTTTTCATCGGGTGAAGTTTTTGTGTGTCTGTGTGCATATGTGTGCCCCAAATATGGCAAGTTTCGAGCATTACTGCAGGGTAAATTTTGCTTAACATAATTGGTATTACTACTCTGGTTTTATACTGAGGTAACAGAGAGAAAAATTCAATTGTAAATCTCTTGTGTATCAAGATACTCCTCTCCTGCCTCTTCTCCAGCTTCAGCTCCCTTTGCTGACCCAGGAAAGCTGTTCGTAGTAGTGACAGTCCTGATGTGATGCTGCAAGAAAATTCTTACCTTTTTCAAGAGCCATGTGGCAGTATTGAGATAAATGGTACAAATGGACCAAGGTTTCACCTCAAATGCAGATTAAGTTTATTAGCATATCATTTTAATCGGGGTTTGGGCAGATTCAAAATCAACTTGGAAGGCAAGATCCCTGATCTCTTTTGGAGAGGTTTTAACTTCAAGAACTGTGAGGCTTTAGGGTCTGTTCCTAAGCCTGCTACTAAAGTCAGAATCTCTGAGGTCAGGAGACTTACCAAGGTGGTACCTACCAACCACCATCACAGCATTTCTCAAATGATTTGCTACTCCATACAAAAGCTGCCCTTTTATTCCATATTGTTGAGGCATTTACTCCTTCATAATAATATTGCTAACTTTTCTGTCTGGAAAAAACCACTACAGGTACTTTCCTTAATTTAATTCAGTCACGTTAATTTTTTTAAAAGATGAGTACAATTCTTTTCTTTAGAAT
Source organism: Harpia harpyja (assembly GCF_026419915.1). NCBI lineage: Eukaryota > Metazoa > Chordata > Aves > Accipitriformes > Accipitridae > Harpia > Harpia harpyja. The sequence continues at coordinate 23,094,967 of NC_068957.1, read as the reverse complement.
TTTTTTTTTAATATCGCTAATACAAGCAGAGGCAATACCGTGTACCTTGGGGATAGTTTTTAAGTCACTTCCAGGAGAAGCGATGTGAATATTTGTTGGACAAGCTGCAGAATTTACTGTTTAGCATTTCTTTTCATACCAAAGTTTTTCTTTTTTCTGAAGAAAACTTTTTAAAGGATAAAAAAAGAATAACTAGAGCACAGGGTTGGTTGGTTTGCTTCTGTGTGTTCGTAGTTAAAATTAAGGCTTTCTCACATTCTCGCACTAAAGCTATATCCTTTGCTGACTAGCTGCAGACTAGCTTGCCGTGTCCGGCAGCGCAGTCCCTCACGTGCCGCCCGTCGTGGGTCGGCATGAGGACAGGGAGATCCCGTTTCCACAGAGGTGCCGCCATCTTTGCCGGTGGTGGGGCCGTTGCAGAACCGGCGGGAACCGGCCGAGTCCAGCACAGGGCAGCCCCTGGGCTCTCCTCTCCTCACAGAGGCCCCTGCAGCCCCCCGCTACCAAAACCTGGACACGTAACCCCAATACATAGCGAAAGGCCTCAGAAGCGCTATCTTTTGATTTACTGCCAAAAATATTAAGATGTTATTTGTTCAGTCTCTGACTCCATGCATGTGGAGAAAATTTCTGTTGAGTGTGCTTTTCAAAGTAGGGGGAAAAGGCAAGGAAATATCCTGTGGCTCAAAAAGCAGTGAAGGTTGAATTCTTTCTTTCTTTCTTTCTTTCTTTCTTTCTTTCTTTCTTTCTTTCTTTCTTTCTTTCTTTCTTTCTTTCTTTCTTTCTTTTTTCTTTCTTTCTTTCTTTCTTTCTTTTTCTTTTAAATAGTAGAAAAAATGATTGCAGGATTGATTATTGGAATAAAATTAAGAATGCAGTGGATAATCCGTCATTTAAGGTCTTTAAGATGAAAACTAGATGGTCCTCTCAGAGCCATGCTCTAGTTTATTTTGAACACGTGAGCCCGCATCAAGATTATATGCTCAGGAAGGAACAATTTTTTTTTTATTTTTTTTTTTTTTTTTTTAGCTCACAGGACAGGAGTCCTTTTAATTCTCTAAAAACCAGAATCATGGCTAAGATTTATCTCAAAGGTCAGAGACTAGACTTACACCGGTATCGATCCTTGATGCCACAGAGCTATCTGCCAAAACATCATCTGAAGACACGTCAAGGAGCAAGAGGAGGGGTAGCCAGGCCCTGAGAACATCCCCATGAGTTCATACCGTAGCAGAGATTGCTCTTCAGATGGGTGCAGGTACTTAGTGTATTTGGTAGTTTCCCCTTGGAGCCCTCGCTAGATGCATGTATTTCTAGAAGCTGTGAATAGTTTAACCTTGAAGTGAAGGAATGGCATTTAGTGTCCTCGGACACAGGAAGGAGATGAGTCTCCAGCATGGGATCGGTTCTGGGCTCATCCTGATCAGTGGTTTTCCCCTTGTGTCTTAAGAGTTTTACTGACAGGTAGGGCTAGCGTAAGCAGGCCTGTTTAAATGGGCTTGGTGTACGATCCCGTTCATATTAGCATCTTACGATAACAGGAAGATTTTAAAGACAAATTTAATGTGAATTTTGAAAGTTTTGCTTCTGCCCTTTTTATATTCTTGTGGACCTAAAGGTTTGTGGTTTGTTTTTTAAAAATACTTTTCTGTTGTACATTTGCAGTAGAAATAACCAACTTGTCCATCTCTACAGCGAGCAAATTAAATGCGAACAGTCACAAAATCCGGAAAGGTAAAGGTGAAGCAGTGTAGCTACTTACTTAAACCGCCTGTTTAATTTCATACTGTTTCAGGACCACCAGCTAACTAAAAGGTATTTTCCATATTGCGAAGGTTAACCCTCAGATGTTTACTTCTGGATACAATCACCTAATCACAGAGGCTCCTTTTGATTGCCATGAACAATTCTTCCTTTCAGCTTGGATGTGGGTGCAAAGGGTGATACAGAGGACTGTTTCTCTGTTCTTTCATTTATTATTCTTTGCAAGTTGAATTTCTACTTTCTAACTTCGAAGGCTCTTTGCAAAATAGTGAAAACACTGAAATGTGTAATGCAGAGATTAAAAACTGTTAAAGCAAGAGGAGTTTCCCACTGCATCAAAGTTGAATTGCTATGAAAATATTGTACCACCACACTACAATATACCACTGTTACGGAATTAGCTATCATCTCATGTGGGTTATGTGATACTCAGTGCTGTAAATACACCAAGTGCTTGCTATTAGGTTTCTGTCCGTAGATAATAGGCTCAAACAGTCACATTTTTTACAAGTTTCTTTGAATCGAATCTTACTGAGATACAGCTCAGTGGAAAACAGCAGTATTTCAAAAACCTTTTTTTCTAATAAAGTTCCCCTAAATTGGCATTGAATTCAGATACAGGTCAAAAGTAAAACTTGTAAGGATCTAATATAATTCAGACACGTATGACATATCATGAGTGTTTGTAATAGATGGTGATTCCCTGCTTGGAAGGTATCCATGCAAATATTTGTAGAAGTATGTATTTGGAAACTATAAAGTAGTGCTTGGAAAAATTGGTACTAAATTAACTCAGCTGAAAGCAGATTTATAGCTCTTCAGTGTAATGGCATATTTTTGTACTAGGTTGGACTGAATGCTGCAATATACGTGATGTTCAGCTACATTAATGAAAGTGAATTTTCTCCTGCCCTTTCTCATTCAGTTTTCAGTTCAATACGGGTTTTTGTCTTTGAGACAAATCCTGAAGATTTTATACAGATCGTTTTCTCATTCAAGTATTTACTTCATAGGCGAGATTGAGACTGTTCATTGTCACCATGAGGTCCTCACACATTCCTTATCCCAAGAGACAGTCCATGATTCAGTCCCACAGTCCTGGTTTTGGGACCCACGTGTTCGAGGAGTGATGGCTGGGCTGAGCAATATCCTCCAGCCCAGGGCAGAGCCTGCTGACAGCCAAGAAATTGAGCTGTCAGTCCGGGAAGGAAGCCCATCAGGCTCTGAACAGACATGCAGTGAATAGCGGCAGGTAACAGAGACCTATGTGGTCCTGTGTGGTTGTCCATATGCTGGATTTGAGGCTTACTGAAAGAGAATTACTGGCTATTTCTGTGGCTCTTTGAGGAAGGCAAGCCATTAAAGGCTTGCTCATGTAAAATCTTTATTCTGTCTACGTCTTTGCCAACATGAGCTGTAGGCCGTTCGGAGCAGAGCTGTGCTTGTTCCCATGCTGACCCCAGCGCCTGCCTTGTCATCTATTTACGTCAGTGCTGAGCTTTCACATACAGGTGGAATAATCGTAAAAACGTTTTCAGTGGCTCGCTTCTACATACTGAATAGTCAGGTATTTTAGGAAGTTAAAAAATAGCCAGAATGCAAATTGCATAATAATATTGCCTATAATCTCCAGTGGTTCGCAGTTTTCACTAGAAATGAAATCCGAGTAGAGCTATCCGAGTAGCAGAGCTGAGGTTTGCAAGGCTTGTTGTATACTTGGCAGTATCTCTGGCACTTTCACATTTGGTTTAGCTGGACATCTTGGGTGAGCATTGTTTTGACAACAAATCTGTAATTTAAGTTTGTGGTTCTGGGTATGTAGTTAGTGGCATGATTCCAGCAGTGATAGGCCCCCTCCTGCTAGGTTTAATCTAGGTAGAGTGGGTAACAATAGTAGTAAAGACACAGCAGCAGGAACTTTGTCCCACTGGGTATGATCTCAAGTTGCTAAATGAACTGTATTTTATCTGTGCCACTGCATCTTCACTGCTACAGTTACTAATTTAATGTAGTTATACTAAATTAATGTGTGTGTATACGTACACGTGCTGCAGTCACGCTTTCAATTTCATTACTGACATACCCTTAATTTGAGCTGGTGCAGTGTGTTACATAGATAGGCCTTTCATCTTGTCTGCAGCTGTGAATCACCACAATTCTGAAATTTGGTGATTTATTCCCCTTTTTTCCTGTGACAAGTGTTATTTGACAGGAAAAAATTAACAGCAGGAATGTTGAGGTACTTTTATATCTGCAGGCACAGTCATAAGTAATTCCAAAAGAGTTATTTAAAGTTTTAAATCTCAGTGAACCAAAAATTCTTTTTTGGTTTGAAACTTATTTTGAAATGCCTGACTTCAGAAATAAGGAGTTAAACTTTCTTAAGTAAGAACCAATCACTCGTTCTCTACTGCAACTAGATGATAGTAACATTTAAATACTGGGATTTCAGGTAATTTTTCTGACTGTAGACCCAAACTCAAGTTTTAAATAAATAACCTAATCAGTAAATAATCAAGAGGTCCTGTAGACCTTGGTGGGGATAAATCTCTAAGACATGTGTCTATGGATGGAATAGTTTTAGAAAGAATATTATCTGGTATTGACTCTTTCACAATCTTAAGTTTTTAATATAGTACTCTAGCAGGGCTTTTTAATATATCTCTCTAAGAAATTTATAGAAAGCTCATTTAACTTCTGTATTATCTTTTTGCACAGTTAAAAGCAAGTAGTCCTGAATTTGTCATCTTTTAAGTGAGGTAGTACATAATAGACTGCATTGAGATATTTTGAGACAAAAATAAATTTTGCTATAAATCAGATAATTTTGTTGTTCTTTATACTGCTTCAGTATTTTTCCAGATAGTTTTATTGAAGGTGTTTTAATGAATCAGACCCACTTTTTTTTTTTTTAAATAAAAGTATTTTCTTTAATTCTGTTGTAGTATCTGAAGATCTCTTCATGTAGTAGGCAGAGAGGTGCCTACCCTGTCTCATACAGTAGCTAGACTAAGAGCCACAGATAACTTCTAGTGATAACTCTCAATCACAATTACTGCAGAAGGTTACTTCTATTTTTTGCACTTCTCATAATTCTTAGTGCTTGTTCATATATATATATTTTTTTGTTTGTTTTTTTAGAAGCTTCTAAATTTATGTATCAACTAATTAGAGAATCTAAGCTTTTGATTGTGAAACTTTGGGGGGGAAAACCCAACAATGCTCTCTTCAGTCTTTCCTCGCCCCTTCTAGATGAGAAAAGCTTGGAAGTGTGATTTTTAGAAACTTAAAGATTACAGAATTAAAAGCCAAATAAAAATGTGCAAAATGGAACTTTAAAAACATTAGAATTTTGTTTATTCTTATGATTTCAGGGTCATGATTTGTGAACGTTTGGGGTTAGAAGTACTGTAACTAGGTCAAGTAAATGAAGTATAAAATAGCTTCACAGTTATACTTTGTCAGGTGAGTAGTCAGCCCTTAAATTGTCTGTTCCATCACCTTTCTTTCTTTGACAAAGAAAAAATGTAATGAATCTTTATCAAGAAGATGTCAACATTGGTATTAATAATCGGAGATACTTTTGGACTCAGTTGTGGAAAATGGAAACTAAGAATTTGCTGTGGGCTATAAAAGGGAGAATAAAGCACAATGCATTGCATCTCCTCTCCCCAGGCAGGCAGCTTTCTCTGGCTTGCCAGGGGAGCCACTGCTCCCAGGAGGTACAAGACGTAGCTGGCATGTAGAAAATAAATATACAGGTGTAATTTAGAGAGTGATAGAATAGAGGGTTTTTTCTGTTCCCCAGAAGCTTTTCGGGTGGCCACCTGAGGAACACGCAGGGTAAAGGGACTTGGTTTGCCTGACTCCTTTGCTTGTTATCCAGGGGAGCCGATTTGCTGCTGTTTGGTGTCTCGCCTTCACACCACATTTATGTCTGCCAAGTGTAATACTAATGGCAAGGTTGTCCCTAAGTCCTGTGCAATTTGTAGAACATTATATATGTAGAAATTTTGGGAAGAGCAGCCTCTTTTTTAACAGAGTGTCACATGACTCTTTTAGGCAAACTAGAAAAATAGGGTCCATATGAAAATGCAAGTTTAGAAACAAACATACTGGAAAGCCATGCTGAGATGATGGTTACTGTTAGTTCAGATTGAACTGCAAGCATGTGCTGAGTATGGGAGCTGCTTTCAGTTTGGTTCAGGGACTTCAATAATTGCTTGGCCGATGGGGGGGGGGGGATAAAATGCTTATTAAATTTAGAGACAGTACCAAGGTGGTAGGGCTTTCGCACACACTGGAGAATGACATTAGGATGCAAAATGATCTTGACAAAATGGAAAGCTTGTCTTAAACAGGATTCAGTCCGATAAGGACATGTACGGTGTAAGAAAAACCTAAAGAGGGTCAAGTTACACTATTTCTACCTGTAATCTGGGGATAAGGTGTGTACCTTTGCTATTTGTAGCACATGTTCAGGGAGTCTGAAGATCATGGATGTGAACACTAAGTCTATAAGTTCCATCTGTATGTATGAAAACTTCACAAAGGCAAAACACAATGAATCCTCAAAAAATACAGAGTGTCTGTAAAGCAGGAAAATACAATTTATTTTCCATGTCTGCCGAGTAGATGGCAAAAAGTAACCTTGCTTAAATCAAACGAAGAACTAGGTTAGATGTCAGCCCCCCTTTCCCTCACAAACCTTTCCTGATAGGAAGGCTAGCCTAAGCATTGGTGTGGATTTGCCTAGGGATGTTGTGAAATCTCCAGCACTGAGTCTTTTCAGAGGCAAGCTAGACTAACATTTGTCAGGAATGATTTGAGTGTACTTGATCCTGCCTTGGGGCAGAGGTAGAGAGAGCAGGTGACCTTCTGAGGCCTATTTCAGCTTTATGATTCTGAGAGTGAACCCAGCAATAGTGACACCCCAAACGCTAGTGCTGCTGCTCTTGAATTTTGCTCTTGCCTCATACTCTGAAAGTCTGACTGATGGCTTCTGTCATACACATTGCTATAAAACATTGGGATAACTGTGGAATTGGTGTATTTAGCAAAAACCAATATCCAGCTGGATGTGTGGTGGTTTGGTTTATTTCTGCTGTGTTGTATTCTCGGGCATCCGTACGAGTGACATGGCTCGGGCCATTGCTAAAGGTGATTATGGCAATAAGTCTAGAAGGTTCAGACTTGGGGAGGATGTTAGCCTCTGCTGGTGCTGTGCTGAACAGCCTCTACTCCACCACCTGCCTGTCCTGCCAGCCCCTGGGCCAGGAGCAGGCAGGGTTGCTCAGAGACCACCTTCCCTCATCCCATCAGCTGCCCCACACCATTCCCAGGGGAGGGAGGTGAAGGAGGAGGCAGAAAGCATTTGGCAGGTGGCCGTCTCGGCTCATGTGCTCAGGTATGGCTCAGGCAGCCCCTGTTCTCCTTATTAAGTATAAAATTCATAGTAGGAGTTAGCACTGGAGCTGCTCTCAGTGGGGTGGGGAACTCCCCCCAAAAAAACATAGAGAGGGAGACCAGGAACAGAGGATAACTGGGAATTTGGCAGGAGGTGGAGGATGGGGGGGAAGCAATTAAAGGTAGCTACGGTCTGGAAGATAGAAGTGATGGATGGGTTAAGAGCAGAAAATGAGAAGTATTCAGAAGGTTGGACAATGGTCAAATGTGGGAGAGAGGGATTGGATGAAGTGAACTGGGTGGGATGGGAATAGGACTGGTATGAAAAGTAAGGAAAAGATTAGGTAGAGGGTGGGTAAGCTGTGTGGCTGAGAGGCCTTCATCCCCCAAGGACCAAAACTCATTGCAGTAATTTCAGGAGAGTAACTGTATGTGGACCTTGGTGACAGGCTTGGTGAATCACGCTTCCAACTCCTCCATGTTATTGTCGACTGCACTGGTAGAACCCGAATGGAGTGGAGATCATATGTGCTAAAGTGCTCCTGGCCTGGAAGAAAGAGATTGCTGCACATCAGGAGTACTTGGGAAGATGCAGCAGGTCTGCCCCGAGGCAGCCTGTTTTACCAGCCTGGAGTCTGGAGTAGGTACCAATTTAGATGTCAGCGCATGAGAAACCATCTGTGGGCTGTGAGCTGGGTGTTAAAAGGGAAAGAGTGGCCGTACAGACGGGGGTCAACCAGTGCAATTGTTCGCTTGCTGTCGCTGCTGCGTACACAGCTTGTGTTGATGGGGAAGTTTCTGAACTAACCATCCTAGTTCTTGATAAGGGAAATACAGGTGATACTATTCAGGTCTATACTGGACTTTCACTAGTGCCTGATTTTTAGGAAGAACACAATGACAATGTGGTACTTACCATTCTTAACGGTAAAGTTAATAAAGTTCTAATCCACTTCAGTCCCGGCTCTGAACAATTCAGTGGTATTAAGGAGTCTTTTTTTCTAACAGTAACACCAATTCGTAATGACAGAAAAAAAGTTCAGTTTTGTGATGCTTTAGGAACAAACTTCCACTGACATTTTCACTGAGGCTGATGTTGAGGACCTTCTTCACTGAAAAACCCCGGAGAATCGAGTAGGAAGATTTTGGGTTGGAGTGTCAGACCTTTTCTCCACAATTTCCTTCTGTCTGCTGAAGTGAGAAGGGAGTGCTCTGAGCCCACGGAAGATGAGCTGTGGCTCTCCTCTTGCCGGTGTAGGCACTGTTATGAGAGTTGCCATAGGGACCAGGTTCTAGTTATCAGCTCAAACAACTTCATGTATGATTAATGTTAATTGCCCATTTTGCATGGATGACTTTTTTCCTCCTGCTGAATTGGCTCCTGTTGCCTTTGATGTGGCTGGTGATCCAATGTCCTGCAATGGTTAGACAAGTGATCAGTTTGCCAGTGCTGAGAGGAGACAGAATCAGGTTGCTGGGAGGTCAGAGTTTGCTTCTCTTCTTAAACACTGAAAGGTCAAGTAGAGTTTAACTACCATTGGCATCTTTGAAATGTTGTAATAAATGCCAAAGCAAGGAGATTATTTTAAATCCATGCTACAACTAAAAATTGTAGGGTAATAGGAAATAATTTTAACTCAAACTATCAAGATGTTACGTTTATTGGTAAAGGCTTCAAAGAGTACCTTTCACAATCAGTAGGAGGTATTTCGTGATCTTTGAGGACAGCAAAATTTTAATTTGTGCTTCCTGTCCCAGTTTCAGGAAAGCAACTAAGATTGTGGGTTTTGGTGGTTGTTTTGTTGTTGTTGTCGTTGTGGGTTTTTTGTTGGTTTGGGGTTTTTTTTGGTTTTGTTTTTGGTTTGTTGTTTTTTTTACTTCTGGGTACTTGCACCAGTTACTGCCACTATTATCAGAGCAATTTACGCAGCATGTCATATAGTACTTCTGTATTTCTCCTTTAAGCCTAATAAAATATGTTGCTATTGAAGAAATCTGTGATACATATGAGAGCTTCCTAAATCACAAGTCTAGCACATTTTTATACCAAACAGCTCAAGCTTCGTGGAATCAATAATTAATTTATTAACTGGATATCTTTTGAAAAAACAAAATCAGCAGTCCTTGCTAGACTACCTACTGCCAATTCATAAATAGTTGATGACAAAAATGAAAAGTGTAGAAGTAAAATTCAAATCTTAACGATCAAAGTATCGGGTACCTCATCTATCACAACTTGGAATAAATATATCACAGAATGTGTCATATCTCATTGACACTGCAAGACATAATGCTTTCCCTTGTTATCTAGCTAACTGCCAAGTCTACAAAGTTTATAGGCTGCTAAGATAATGTGCTGGTGGTAATCCACTTCAGTTGCAGAAATATGAAGTACTGTTGAAATATATTTCTACTTGGTTTATTCTTTCCTCTCAAGAGGATAGGATACTATTTCAGTTCCTCTAAAGAAGCCCAGAGAATGAAAAGCAAAGCATCAGGATAAATTATGCTAAATGGTGGACTAGACCCCAGAGGAAATCATGCTTCTGTGGTACAGTATTCCCCCATTTATCTTACAAATGTTACATCTAATGTTAATTTTGTAAAGGGAAAGCATTCAAAGATTCGTCTGATCCTTTTAATAATAGTTTTAGTGTTATAGTGTTATTTGTCAAATGCATACCATCATAACTTAGTTTTCTAGTTTTGACAGACCATTCATACAGAAAATATTTTGGGCTACTAATACATAACACTTTATTTCACAAAACACAAATAAGCTAGTAATTAAACTCCAAAACTTAACAAATAATTGCCAGCAAGCAATTACCATTCAATTAAAGAGTAATTACATGGTTATTTGTGCCCTGTAAAATAAAGCATTACTGAAATCAGTAACGCAATCAATATTTTAGCAGAAACAGGATGCTGCAGTGATGGACCTTTCAACCTGTGCTGATTAAATTGTCATCCAAATAACAGTTTCCTAGTTAAATCACCACATGTTTATTTGTCTTGATTAATATGCAAATTCACTTCTGATTCTAGTAAATCTCCTATATTTAAAAGCGCAAAAGTAGAGCACTATCATACATCAACAGTGATCTGCTGTATGTTTCCACTGATTAATTACATTTCACAAAGTGTTGATGAATTTGTGGATTTTATGAAATATAGTTGTCTATAATGAGTGTAAAATAGAGTTATAAAAGATGGAGCTGATCAGTAATTTTAACAAAATCACAGAAATAGCCTTATTCTATGTTTTGATACAAATTAAAAATCCTTGGGATGTCTAGGGAATGTATAAAACTTTGAGAGGAAAAATAATAAAATTAGCTCTCAACAGGAGTAGAAAATAAAGGAAAAACAGACATTCATGAATGATTTCTCAACGTTTTACTAGATAAATTTTGAGTGTCAAATATACTGCTTAAAATGTAATTTAGTCTCTGACAAATTTAATTCCAAGCAAAATACAAAAATGAACAACATTCAGATTAGTTCATTTTTCTCTTTCAGAGTTAGTGATTTTGCAGGGGTGGGATGGAGAGGGTGACAAGAATGACTATATAACCGTAGTGTAAAAAAAGGTAAAAGGCCCAAACTTCCAATCATCTTTGCTTTCAAGTAATTGATGACCCAAGGGCTTTTTGGTTTTGTTTTTGAGAGATACTAATAGAATTTTAATCAGTATAAACTTTGAGCTGGCCAATTTATTTGCATCTATTTAGTAAAAAGAATAAGATTAATAAATTTCTTAGTGAGAAACGGTATTGTACTTCTGTTTTAGTCTCCATGGTCTTCACTTGTGACCATAACTCTTGTACTTTAAAATGTTTTTAAGAGATATCTATAAACTAGCAGTTTCTAACTGAAGTAGCATCTAATTTAGAATTGAGTCATTTTCCATTCCCAAAGATCTACTGATGGCACATATAAAATGTACGTAGAGATTTTAAAATCTCAAAGAAATGCATTTAAAATTGTTTGAAGCTGATCGTTCCTGTTTATGCTTCCTTTGTTATCAATGAGGAAAAGATTTTTCTACACTTCTTGGATTTATAACTTTCTTGAATGAGCTAAAGGAAAAGGTGAAGAAGAAAATGCAATAAAAGAGCAGGGTGACAAAAGATTAGGAGAAATAATATTAAATAAAGTTAATATTTATATGCTAATGCTATTAGCATTTGTATGGTAATACTTAAAAATCACAAACGATGTCTTAACTCTCCCCAGATGATAATTCTGCTTGCCTTACGATGATTTCTGTTCAAGGCTTGTATTAGCAGTTTTCCCTGAAATGTCAAGATTAGGTATGTTTACACAGTAAATGTGAAATTTGTCGGAATTCTAGACTTCATAAGATGATAGGAAGCATACTAGGTACTGGGGGTGTTGAGATAGACCAGCGAGATTTCATTGCTTGGTGATGCCAGCCCTAGCCCTGACCGCAGCATATTCACAACATAAAGTAAATCCCATAAAAATTTTGAATCTGCTAATGTTTTTGTTTCCTTTGTGTACATCTTATTAAAAAATAGGATTTAGAGCAAACATTTGTATCCTTTCTCTATGAAATTTCTGGTTTCACGTTTAAACAAAAATGCCAGAAAACTTGTTTCTGGCCAAAACGGGACTGGAAGTGTTTGGATTCAGATACGCTCCCGAGGTGCTTTCTGTGAGTTCTGGTGTCTTCCCAGGCAGAAGATCTTGCTTCATGATAGGTGACATGGTCTCTGGTCATCTCCAGGCAATCTAGCTGGAAGAGTGGAGTACCTGCTGCAGACTCGGCAGTAGCGTATCAGAATGCTGCGAGGCTCTTCCCTTCGTTTCCTTGATTCAGAACCAGACATACAGCATTAAAGGGGTTCATATGTAAACTACAGAACACAGTGTTAAAGACTCAAATGGTTCTTTCGCAGGTGTTGTATGAATGACAGTCAGCTATAAGTAGCATCCAGCCTTGAGTTTTTCATTTAAAAGCTAACATTAAGTTAGAGGCAAAGGACTTTGATTTTATTTGAACAGGTTCAGCTGGGAACAATTGCATTCAAATTATTATGGCTACAGCTGTGTAAGAAAGACCAGAATCTGGCCCCTAGTAGTTAGTGCTTCATAGTAATAGTCACTAAAAGGACATGAGTAGGTTAGAAGTATGCAAATTTTTTTTTTTCCTTCAGAATCTATCAAAAGGACCTTCCCCAAAAGGACTACAATCCAAAAGACACCAAAACCCGGAGAAAACAGTGCTGTGTTTTCCCAATGGTGTTTGCCTTATGTCTGTAAGTAGGCAGGATATAAATGCAGTCAGTGGGACTCTGAAAGACAACTGAGTAAGTTTTGGTGCGAACCTCTCTTTCATCATCTCCTAAAACTTTTCTTTAACCTTGGCCGTTCGGTACAGGTCAGTGCATAACCACAGATTGGAGAGTTTCACTTCTGCTTGTAGTATATGCTGGGAAACACCTTAAGATCTGATCTGGTAAACCTGTGGGCTTTGAGTTGTCTGCTCAGAGTCTACAGAGTTATTAACATAAACTGTTGTCTGTGCAAAAACGGCGTAACCAGGAATAAAACTCTGTTGTCTCCCCTCCTCTTCCCCTGAAAACCCAAATTATAAATAAAATGTGCCTTCATAAAAGTCTTTTAAAACTGTTTGTTTAATTTTAAAAATGTTTTTCTTAGATTAATATCAACATATGGAGTTCTATGGAAAAGATTTGTTAGTATTTGAGCTTGAGAAGAGAATGGTTTGTAGTTTAGTTGATTGAGCTCTTCTGTTGGAGAAAGCTGCTAATTTTAGCTGTTTTGTAATTTTTTTCAGAGACAGTAAGTGCTAACTAAGCATTCAGACATGCATATGTATAAGCAGAGACTTCTGTAAATCAAAAGAGCAACGATTCTTTTTTGTTTAAAACCCTCACATACCAGCCTAATACTGTCTGTTAGACAATCTTCTTGTGCAGTGGATGATTTCAGCAAGTGATTTTAATAGAGAATGTATGTGTGCCTCTAACTTCCTGCAAAACTCAAATACTCTTACTTTAGGTTTACTTTATTATAGCCTAGTGAGTCTGGGCTCTCGTAGTAGGCTTTACTACATAGCCATCATAGTATGATAAACAACTTAAAGCATAAAAAAGAAAAATGGAAGAAGTACTGAATAAAATGAAATACAAAATGGACAAATGCAAAGCTAAAAAGAGTGGGAATAGTTTTATAGAGATAAAATAATAAACCAAGAAAATGATTTTGTGCTACTTTGATGTACAGTAAAACAAAATAACACTAGAACACTGTGAAAAATGAACAGGTTAATGGTACCTCTGTGTAGTGTTGCTGGAAGTTGTCTTCATTTAAACGCAGAGTTTGTCTTACATTGATGGAGGGCTTTGCCACTGTAAGTTGATAGAGTGAGGTTTAACTTAAATTTCTTTGTGAACTAGAAGCATTTTGGAAATGCTTTCTATTCAGACCTCATTCATTGTTGCAGCTTAGTTATTTTACACAATGTTTTGCTATGTTTTGTCAAAAGCTCTAGTACTCAACACAGTAAAATTTGTTTTGACCAAAGAGAAGGAGCAATGCTTTTCCAAACATAAAGACGTTGCATTTTTATTAGCTGGCTTGGGGAGGAGTTGATTCAAATGGGGTTTTGGTCTGTAAATCTCTGTATTATGATGGCAGCTGTGTAGGATGATTACACGTGCACACACTGATGTAAGGGATAAATGTGGTAGTTGAAAATGATAGTTAAATGTAACAGGTCTGTAATCAGACATTTAACATTTGGGATTAAAAACTGCAATCATAATTCATAAGCTGGTCAAGGGACGGTGAGATTTTTGATGGGTTGGGCTAACATTCTTGGTTTAACCTATCTGTAATAATTGAAAACACCAATTGGTCCGTAAAGATAAGTAGTCAGTTTTGGAAAAGCTTAGTGTTAAATTATTGCTGCATCATCAGAAGTAGGCAGTTACCTGCTGTGATTCAGAAGGCAAGGTTTAAGATTATGTTGCATTCAAGGTTTCAACTTCTCTTCTTTAGGCAGGACAACTTTTAGTTTTCTGTCAAGCAGGTGTGTGGCACAGACTTTGGAGCAGTTACTGCTGTGACCCTTTTCCACTAGCCACCTGTAAGGTCATGGAAGCCCTGGATAATGGAAAAGCTTGACTACTGTATGGGTCGTAGAGGTACATGCAGATGTGCCTTCTGTGAAGCGGCCTGGTCAGCCAGGCTGAGATGCCTGGTCAGCCCTGAGCTGGTTCGTAGTGGCAGCTAGAAGCAGCGTGGCTGTAAGCATCCAGCGCAGGGTCTGAGCTAATAAATTCTGGTGCACCCAGCCTCAGTAGCTCTGGCATCCCTGTAGTCATTGCATCATTAATCCACAACCCATATAAACCCTGGCTTGTGAGCTGAGTAATGCATTTAATTGCATTTTTCAAGACTTTACGTGTGAGTTACACATGCGTGTGAATTTCTTGAGATCCATTTTACAGATAGTCATATTAAGAAAAAAATATTAATTAGCAAAGTAATGGTACAATAGGGGTAGAAATATGGATTGCTTTCTTTCTCGTCTTGCGGTGCAGATTAAAAAAAAAAATCTTAGCTTTCTAGTTATTTATGTGACTTTGAGTTCCTGACTGTGTTAACTATAGGTGCTGTTTGGCAGTGTATTGTTAGTTCATTTGAAACCTATACAATTCTTGTATGTTTGATCAACTTATTTTTCTTTTTTGCTAGGCAAGAATTTCTAATATATTTTTGTGTATCATTGGTGGTTCATATATTTTATACAAATCAATACTATGTGTAGTAAGCAAATATTTCAAAAAGAAAATGTGTTTTCATTTATCCTCTTATTTCATCAGCTCACGACCAGGAAGACCCCCCAAGCGTTCACTAGGAGTTGCGATACAAGAAAATGCACGTCTTCTGCCCCATGGAGTTCCAGGCCTCTTATCACCAGGACTTATCTCTCCGACAGGTAATAAAATCCATCAGATGATCAGCCTCATCTCTTCATACTGCACAGCAGTTAAAATAAACTAATATTGATCTAACTGCCTTGTCCTTCAGGGCTTTTTCAAGCTTTACCAGAGGTTACATTATTGGGGTTTTTTGAGTGTTCATGAAAACTCTGTTTTGTTGCTGCAGTGACTGAAATCTAATGGATTTATAATTTAGTACTTTATTAATTGTAATTTCCTTACAGGAAATTCCATTATATGTGTTATTTTAGTAAAAGAAAAAAAAAAAAAAAAGAGAAAATGAACGATTGTCTCGGAGAACCCTGTAGCATGCATTTCTTCCTTTCAAATGCATGTGTATTTTAGTTCTCATGGGATATGAACAGCGTGGCTAATGCGTATTGTATTGTAACATCATTAATGTATGCTGGGAAGATAGAGAAATGCTTGTACGAATTATAGAAGAAACACTTGAAAAGCAGATAAATCCGCATTGCCACAGTGGATTGTACTTTAACAATAACAATCTGCATTCAATATCATAATATGGAAGAACTAGCATGAAAATATGTGAAGTTATAAACAAGCCCTAAACAGAATTTAATGCATAGTATTTTATTTCACTTCATTAATTTATTAATAGAGTTTAAATTAAGTCTTGTGCTATGCTGATGAGTGTTTTAATTTTTTATTAATTGATGTGTGCTAAAGGTAAGTTTATTTTGGTAATAAAGCTATATTAACAGACTGTATTCGTAAAAGTAATTGTTTAAATATTCAACAGGCTTAGCAGTTTTAGGATTACGGTCAAAGTCCAGTCTGAATATATTGCATCTCCATAATAACCAAACTTAGTGAAGTGTTTAGCAGAATATAAAGTCATAGAACATCTTACAGGGAAAGCAGGATTAAAAAAAAATGATTAATAGGAGTATAGCGACTTCTGTCTTGAACTTGCAGATTACCCTGCTTGCAGAACCTATTGCACTGCAACTGAGTGCCTCAGCAGGTCTCAGTGTTCAGGGGAATAACAAAGCTGAGATGTTTAATTTCTCCTACAGCTCCAAGTGTCACAAGGACTTCACAGTGAACCAATAACCTTTATCACTGTGGAAGTGGGAATGAACATTCTTAAGCAATAGTCACAGTAACCTTAACTGAAGTAGTTAATAAAGCATGAAAGCATTTTGCTAGAGCCAGACGCCACAGCTGAGCTAGTGCAACTTCATGTACTGTTCATATATGTGGCAGGGATCAAGAACTGTGTTTTTACTCTTATGAGCAGTTTATAAATGAGGGTCTTCTTTTAGTAGCTCTGTCGTGTTCTCAGCTCAGGAATTTCATGCATTTGGTGTTTTTTATGTTATTACCAGTGGGCAAGAAAGCACAAGAGCCACTATGCATTGGTAATGTCTTGTCAGAAATCCAAAATATTCCATATTACTTTTCCAGCCTGTGTGTGTTTGCAAATAGGACATCGAATTATGCCGACTACCATATTGCTTTAAATTGGGAAATATTTTAGGATGCAGTGTGCTGACTATGCACAGTAAAATAGTATCATAGACACATTCTGTGTCTCACAGATATTTTGGGTATCACAGAGTTTGAATAAAAAATTTTTAAGTTGAATTTCTAGACTGTTGTAAGTTGTTTGGAGTCTGAAGCGATGACTAGGATACATCCCACTTTATTTAACACGCGGAGGGTTGCATGAGAAGATTGGCGCCGGGGGACTGTCTTTCAGCCCAGGCCCGGGGTGGCCGCCTTCCTGACCTTGAGAGCTGCCTGTGAAAACCTCTGCATGACGAAGTGCCGAAAGTCACAGACAGTGTGCCTCAAGTAGCTGAAAAGGAGTTTTGGGAGCAGCTTGTAGGCAGGAGAAAACGCGCATTTCCAGAGCATCTCGGTGTCACTGAGGATCCTGAACAAGACAGGTCCCCACAGACGAAGCAGCCCTGCCACCAAGCCATGGCAGGGCAGCTCCATGCTGACAGTCTGTGGAGGCTTGTCACTCAGGAATCAGAGCTCCTGATGTTTTTGAGTTGTTTATCTTGTTCATAAAGAAAGAACAGTGTAAAAGTTGGGGGAATTGCTGAGTAAGGAGAGGTGCCGAAAGAGCCACTTCTAAACTCAATGGGGATTTGAGCTGTTGTAAACTTGATGGAGCACCTGGGATATGAAGCCTCCATTAGCTTTATTTATACCTGTTTACACTTAATTACTTACTGCTTTGCTCTGGTTGCCTTCAAAACTTTCGCAATTGGATCCTTTCCTTTTGTCTGAACTAAGAACAAAATGCATTTTAACACTTCTCACAGAACAGAGGTTTTTCTTCCAGTCTTCTGAGCGGTGGATAACAGACTGGAATAAAAGTTGCAGGGTTATTAACCTGTTACGTACTGGCTAAGTTTCACTTTGGTTATTTATGATCTTACTTGCATATAATTTCCTCTGGTTCTGACAGTTTTGGCCCACAGCATTTGTATGTAAAACTGAATCTGTTCCCTGCCCCTGGCTGTCCTCTGCTCCGTGACCTGCTGGTTTAGGGGAGGCTTTCTGCATGAAGCACTCTCTGTTCCAACGCAGTGTTTCAGATGGCTGTGGGAGGGGAGCAGGACCAAGGCTGGGGCAGAGACTGAGGAGGGTTTGCAGCATGGTAGGGCTGGATCCATCCCTTCCAGTAGAGTGGATGCTGCTATGGAGGCAAGAACGACTCTTTACCTCTTGGTGACTTCTTTGGTTACTTGCTTCCTCTAACTGCAGGGTAATTGCCCAAAGCTTTTTTTCTTTTTTTTTTTTTTTAGCGTCTTTTTGTCCACTCCTTGATAATCCCTCTGTCTGATCTTGGCTGTTCTTCCTACAGCACAGATATGCAGATGGTTATGTTAGTCTGCCTACGTTGTTCAAAAAAAAAACAAAACCCGAAGTCACACTTGCTCTTCTTATGTGGCTACCTTATTTTCTAATGTGTCTGAGTTGTTTTCTTCTTCAGATAAGCTCATTTTAGTAACAGACTCCACATCAGCAAATACAGCATGATTCATCCATCCTTTGCATTTTTTCATTTTTGCCTTCTCTTTAGTCTTCTGTCAAGTTAAAGAGAAGGAGTTTGCATCCAGGCTAGCTCTTGGTTAGATGGATAGATCTCAAGAAGTTGCTGTTCTGGCTGCAGAGCTCACAGATCTGTCTGTAGAGGGTATTACAGAGTGATGATTAGTAACTTCCTGCAGACTTGAGTGAGCCATCTGTGTTTCCACTCCTTGAAATGTGCTGTTATTTTCATCACCCATTTGGTTTGTGTCAGCTCAGTTTACATGGTCATTTTCACATAATAAACGGGTAGTTAAATTAGGCATACTGCATTTCCCACTATAGAGCGTAATTTTTTTACCTCTTGGCAAAGTGGACTACAACTACTCTTATACGCAAGTAATTTGTGAAGGTAATAAGTGAAGCCTCGACCTTTTTAAATGTTTGTAGGTACCTTCCACCTTTGGGGAATGGGAACATTTGAGTTACAATGAGACGAGAGCAGCAGGGTGGTTAAAACTGCTGTGATTGAGGAAGGTGAGGTGGTGTGTCTGGGATACATACCACTGGGAAGTGCTTGTGTAAACAGCACAATAACCGTGCCCAAACTGCATCCTTCAAGAGCTGATATTTAAGTACTGTCCATTTTACGTTAACTTAGGAGAAAGTGTTTTCCTTCTTGTATTCGTGTAGGAGATGTGGAAATCAGCGTGGTGCCCTTGCCTGCTGTGAGGGCAAAGGAAAAATCCTGGATGTCACAGAGGGATGGTCATGAAAGGCTCAGTCCTTCAAACAATGCAGTGCGATGACATGACATTAACAAAAAAAGGCTTTATCTCCTATTAAAGTACAAGTCTTTGTCATCAGTGTATCTTAACAAGACAGTTGGGACTTATTTATGCAATAGATTCTCAAGGAAGTTTTAGGGTTGTCGTGGTTTAACCCCAGCCAGTAACTAAGCACCACACAGCCGCTTACTCACTCCTCCCCAACCAGTGGGATGGGGGAGAGAATTGGGGGAAAAAAGTAAAACTCGTGGGTTGAGATAAGAACAGTTTAATAGAACAGAAAGGAAGAAACTAATAGTGATAATAATAACAATAATAAAATGACAATAATAATAAAAAAAGGGATCGGAATATATGGAACAAGTGAGGCACAATGCAATTGCTCACCACCCACCGACCAATGCCCAGTTAGTTCCCGAACAACGATCCTCCCCGGGCCAACTCCCCCCAGTTTATATACTAGACGTGACGTCAGATGGTATGGAATGCCCCTTTGGCCAGTTTGGGTCAGCTGCCCTGGCGGTGTCCCCTCCCAACTCCTTGTGCCCCTCCAGCCTTCTTGCTGGCTGAGCATGAGAAGCTGAAAGATCCTTGACTTAGTCTAAACACTCCTCAGCAACAACTGAAAACATCAGTCTGTTACCAACATTCTTCTCATACTGAATCCAAAACATAGCACTATACCAGCTACTAGGAAGACAACTCTATCCCGAAACCTGCCGAAACCAGGACAAGGGTCTGAAGCAGTAGTTTGCTGTGTGAAGAGAAGCTGAATTGCTTTAAGCCAGTAGTTCAGAAAACTGTTGATAAGGAATGAAGCTGAAAGAGTAGTTGGATCTTTTGATAGTTATCCGTGCCAACTTCAGTCCTCCTACCCTTCATTTAGGTTGTTCTCTCAAAAGGTTAGAAAACCACTATATGAAGTCTTCATTGCAATTTTTCTGTATTCATTTTGTAGAATGGCTACTATTATTTCAGTAAAACCATTGTGGGGGCTGCTCCGTCTTGTTTTGAAGGTATTGGAGAGGGTGGCTCATGAAGAAAATTGTCCTGCCACTAGAACTTTGCGAGACTGTGGTACAGAGCACAAAACCTGCTTTCTGGAGCAGTTTTCAAGTGGTAGGATGGGCATGTCTCTGACTGCACGTGGGCTGGGAATCGTGCAGCAGAAGCTGATGGGTTGCTGGAAAGGTGTGGTGAGGCTGGGTGCAAGGAAGATGGACACGAGCCTGTTCAAAACATTTCCGTTGCCATTTTATATTTCTGAGATTTGCCATCCAGAGCTGTGAGCAACCTGGTAGGCCTAATCCAGTGTACCCTGGCGGGGTACATGCCGTATAGGTCAGCGGATAGACTGCAGTGAGGATTTAGGGCCGAGGGCTGTGGAGTGCTCAGTGCAGGAGATGGGAGGAAGCCTGACTGATGGGGAATCGTGTGTTAGAAGAGGAAAACAAGGCATTTTCAAATGGATACTCAACTTTGGTGGCCTTTGGTGGATGCGAGGCGGGAGAATTCAGAATTTAGAGGTTAGACAGAGATTCACCCCCAGGTGACGACTGTGTGGTAGGGAAAACTTGTTGGAATATACTGTGTGCAGAGGCTGTGGCTGGTGCTGCCGCAGGTGGGCAGGATGTCTGAGGCTCTTCCTGGTGTTAATACCTCCCGATTAAACCTGCCGCTAGCATCATCAGGTCTCTGCTGTTTTCTTACATTGGTCTGCCCAGGTGACAGAAGCAAACCACCTGCATTTCCAAATGTGTAAGATAAACTGCTGTTTTCATTACCAGCTACATTAGTTTCACCTCCCTTGAAGTGATCCTTTTTTATTTAATAAACAGACTTTTAAAATAGACACTGTTATATTAGCTGTTTGTCTAGAGTTTTTAAGAATGTAGTAATTAAAATATTGACCTGTTTGTAAAGATACGAGTATTTTTTCGGTATAGTTTTTTCTTATCAATAGTTAAGGGAAGCTGTTGTGAACCGAATAGTTTCATGTAATTAATATTCTAGTGAAGTTAATATTTTAATAGATATACGAAGTCACATCACTGTGGGACTCAGATAGAATTGCTCACAGGAGTATGCTAACTTTATGTGTTACTTCAATAAAGTAGTGATACCAGCAGCGATACCAGCAGCCACTTACTCTTTCTACAGAAAAGCTAAGATAAAACAGTATTTGCAGTATCTGCAGTCTTTAGGCACTTTAACTTGGTATATCCTTGTTAGGCAAATGAGTGAGACTAGAGGCTTTCAAGGTCTTTGGTATCCAGTTGCTGTTCTTCAAGGTTGGGCACACAGTCAGCCAGCACAGCCTCGCTGATGCGCAAGAGCTGCCTGCGGGAGCTCCCGGCTGCCATCGACCCCACAGATCATCTCCTTATTTCCGTCTGAGACTGGTGTTGCTCCAGTGCCCACCAGTCTCTCCTGGCTGAGGAACTGTAAGATGTGCTCGGGGTCAGAAGAGCAGAGCCGCGGGAGCAGCAAGGACGTTGGCTTACGGAGGGGCACGGCGGGGCTGGAGGCAGTGGATCTGCTCCACGTGTAGCATTTGCTCAGAGACTGGGGTTGCCAAAACCAGGCTCTGAAGGTTTGCCTCTCTGTATTGTAAAACCTGCTTCCAAGAAACAGCTGTTATTTGAAGAATAAGCATTCACTCAGGGTCACTTTACAGAACATCTATTGACCGATTTCACCACTTGGGGTGTTTGATGTAGGGCTGCTGTGGCTGGCAGCTGCTGGCAGGAGCCCTGGAGCCTCGGAGAGCAAGGAGCAGACGATTGTAGCATTAAGGGAACCCCTTCCTTTCTCAGCACACTTAACTGAGCATTTTTGTATGTTTACATATCCTATTTCTGTGGCTCATTTCACTGTTTACGGTTATCCTTTTTGGGTTTTTTTCAGTTGTCATAGATGTCATTTTAAAGTTCCATTTATAATAAGAAACATATGCATGACTTTGTCATTGTTGGCATTACCTGGCTTGGTAGAAATTATTATTTTCAATCAAAGGCAAACATACTGATTAAGGATGCCACAACACTCCTCTGCCTATGGGGAACGTTAACAGTTTATAAATTGTTCTTGGTGACAATTCAGTAGTGAATTACTTTGATATATATGGCTAATAAATTAATATGATTAAGTTAATGAGTAGTACAAGTGTTGCCAAACTCCACTCGTCGGGCTTTTAATGCTGCTCCACATTTGCAGCTCTAGCTTCCCCCTGTGGTGAGAGGATCAGTGCTACCTACGCACTGTCATTGTGATAAA
The DNA here is from genome assembly GCF_026419915.1 of Harpia harpyja. Lineage (NCBI taxonomy): Eukaryota > Metazoa > Chordata > Aves > Accipitriformes > Accipitridae > Harpia > Harpia harpyja. The sequence goes on along the minus strand of NC_068957.1, from coordinate 23,072,721 downwards.
TGGCATATCCCACAGTGCCCTGCACTCCATCTGGTGTGTCCCCAAAATGAGAAATATTTTATACAAATCACACACTCAGAAGCTCAAAGGACTGTAGAAAGATCTATTTTTTCAAACAATAATAAAAATGCATACATCTCTTTAGCAACTCTTCATTTTTACTGTCATAATGAATGCATATAGCTTTGGGAAATGAAAGCTTGTGTGAGTAACATAGGAAAGTTATCCACTACACAGTAAAGCTGACAAATAAGTTACATGCTCACTCTTTTATTTTATCATGAAATGTTCTGAGATAAAAAATGATGTTAGAACATCTATTTAACTGGATTTTAAAATTAAAGACCATGTATGCTGCATGATTGAGTACCACCCCATCTCATGCCAGCAAATTTCTGTGCTGAAGGGAGCATGAATTTGAGTGAATGAGGAATGCAGGATCATATCATTACTCTTTAAAATACAGCCGTTCAGTAGAGTTCTGATAATCTAAAAACTATACTTGGTGACTATGAGTCACTCGGTTCCTCTCTTTCCTTTTGTCTTTTAATATTATCTTTCTTTAGGGATCCATTTTTAGTGTCTGCTTTATCTGAGTGGGACATTACACTTTTGACAAAGGAATAGGTAAAGCTGTTGAGAATTTACTGAATGGTTAACCTTGTCATAAATTTAATTTACACATAGCCTCAGCTACTAATTATTGTCCGAGAAGTGTGAAACTCAGTAATATACTTCTATTTTTAAGCATTTGCACAGAATTTTTTAAAAATTAGATCCTACTGAGTTCCTACGTCTTTTGAGATGCAGTGTTCAACAAAGTGGTCACACTGAGAGAATTAAGACTGTATTGTCTTGACACTCAGGGCAGGTGTGTGCTGAATTTATCTTGATTTGCAGATGGAAGGGAACCGTTTGAAAAAGCTGGCTGAAGTATCACAGAGTTAGCAAAATCACTAAGTTTTTATCTGTTTTTATGATCTGTGACATTCTTTACTACCAGCTTTTCTGTTAGCCTCACGTTTGATGGCATTGAGGTCTATAATGATCATAATACCTGTCTGCTGCTCTCTGTCGCATCTTTAACTGACTTTGAAACTGTTTTAGCTCTTTTAAGTCATCATTAAGAAATGTCTTCAAGTCAAAAATAGTATCAGGAGGTATGAAAGATTTATCTTCAGCGCTCTTTGTTTTCTGGAGGACTGTTTTCGCAATAACAACACTATTGTAATTGAATAGTTTTTGTTAGGTTTTATTTTCCTTTACAACAACATGATTAAGTTGAACAAATAGTTACAGTCTGAAATGTTTTCCATTCGGTACCTTTAACCAGTATCACAGCGAGTGTATTTAAATGCCTTAAGAGTGGTTGTGTAGGAATCCCAGACTGACTGTATCTTGTACAGTCTTGCATTTTAATGTAGGAAGCTGTTTTTTGGATTCACTGAAGTTATATTGTCATTGAAGAACTTTTACATTCATGCTAATGGAGAATGGCTTATTGTGATTTAGCTGGTTACAAGGATCATCAAATGCACTGTAGGGTGATAATCCTCTGGTAGGCAACTCAAGCATCTTCAGATTCTGGACTACTACCTTGGGTGACATAAGGCCTATTCATGATTCTCCATTTTAAAAGAAGCATATTTTATGCTAACAATAGAAATTGGAATATTATGGCATACAACATCAGAGACAAGGAGCGTAGATCCCCGCTGATACTCCTACTCTGCTTTAGATTTATCGAGCAGTATTTCAGAAGACCTGTTAAGCTCAAGATACCTACACGCACTTGAATTTTTATTCCTGTGACTTTGAGGGGTAACCCTGTATAACTGTTTAAATAGAAACAATTGTAACTGGCTGGATAATACACTCTGGTTGCAGAAAAACGTTGATCCATCATCATCATCTATTTGCAATGCTAAAATTTACATTTACATAAATAATATTCCTTAAAATGCAGCCTTCAGATCTATATTAGATTTGAGTAATGTGATTTCCTGAAGGAAAGCTTTGTAAGGCTGTATTTTGGCAAAATTCTTGGTATAACCACACTGCTGCAAATTGTTCAGAAAAATTAGGGAATGAATCTCACTGGATTAAAAAGTAAGCATGTACTCTACTTAAATCCAAGTATTTCCATAGTTACAATTCTGGTCAGGTATTAAGTACTTTAAATGTAATTTAACAGCTGTTGTGCTTCGGTCCTTGTCATACAGACCTCTGGAGTCCTGAACAAGTGAAATACTTCACTATGTTATTAAGATTAGGCAAACAAATAATCCCATTGATTTGGATTGGATTACTTGTTTGCTTAAACATAAGTGTTTTGCTACTTACTATAGCGTTTTGGAGAATGTGTTCTATGAGGATTCTTTTGCAAAATTGTGAATTCAGTAAGTGTCTATGTCAAACCAATACTCCCTTTTGATTGTCCTAGTAGTCTTCATTCTTTTAGTGTTTTGTGTGGACTAGGGTTTGTGAAAAGAAGCAACACATTTTATGAAAAAAAAGTTGGAAAAAATTTTAACGAAATGGCTGCTGATTGGGAAGTCACCTGAAAGATGGCAGTTATTTGGGTTTTTTTAGCCACATCAAGCAGCTCAGAGTGACGGGAGTGGCTTGCACTTGGAGCCCAAGGTGACAGCTGGAAATCCTGCTTGTCTGAGGATGATGATTTGCAAAACGCTAGCTCTAGTTCTCCCTTATCCTGAAAATATTTCTGCTGGAGTTGAGGCAGTGATAACAAATACTAGAAATTTTTCATTTGCTGATGCTGATTTCTGGATTAGCCTTTGCGTTGGTTTGGCAGAAGGGAGAGCTTGGTATGCTGAAAGCAAGATGGTAAATATGTTCAAACTAGGGAAAGAATACCGTGTGTGTTCAGGAGGGGACAATTTGAGTCTGTCTATGTAAAGTAGTGAAAAATTGCCCTGGTAATCTGGGAGAGAAGATTTTGGCATAATTTTTATGCATGTGCAGAAAATTGAGAGAAGCAAGTTTAGCAATGAAGGCTACCTCGCTGTCCTTTCTGGAGAAGCTGCTTGTATAGCTGATCTCCCAAGGAGCAGACCTTTGCTATGTAGAAAGTACAGCGGCTGCAGTTGGTGTTTCCTCCTGCACAAGAAGAATGTGCTCTTCTTTCAGCCCTTCCCAAGTAATAAAACACGATGCCAAGTGCTGGCAACAAATTAGGATTCACGATGAAAAGGAAACATATCTTACTGAGCATTTTGAAGAGGCGCACATTTTTATTTTGAAGCTAGCGTAACTAAAATAGATTTCATTGTCCGATCATTCTCATTAAGTGACTGGGACCATATTAAGATTTCACTGGAAATGTATTTGTATTGTATAAACTATTTTATCACAGTCAACATTAATTGGTGTAAAGAAAAACAAGCTGACTTAATGAGTATAGTATCATACACTATCCTTTTGCTGAAGAGAGAGACCTCTTCAGTTTGCAGAGAGGCGTGCTGATAGCAACTGGCGTTGCTGCTACCGTGTTGTACCTATTTTAAAGATAGATGTAGGACCAGAGTTCTGGAGGATTCAGTCTAGAAACTGAATTCATTCTGAAAACCCTTTGCAAAGACAAATAATTCCTAGAGCTACCAACCTCCTGTTCCTGCCTCACTTGAATATGAAAAGCTTTACTTCAGAAAGAGAAGCATTTTATGTAATACGTGCCTGAATGTAAATGACAGACATTTCATTAGGAAAGGAAAGCCTTTATTAAATATAATGATCTACATTGTTTTTATGTAATCTAATGAATTACAGTAAAAGCCTGAGAAATGAGCTGGAAAAGGTAGAGTACTCTCCCATGAAAGCGAGCTATGATAACCTTTTTGTAATTCTTTAACATGTTGAAAGAGTATTTCTACACAGACTTATTAAATTAAGCAAGGTCACCTTTTCATTTTATTAACAGATTCAGTTTGCCAGATCATGGACTTTGATTCTGAAAAATGTGGATGAATCATGCAGTAACATATGTCAAGTAGAAAATTGGTTAGAAAATGTTAAATCATTTTGATGTTTGTATCTTTGTTTTTACCGCTGCACAACTGTAAAAAATAAAATGCTTAATTACTGTTTTTCACATTTGCATATTGATTGGATGTGCTTTAATAATAATGATATTTCTAAGTGGATTATCTCTCCTGACTGGGGCAGTCTCAATCTAATATTTGCATAAAGGGAAGAAAGTATCCTTTTCAATAGGAATATAAAATTCTGTTCTTCTGACATGCAGTATACAATCATTACTTTGAAAGGTTAGCTATAAATAATAACCAGTGAAACTGGTTGTACACTTAAAGATGAGCACATATATTGCATTTATCAGTGTGACCCCAGTTCAGCAAAGCAGGAATAAAACTGACATCCTGTCATGCAAGTTGTTCATATACGTTCCCAAATCTCTGCATGTATATTATAGTCTTTTTATATAATATAAATATGAAGAGGAAAATTATATTTAACGGGTGCTACATCAATTTAACAAAAAATCTTGCTGTAATTGTTTATAAAGAATTTCATAGTCACTTCTAATTAAGACAGTAAATGTCATTTATATTTCCAGTCTCTTGGAATTACTTTTTCTCCCATATTTGCATCTGTCACCTCTTTTGTCTAAGTAAAAGTAATGCATAAGCTCTTCACTGGTATATGTAACAGAACTGAGAGAACATCCTATCAATAGCCCCAAACTTTATGTAAATAAAGGACTTAAAGGAATAGATTATTTTCATATTGCCTATATGGTTTTAAATGAAAGTACACTAATGTACAGATGTAGCTAAATCCGACTATCGTTAACAGCTCAGTAGTTCTGCACACATATGCAGAAACACTGTTCTTGCTACTCGGGGCACGCAGGCGGGGTGCAGCAGAGTGCAGTCGACTTGGCCCTGGCAATCGCAGAGCAGGTGACTTGATTACACTGAAATCAGGCAGAAAATGTCCTCTTCTGGCCACTCGAGTGAATCAGTCAAATTATCGAGTGGCAAAACTAATTCTATGCCGTGGGCCATCAGAGCTGCCACTTCCTATAAGTCAAGCCTTCACTTAGTGTGAAATTGTTTTTTATTTTATTCTCTTTCATTTATTATGCTTATTTCAGCTAATCCACTTAGTGAATGTGAATTACCCAGTATACTAAAGCTGTTTCAGATGTGCAGCCTTCTTGTGCTTTACTGGTGAAATATGAGGACTGCTCTCCTTTTAAGGCACTCCTGACACTGTTATGACCTATACAGTTAAAGTAGTATTTCAATTTTTCAGATGAGAACTCGAATGAGGAGAAGAGTTTGAATATGATTTAAAATTATCTAAAAGTGCATATGGTTCAGCTTTCTTTTAAAAGCAGATATAATTCAGATGGGTCACATTTTTAAGAACTAGGAACATATCTGCCATGAGTTGTAGGCCATTAAGTACCAGTTAATTTGAAAGAGTTTGACAGAACAAATAATTCCCTTGGAAAGCATTGAATATTGTTTTTAACATTAAAATATTGCCTTAAATGCTGGCAGAAACAAAGCTGAGATCTGCTTAAAGCACTCATACAGGTGATATACCCTAGGCAATACTTGGGTATATAATTCTGTCCAAATGGCAATCCCTCATTTGACTGTGCCCTCTGGTACACAGCATTAACATTTTCCAATAAAAGAAGAGCAAAACATATGGAGTCTTTTATTTCAAGCAAAGAAAAATAAAAAAGAATAATGAGAATAAAAAAAATAAAATGCCTGTGGTGATGGACAAGGGAAGCTACCAGGGAGTTGCTACAGCAGAGTGCATCAGAATAGGAAAACAAAACTAGCCAGGAGGCACCTCCCATAGGCATCTAAATATAGGTTTCAGATATGTATAAGTACAAAAATATGTAGATGTATATGTATCATATGCTGAAACAAAGAGGCATGATTCAGGAGAAACCAGATATATTGTTTTAACTCGTATTCACACAGTGCTTTGGGCTGACATACATCTTGGGCAGATGAGGGGACTTGAAGGGTGGAAGGAAGTAAGCAGAGCCTCAAAAAGAAAAGTTGAAAGGATCATACTGTGATTAAGATGGATGCGTTGCTGACAGTGTCAGAGCAACAGCTGCTAAATCTAGGAGGCACTTGAAAGGGTCCCTCTACTTTGTTATATATGGAAGTCAATAGGTTATTTGGGCTAAGAACACCCTATTATTCAAATTCAGCTGACCCAGAAAGCCTTGCCATCTTTCAATGGCAATTCATAGGGCTTTGCCATTTAGGTAGTGGTTTTGGTATTTCCCAGTACAAAATTGTTCTGTGTAGTCTTGTATGACATATGGATATATTGATCTCAATTTTTTTCCTGAAATGTATTACATTAGTCTGTATAAGGCTTCAGAATGCTATTCTGTGTTTGCAGCTGGGTTAGATTGCTGAAAACTTGTCACCAGAATCTCTTTTTCAAACCTATTAAGCATCAAGGCTATGTACCATAAATTGTTTTGGCCTTCCTGTTTTGGAACTGCTTCATTAAAATTTTTAATTACAGATAATATTTCTTCCTAGTAGCTTATCAGTCCTATATATTAGGTAAGCATGAGTCCTAATCCTGTTGAGAATATGTGTTCATTGATGGAAAGTTTTCACTGTAGATTGTGCATAGGAAAATATCCTGAGAATAGGTTTTTTGCCCATTGATACAGACATGGCCTTCCCTTTCTGATGTGTCTCTCTTGATCTCCATTTTTCATTGCATCATATTACTCTGCCTTTCCTCTTTATTTTTTTGCCCTTGACTTTTATGTCTACACTACAATTTGTGTTGACCTTGAGGTTGCCCTCAATTAGCTGAGCCATTTCAGTATCATGGCCCACACCAGAATCCTCCGCAACGTGCTTCTGATTTGAAAAGCAGAGCCATCCTAGAAACTGGTCCGTGACCATTTTTCTTTTCCTTTCAAGTTAGTGTTTATTTCCAGGCAATAAAGAGAAGGAGTGATACAAAAGAGATAGAAATCAGAAGCAATAAATCATAGGATCGCTTCTGGTAGGTTTTCTGTGCTCAAGCCTGCAGTGTCTGTGCCACCTGCAAAAAGAGGAGGATTGGGAAAGGTTTGGATGAGAGAGATAAATCTTATCCCTGAAAGTTCAACAAACCTCTCAGGATCCAAAGGGTGGCTGCCGGGGATCAGGATCAGGAATTTGATGAATAATGGTCAGACAGCAGGTTAGGCTGACCTCATGTGTGACCCTAAATAGGAGGAGGGTGTTAGAGTGCCTGGATTGCGGTACGGTTGGGGTTCTTTGCTCTGCCACTGATGGCAGAAACCCCAAGACCCTGCTTGTACCTCGCCTCCTACAGCTGCGCTTGGTTGCGTGCCATGCCCTCTGTATGGAAAGCCAATACTGGCCAGTCATCTTTGGCCATCCCTGTTCTGTATTGGAATTTGCTCTCTGGACAAAGTTCCATACTGACAACAGCAAACCTTGCTATCTAATGGCTAGGTGGGGAATGGTTTTGGCTTGTGAGCAGACAGAGATGAGGATAGTTTGTGTTGTTATCATAAAAGATGTGGTATGGTCAAAGGATGGCCTTCAATCTCCTTGGCTACCTTCTGTTCTTTTTTACCTCTTTCTCTTATCATTCATAGGTATTTTTCTGTTTTTCAGATTCTGATCTATGGAGCAGCAATGGTTCGAATGTGTATTTGTGTAACATCTCTCTAGAACTTCTGTGCTGATGCAGTAAAAATAACAATGAGATCGAAGTAGTTTACTAGATAGTAAAATACTGCTTAGTTTTAGGATTTACTACCTGCATCTTTTTAAAGGCTAAGATGATGAGCCACTATGTTAATTGAGGAACTAGCTGGTCTTGGTAGTGAGCTACTTTTCTCTGTCTTCCAGCTCAAGAAGATCATACTAGTCTTTAAAAGAATGAACAAACTGTGACATCTAATGTTACCACTCACGTGTCACACGTTTTTTGCTAGATGACAGCCAGTACTATCACTCCAATACTTGTATCTTCTGCATCATCAAATTCTGTGTTTATACATCTCCTGTGAAGTAACAAATGGAAATTTGGCAGTGGATTTTGTGGGATGCCATTCAATTGCTATTGGAAGGACGGTTAAAAATCATGGTGAAATGATTTTTCACAAATACCAGCTAAGGGGCTATAAGCATCTCTTTTAAAATGTGCTCAAGATGCAGTAAATTGTTTCAGGCACATCTTCAATTTTTTAATTTTTTTTTCAACTTTATGTAGATTTTTAATTTTATTTTATAAAATAAAAGAAGCTGCTTTTGTGTGTCTGAAGTCAGTTATCAAGATTAGAGTCATTCAAATGTGTTAGGTTTTGACCTGTGCTTCTGTAGCGAGCTTACTTCAACAAGTTGAAATAAAATATAAATAACTTCCTCGTAGTTTTTACGTCAAATCCCAGATTAAAATTAAATGTTTTCTGAAGTGAAAGATGTATGCAGTGTTGGCTCATCTTGGTTTAACTGTGAGTCTGAAAATTCGTGGGTTAAATTAGTAAAATAGAGTAGGTTGATAATGATATTGTCAGTCCAGACTTCTGACCATGTCACTATTTAGTATTGATGAAGTAGTCCATGTTTGCCTGTTCCTATGCATTTACAAGAAATGGCATGAGATATGTGCTAGTCCTAGATAATTTTTTCTCCAGCACCTAGATCACATTCCCCTGCATAAATTTAAGTCTTAGTAAAACTGAATTTCTAGTGTAAATATTGGTGGTTATGCTTTTGCTTTCTGTCTCACAAAAATTTCAAAAGTCTGGGTTACCTTTGCAGTTAAATGGACTAGCTGAGAACAGTTCATAAAGACATAACATTTTGCAGCGTTATTTGTAATAAGGGGAATTCAGGGACTCATGGCAACTTTGGCAGGAAAAGTACTTTGGGTGACGTAGTTACTAAGGATAGTACGGAGCTAGTCACGTCTTGATTTTAGAAGGCTGTCAGTAAAAGCTGTCCTTCCTGAGATGCGGGTTAGTATTTTCCTGGTGGCAAGACATAGACAGAGCATGGAGGTGGATTGTGATGGATGGAGCAGGGATTCGATGCACGGTCTGATTTGTTAGTCCATGGTGTCTCCTCTTTTATATGACAATGCTGTGAGAAAGGGATGACTTGGCTGTAGTAACAGTTTTAATCTAGACCTTTCATACCTGCTGATGATTATCTGAAGAGGGTTCTGCTGGTTAGGTAATTTTCTGGTAGAGGTTGTGGAAATGACTGCATGCCTATGAAAATGAGAACTTGTGGTATGGCTAAGTGTTTCCTTGTGTGTCTCTTACATTCATGTAGAAGTACACTGGAGTGCCTTATTTTCTATCTTTCTTTTTGTTCTTTGCTGAGAATTTTATTGGGGAGAAATAGCCATGTAATGTGTGTATTAATCACATCAACTTCTGGTTTTTCCTTTTCATAGGAATGCCTTGTTTTCTCCATTTGAGACGTTCATTCTGATCTACAGTGAACGATATCTATAAGCAAAAGGGAATTGAAATATCTTCCCAGGGTTAGTTTTAATTTTGCTTAATGGATGAAGGAAGATGAAACGCAACCTATTCCCCAGGGTTATTTAACATTAGAACTTGAACCTAATTAAGGGATTTGAGATTTTTTTTTTTTTTTTTTTTTTATAAATTGTTTTAAAAACTGAGACCTGTTTAAGGCACCTCCTAGTGGGAGGTGCATGGCTACTGGCATGAGAATGGTTTGGGGACTCACTCAGGATCTTCTGGCGTCCAGTCCCCATTGTACCATTTTGCTGTATGTTTGGGTTCTGATTATCAGATGTCTGTCTTCTTGCTTCCGTTCCTCTAAAATGATGCCAACAGTTGGATTATACCATGTGGGGAGTGAGGAGGTTGATTAGTCAATAGATGTGAAATATTTAGTTGGTGGAAAATGTGTATAGTACAGTGAGGCCATGATTATTAGTCATGTCTTCAAAAAATCTTGTGCTCAGTTTCAGGGCATTCTACCTGCTTAAGAATAGTGAGAGCAGACTTTTATGGTGAAATTGTAGAGAGCTGTTGTAGATTAATTAAAGTTACAGACCCTCAACATTTGTATTCTATTTGGGATGTCACTCCCAGTAAGCTTTTTAAAAATGTAGTGGTGCAAATGGAAAAGTTTCAGCAAATATTAGATGTAACAATGAAGACTTTTGTTCCTCATTAAACCATTTCTTGATGTTTCCCGATAGATTTTCATCTAAACGCTTGCTAATCCCAGAGCTCTGACAGGCAAGGCCTGCTGAATTAGGCCAACCACTGCTACAAATAGCTACTGCACACGAAACAGTAATCATTGCTTTCCAGTCTATTATTAGATTAACTTCATAGGGATTGCTTTTTTCTCCTGTGAGTTGATGCATAAATGACATGCTTTACTCTCCAATAAATCTAACAGCAGAGTGGCTATGACATGATGTTCATACCCCTTAATCCCATGACAGATTATTTTTGATGGCTGCAGAAGTTTAGAGCAGCTTGAAACCATTAGAATTTAAAGGCATCATTGAAATTTTACAGCGTACCTGACTCAGACACAACAGGGCTAGTACTGAGCTAAGTTTGCGGTGTATTGGCTCCACGTTGTGATTACCTGTCACGGGGAGTCTTACTTAGTTATACTGATCCCCAGCTGTCGTTCAGAGGAGGTAAACAGTCTTCTGGCGCTGCACCTTCACGGTCTCTCCTTGGAGAACGTATGCTGCTGTGCATAATGTTCCTGTGCTTGAAACTTTCACCTGGAGACAGTCGTAACAGTTGAACACATGTGGAGAGCATGTTATGCACACAGAGTGCTTCATATAGGTGCTTGCATGGATGAGCATGCTGAAAAACATTTGAACCTTTGTTGCTTGTTAACCTTTTTTAAGATTTTGATATTGCTGATGGTCATTTTTTTCCCCCACTTAGCAATAAGTAGAAGTTTGCATTGTTAAAGGATGAAATTCAGTTTTAGTAGCATATATGTGCTTTTAATAGTGTTCTTTTTTTCCAGATTTAAGAACTTTGTTTTTTCCTGCTGAAACCCAGATAAAGTTTGCAAAGCTCAAGACTCTTCAAATCCAAGGTGTTTACTACTATTTATATCTCATGTGAATGAATGACTGTATTTGGCTCTGGTTCTAAACTGTGTTTACCTGTTGTTTCATACAGCTGTCTAAAATTTGCTGCTTTTAGACGTAACAATCACAACCATAAAATTGCTATCTAAATAGGAAGATGTACATTGATTTCCATTGATTTGTATGTGTGTTTGTACATACCTAAATAGCATCATATCAAATTGAGCTCTGTAGATTTCCATATATCTCTCAAAAGATTTCTATTCTGTACAGTTCCTGGGAAAAAAAAAAAAAAAAAGAAAGTCTTTTTCATCTAACAGCTTTGGGTTTGTATTCTGGATAATGTGATTGAACCTGCTTGTGTTCTTAACTTCTGTCCTATAATAGGTATGTCAAACAGATTCAGGTCGATGAATCTGGTGTCAAGTAGAGAGCTAATCTTAACGCAGATCTACCGTAGCCTGACAGTTTTATGTTTGACAAATAGCCTTTTTAAGGAATGGCTTCATAGAGAATAAGATATGAAGATAGAATAAATGATACATATTGTTGATAGATAAATATGAAATTCTCCAAAGAAAGCTTTAAGGTATTTGCTCTAATTAGGCTGCCCTTTTTTCTTAAAAAACAGAACAAAACAGATGTTTAATATTTACATGGATTGAGTCCCTTAGTAAGTTGTTTTTGGAAGTGGGTTCCCAGTTCTGCATATGTTGTGGTCACAGGCTAGCTTTTTCTGAGTACTCTTTAGCATAACTGTCTTTTTCTGTTTGAGAGAGAAAATAGAACAGGAAGTGACATTTTTTTTTGTGGAGTTCTTAAGCTCTATGGCTTTATATATCAGTATGCTTATAATAGAAACTTTTTGGAAATAGAACGGATTTTATTAGGGTAAAATATTTATGCCTTAAGAGGAGAATAATTAAAAAACATATTTAGAAGGCATTTGGAGTTTCCAAACGTGAACTTTCACTGCAGAACCTCGAGCATTAAAAGCCATGCTCATTAAGTCAGGGAAGAGAATTAATACTTTCTTTACCCAAGCACATATTAAATTTGGTCTCATTAGAACATCTTGATATTTGATTTCGGGTGTTTACAACGTTCTTGAACAGAGTTTGAGTCTCATCTCTGTGGTAATGTTTACTTACGTATTTGAATACCTGAGCAGCCTAACTTAGGTCTAGTTGTGGTTGGTCTACATGCTGCTGTTACAGCAGTATAGACAAGGCTGAGTGGTTTTTATGGTACCGTGCTTGTCTATAATGTGTGCAGGAGTGACCTCTTTTCTTTCTCTCAGTAGGGATATTTCTACCTATTTTGTGATCTTTAGTTTTATAAATGATGATGAAGTTATAATCAGTTAGGGCCTGTCTCACAAAACCTTCTGCAGATGAAATAAAAGGTGTTGACAATCCAGGGAACCATACAATTTCACAATTAGGCCATTTTTCTTGTGACCTGGGAGAGTCAAAACTGAAGGGAACTGAGGATTAATCCACTGTTTATATCCATATGTAACCTTGCAACATGTGGATTAAATCTTTTCTGCACCTGTAGTATAACATTTTCCTCATGCTACAGAATAATACCTTAACTAAAACCACAGCAGCTTTCTAATGACTTCAAAGAAATGAAAAACCACATTCAGGTTGAAAGCATTTTATTATTTGTAATTTTTAGCATAGTGCATATTAAATGTAATAACTGATGAGTTTAGTAGAATAATCTCTATTACCATATGCAAGAAACATGCTTCATAAGTTATATACGTCTTTAAGAACTGTTAACTTTTATAGAATTTGCTGCAACAAATCATTGTGGGAATGCTGTATACTTGTGTTTTCAATTGAGGTTCCAACATTTGGTTGAAGTATCTTCTGTACTTATATCATCTCATAATTTCCTTCAGAGAAAAGAGAGAACAATCTGTGTGTTGGGTGGGAGGATGAGGGAATGCTAATTGAAACCATGTAATAAAAAGGTAATTTAGCAAAACTATTAGTTTTTGGTTTTTTACTATTTTAAGCCTATTATTTTTAAAATTACTTCTGTATTAAAAAGGCTGTAAAACTACACCGAATGTCAGCACATTGCATCTTAACTCCCATTTTCCTTTGCATGAATAGTAAAATCTTTATAAATTAAGAACTAAAATTAATTGAATAAACTTCAGTTGAACATTTTTATGTTTCTGTTTGAATTAAAAAAAGCATATTGTAGATTTTCTCAAGAACATTTAATGGTTTCTAACATTGACCACACCTCGAACACAATACAGGAAAAAAGTGCTGATGGAGAGAAACAAAAACCAGGAACAAATGTTAATTAGCATTATATGATTTACAGCTGTGTTTACTGCTGTAGTGTAGTTGCTAACACCCGTGTCTATTGCTAGATCATAGTTCTCCATCCAGTAAAGAACCATTATCAGCTACTGCTTTTTTCAGCCTTACAGCCAGAGAGTTGCACCAGTTCAGCATGGAGGCCTACCTGGAGAAATGGACTACAGGCTTGACCCAGATAACGTCATCTTTTTTTTGCCAGGTTACTTTTAAGCTGAATTGCTTCCTCCATCTAGTTCCTACAGACCCCTCACAAGGAGGGACTTTAATAATACAGGGACTTGGCATCCAGGGAAAGCAGCGGCAAGACTGGAGCAGGGGAGCAGAGGGCTGCTGCTGAACACGTAGTAGCTGCTGGTACTCCTGGCTTCAGGCAAATGGTTCTGGGCTGTGATCTATCTGGCCGAAACACTGAATGAGAAAAAAGAATCTGTAGGTTAAAGTGGGTCACGAATGGAATCGGCTGCTCATGGTTTGGTAGCTTCATTTTGGGCTGCTTTGTTGTTGTTGTAAAAAGCTAGTTCTTGCTTTGGGGTGTATTAATAATGTGCAACCGTGCTGGCACGTGCATTGCAGGGAGGGCTGTGCTGTTAATACTGGCTGTAGAGAGAGGTGAGCATCCCCCTCGCAGAAGGAGGTAGATTCTCCTCAGTTGTTAGGGGTTTGTGGTGTCTTTTACACTGCGTTGATGAATTCTTGTTATACGCAGTGGGCTTTACAGCACCAGATGAGGTGGAACTGGGCTGTGACAAATGGTCACTGGAAACCACAGAGGAAGGCAGAATGCAGAATATGAGCAACTTTTCTGCGTCTCTGAAAGGTACCAAATGCTTCTTGAAAACAGCAAGAGTGCTGTTTGGTTTTTTTTCCCCAATCCCTGAGCTGGAAACAATGTTACCTGCAATTTCTGAGGCAGTACTGTGGCTTAAAAATTATTTACTTCTCCTGGTGTATCTTGATGGCAAACTCTACAAGTGCCTCCTTTTTTTTGAAGTTGAAAACGGCTACAATCCATTTAATATAACAGAAATCACAAAACAACCCACATATATTAATTAGAAGACATTCAAATCAAAGACGTTACCTTTCAGTCATTGTTTTTAATGGTTGAAAAATGTTGTGGTAAAGTATTAATCATGTTCTGTTACCCTATAATTTCCAAAAGTTTTATGGTTTTCAGGAAATCTAACATCAATTTAAAAGTATAAAGGACTGAAGCAACACATGTATAAGACAGCATTTAGTAAATCCAAGATACTCGTATGTAATGTAACAATGTCTTTTCATATGAGTATATTAATATAAACAGAACAACTGTTTATAGCAAAACCCTTATTATTAATGACAGTGAATTAAAAAATACAAGAATTCATTAAAACTGATTCCTGACATTCTTGATCTGAAGACTTGGTCACAGCAGGTCATAAAGTGGATTAGTGTCAATTTCTCAAAGTGTTAAGAAGATTTCTGAATTAATAGGTAAAACATTTCCATTAGCAAATACTATATTAAACCGAATTACAAGATACAAATTGGGAAATTCATATGGCAGTTAGAATGATCTAAACTTTTTATTTCCTGTTGATAATTATTGTATTCTGTGAATCAATACATATGTATATTTAAAGCTACCAAATAATTGATGCTCATGAACTCCTTTTGCATCACTGTGGGATGCTTTAAACAGCTTTTGCGTGGAGTTACATTTTGAAATGATGCTGGGTCTTTTGAAACGGTTTAAGTAGTTTACTGCATGTTTACATCTATGAATGCTGTCCATCCATATCAGATGTCAAGGTAAAAAGATACAAACCCTGTAACATGGAGTTTGCTGTCCTTGTGAGGACAAGGAACTTTATTTGCAATTGTTGTCTTGGCATTTCAATTCCCGTCCATTAGGCTCCTGAAAATCAGGAACAATTGAGGTCATGGCACAAAGTAAAGTAATTTTTGCTGCAGTGGCCTGTGTTTGCAGGAAATGATGAAACATGATGTCAATTCCTATTAGTTACTATTACATTTCCACCCAGTTTGACTTTGGGCTACTTTGAGGGCATGTAAGAACCTTGTGGGATCATGTCTTGACCCAGTCATAAGGCTAAGTTGAAGAATGTCCTTCTGAATTTAAATATCTGGATCTTTATTGCGTAAACTGGTAGGTTCTGGTATTGTTTTTACATATTTTCTAAATTTTATAAGAAAATACATAGGTTTTGTGAGAGTTTAAAAAAGAACTTGAGCACCTAAGTCAACTTGCAGAATATTTGTGGGAAGTGCGACTCTGTATTTCACTGCCTACATGCTGCTCTTTTTTTATAAGAAGCAACAGCAGCTTCCATTACATGCTAGGAAGAACTGTGAAAGGTTCATAGACTTGGAGCTTATGGGCGTAGTTGGAGCCTGTCTTCTAAGTGTGGTCATTAGATGTTAATGGCTCTACCTTCATTCAGTCCTCATTACTGCTCCCTTGCAGAGAGCAGTTGTGCCCTCATATCTCCAGGCTGAGCTGCTCAGGACATCCTTTCTTAACCCTTTTCAGTCAGGTTAGTTTAACAACATATTTTTGAAACGAATTACAGAGCTCCTGCAGGAGTAGCACAGCTGACACATCTGACAGAAATGTCATACAGAACGTGATAATGTGTGCCTGATGGGCATCTGGGTGGTAACTTCCACAGTCAGTAACACTGCAGCTGGAAAGGATAAAGTACAGTTAAGCTCTTTTAAAATCGGTCTCTACCCTCCAATTTAGGTGTATGAATGCAGTCCTGTTGCCCTTATTTCAGTTGTGGGGATTTGTGAGGTTGGATGTTTCCTGAGCATGGGTCCCCAAGTCCTGCTGGGCATGCCCTTTGCTATTCGGGACATCGCACAGGGCAAGTAGATGCGGCACAAGACCATGTCTTCTGGAGTAGCAGCTGTTGCCAAGTGGAAAGTATTAGGACATATCAAACTACTGGAATTTTCTTCATCTTAGTCAATAAATAGACTATAGAATGAAAATAGTTTGTATATATTGCTACCTAAAAGTATATTACAATTATCTTTAAAGAAGCTCATCCAGGATTTTACAAACATCAGAAAACAGCGAACTACAGTAAATGAGCTGCTATATATTCAACCAATAAGTAACGAAGTAAATTATCTATAGCAATTTAACATAGCGGATTGTTTTGCCGACTTGTTATCTTTTTAAAAAATTTCTTCTAATGACTTGGTGCCATCTTGTAGCTTTGCTATTGACACAACAGTAGCAGGGCTAGAAAATACAGGGTATTTAAAGCAAGTTTTGCCCTGTTAAAAGATCTGAACTTTTCACATTTTAAATATGTCATGATTTAACCCCAGCCGACAACTAAGCACCACGCAGCCGCTCGCTTACCTCCCATCACAGTGGGATGGGGGAGAGAATCAGAAGGGTAAAAGTGAGAAAACTCACAGGCTGAGATAAAGACAGTTTAATAAGGTAAAGGAAGAGCCGTGCACACAAGCAAAGCAAAACAAGGAATTCATTCCCCACTTCCCATGGGCAGGCAGGTGTTCAGCCATCCCCGGGAAGGCAGGGCTCCATCACGCGTAACAGTGACTTGGGAAGACAAACGCCATCACTCCGAACGTTCCCCCCTTCCTTCTTCTTCCCCCAGTTTTATGTACTGAGCGTGATGTCGTATGGTCTGGGATATCCCTTGGGTCAGTCGGGGTCAGCTGTCCCGGCTGTGTCCCCTCCCAACTCCTTGTGCCCCCCCAGCCTCCTCGCTGGTGGGGTGGGGGGAGAACCAGAACAGCCCTTGGCTCTGTGCAAGCACTGCTCAGCAGTCACCAAAACATCCCTGTGTTATCAACACCGTTTTCAGCACAAATCCAAAGCGTAGCCCCATACTAGCTACTCTGAAGAAAATTAACTCTATCCCAGCCAAAACCAGCCCAAAATATGAAAACTCAGAGATGTGCCCACTTAGCGTACACAAAATTCTGCTACTTTATTGATGTCTTTCTCTCACGTGTTTGTAAACATGTCTGCACGCACACTGTGCAGCGCTTCGTGTGCCTTTGCCTAACTACCAAGGGAGATGACATGTTCTCTTTTCGAAGTAAGCACACTACCCTGTTACTTTTTTAAACACGCTTGTGCTTGCCTGCATGGGCACATGTATATACACAGACAAGTCAGAGCAGTGTTGACATAGCTTTTCCATCTGCTATCAGTTCTAAATGCTGGGATTACCTGGGCGATTGTTTTCTCAGAATGCCATAATGTAATCTCAAACCTAATACTCCAACAACCATCCACTAATTAAAACTGCAATTATATTTTTGCTCAAACAAAACGACTTAATAAACATTATCACAAACTGTTTACCCTTCCCAAAAACAATTTATGCTCACTAATACAATTTCCCATTAAAACTGCTGCCAGGTAAATTAAAAACTCTTGAAATAGTAAGTAAGTGGGAAATTAATTCAACAGTTTAATCTAGAGCTAATAACAGTTGCAAGCTCAGAAAAAGATTGCTACAGCGGGGAGTTAATTAACAGCTTATTCCCCATTTGATAAAAGTAATCCACTCTAATTCCAGTGTAATTTACCTCAATGTAATATAAAACCACAAGCTGCTTCTGGTGCTAGTAATTATTAGCCTTGTCCTGTGGCCACACTGACAATAAAAGTCAGCAGTATCTTAATAATAAGAGGCAGTCTGCTAAATGCCCACAATTAAAGACGTAACATGAAATCTTGAAACTGCAACAATCATGTATATTGCTAAACAGACTGGAGGTACAATTTCAACAATAAGAAGCACGTCTAATTGCTATCCCTAGTTCTAATAACGAGGTGTGCCTTTCATAAACCCAGGGTTTTCTGCTGCAGTAAGTTCTGTCTAATAAATGCACTGGGGAGACTATAGGATATAGGTTGCAAACAGGTCTAGTTGTTGTTTCAACTGCTGAGCGAGCCAGTGTGGATGCATTTTTATTATTTTCTGTTACGCAAATGAAATACAAAGTTTGGAGCTCTTGACCTGAAATACCATACTGGGATCATAAATTCAGTGTGGCTCTTTTGACCTCAGCTATATTGAAGTCTATTTTCCTTCCTTTTCTCTTTTCATAGGGTTAAAACCAAGGATCAGATTTGATACATTCATATATATATATATGTATGCATGCACACATGCACATACACAAATATATATACCAACATTCATCTATACAAATACATGAGAAGTATGTTTTATTATAAATTTTCTTGTTTGATCCCAGGATAATATTTTCTGATAATTATTTTGATGTGCTCCTGAGCAATCATGACAGTCCATCACTAGGGAACTCAAACATTATTTAAGTATTGCCAGTTTTTTTAGTTTGGTTTCTGAGTATCAGGTAGACTCCCTTGTTGGCTTGCATGATGTGTTCTTAGCACTTTTACATTGTTACTGATTTAGGGATATCATAGCAAGGATAGGATAAGTTAGTACACTGTAATCACAGTTTAACTTAAGTGCATGAAATTAAATGACCTATTTTATCATATAAATACTGATACTTGAAATAAAAAATGTATGGCATTATTTTAACCCATTGGTTATTAACAAGGGGTGAGTGGTTTTGATTTTCTCCTGTCACCTAAAACATTTGTTTACAATATCGATGTACTTGAGTAACTTCCTTCTGGGGCTTCGATGGATTTCTCAGAAATAAAATGCCTGCTGGGACATGCTCCATTGGATAGCAATTGTGAACAAATACATCTGATGTTATAACTGTGGGGTTTTTTTTAATTACTTTAAGCAGAGAAGAATTAACTTTAAAGGCTAACTTTGAAAATACAAAGTACGGGTTCTAGGATTGCGTGCTCATATTATTATAAAGGTGTCAGAGCTGGTGACAAAGATGAAGACAGTGACCGTAGTGATAGTTCAGTTACAGATACAGTATTCTTTCCCACATGTTCTTCAAGAAATTTGAATTTTCTTGGGTTAGTGCAGAGACAGACAGATGTTTAGAACTGAATTCATACTTTTAGCATGTCTCAGTTCTGGTAGGATACTCTGCATACTTTCACTTTTCTGCTAGTGCTGGTTAGCAAAGACAATATACTTTTTTCCTACATAAATGTGGTTCTTCCTTATTTAAAGTACTAAGGTTTTTTTCAGCTGGAAGTTTTGCCTACTTTCAATACTGATTTTTAGTTTGACTGAGTAACCAGCTCTTGGGCAAGGAATGTTTTCCTAAGGAGAGCTGGGGAATACCACTGTATCGTCCGCACTTCTTTCTTGGCAGGTAGCGTGCTCTCCTTTATTGAGGCTTGGTTTGGTGGGGTTTTTTTGTTTTAAACTGCGAGGATGGTTGAACACTGGAGCACTCAGTGGAGCAAAGTCTCCATCCTTACAGATATGCAAAACCCGTCTAGACACTGTCCTGAGCAATCTGCTCCAGGTAACTCTTTTTCAAAGTGGGGGGGGTGGACTTACACCATCTTCAGAGGTCCCTTCCAACCTTAGCCATTTTGTGATATTTCCTAATGTGCTGGAATTTCTCCTTAATCTAATGGCAGTTTATTGTTTTAAGGTTTCTTTTTCAGGCTTTTTGCATCAGATAAGACCAGGTAAGAGCTGTTAACTGAAAGAAACACAAGGGAGAAGAGTAGACTGAACACATGAAATGATAGTTCTTTATTTCTGATAGCAACGATAAGAACTCTTAGGAGAAACTGTTAGTGTCTGACTACAACTACACTTAAACTATGCTACCCACTCCCACTTCATTTATTTATGTACTTAGCAACAATCAGGTCTACTAAGTTTAAACTTAATTTACAGTTCTGAGTTTGGAATGATTTTTAAATTTTTGTTGTTAAACAAATCTTCAGTAAAATAAATAATCTTGACTGTAAAGGATTTTCTTTCCTGCTGGCATAGAAGTCATCCATAATCTGTATTTTGTCTATATACAAAATCTCCAGTATGAGTGAAGTGATGCTTAAAATTCTGTAGGTCAAGGATTTGAAGCCAATCATTGTGGATGCTCAAACTAGATAGACCTAGAAATGAATTAGCACACCTCATCAGCTGCTCATCCTTGCTAATGCAGTCCTCTGTGCTTCCGTTGCAATCATTGTGTCCATGCTATCAGAGCCATAGCAGAGCTGGGGCAGACTTAGAGCAGTTGTAGCACAGCAGCTTGGGGTGAATTAAGATCAGCCCTAAATCACACAGGTTAGGGAACTGCTCTGCAATGCTGCTTGGGCTGAGGTGTTCTAATAGCCAGATAAATTCTTAGATTTAAATATGATTTCACAATTGAGTAATTTGTAGTTTTTGTTTAATTGTATTTGACAATTCAGGGGAAAAACATTCAAGAAATATTTGGAAAAAAACCAGTTTGGTATTTACATTGCCTATTCTTCGGACATATCTGCAAGGTTATGGTTATGGAAGGTTATATGTAAATTAATACAATATTCTGCAAGAATATGGTACTCTGACAGATTTAATACTTATTTAGTGTTTCAACTAGACTGTGTAGGGTGTAACTGTGAAGGGCTGAGACTTGCAGGAGAGACTCGGGGTATTGCCTTGTGTGTCTTACGATGAGGAGTTGAATGAGGAGGCTTCTCCCAAGCTGTGTGTATCGTCTGTTGTGTGGAGATGGCCAAAAGGGTTATATGTCCACTTCAGAAATGCTGTAATTTACAGACTGACGGATTAAAATAAACTGACACCGAAAGACCTGCTGTGGTTGATAATCCTCTGGCAATGTGAGCTCTCCTTTTCAATAACTGCTGAGTCAGGTGAGTCAGTGCAGGAAGGGGGACTCCCTGTTGGTACGTGTGAGGTGACAGTGTTAGTATAATTATGCTGTGTTTTAAGAACAGGAATCCTATTCTGCGTTGTCCTAGCATGCTTCGGCAGGACACTGAGAGGCAGCAACTGCTGGGGCGGAGGGAACCGTGGCTTCTGCAGGCGGTGGAGCACGGGAGGTGCTCGTGAGCACATCCCCGGGGACGCGCGGTGGAGGGCAGGGCAGGGAGCGGGTTGTGTGCTGTTGCAGGCAGGCAGGGGGGATGAGCAGCACGCTCTTCCAAAATCACCATTGGGTTGGACAGACAGATGCCCTCAGCGCTGGTGCGGTTCCCGCTGGCCCCTGTCACCGCGATGCAGACCTCAGCTCAACGCCGTGGCGGGAATATGTGCCGTTAGTCCCATCCTCTGCACAGATACCTAAAGCACGAAGCAGGGAGACAAAGAGCGTGCCTGTGTGCAGGATACAAACATGAACTCTCTTCAGTTGGTTATTCACCAGCAGTATCGTAGTCAGTCTCAAGGTGCATTAAAATAACCTCAAGGACACAACTTGATTTCCATATGAGGCACGGTTAAACTCATTAATTGTCATGGATAAATGTGGAAAAACCCCAGCCATCAGGGACACAGGTTTTACCCATCACTTCTTGCCTGTTATAAATGTACATTTTAAAGAACAGATACATTTGGAGAGGGCATATGCAACTAAAACCAGTAGATCATTAGAATAATTTTTCTTGAAAATTTTAAATTTCACCAAAATACGTAACACCCAAGTTAACTATCTGTGTACATAATTATTGAGTGCAAACAGTCTGTTTACATCCACGGTGCACAAAAACAAAGTTATGCAATATTCCAAGGAGTTTACCATTTGCAATGATTCTAATTCTTCCACAAGGAATTTTACACTCAGTAGGGTAAATTTGCAGTGCGAGTGGCAGCCTGTGGACCTGGATTGCTCTAGGATTGCATGCATGAGTAAATAGAACTGTGTTAGAGGACCATACTGATCATGTGTATAGGTCTCCTGTGTAATCTGGGCTATGAAATTTCACTAAGCTATTCCTGTGTTAAGCCTGCAACTTCTAACTAAACTCAATTAATATCTGAGCAGCACATCCAGTCCCAGCTCAAAGATTCAAGTGATGGAGAATTCATCCCATGCCCTCATAAACTCTCCCAGTGTTTATTTATTTGTGCTGTTAAAAGTTGACCTTTTTTCCCAGTTTATGTTAAACTTTCTGCCTATTCCTGCAAATTCCTTGAATTTTATCTCTATGTTCAAGTGCTTGCCGTTTTTCTTTCACCTGTTGCCTTTTTCCCTCACTCGACCCTGAATTCAGTGAGCTGGTAGCAGATGTACCTAGTGACCGGACAAGTGCGGGTCCGTGACATAGAAAGAGAAATTACGTTGGTAGTGTTGGTAACAAAAGTTGATGTGGAGTACAGCTACAAACGGTGGGGGCAGGGATTGGGATTGGCCATCAGAAGGAGAATTTCAAAGCTGTATGTTCAGGAGAGAGCTAGGTGATGCAATTCATGATTTATATACAATTTAAACTCATGTTTACAGTGGTATAACTTGTTAGCACATTTTTAGCAAGTCATTTATTTTCTTCTACCCAATTTGTCTGGCCTTTCAGACAATTGCCATTATGCTAATGTAATTAATATACATTCTAAAAAGCAGGATTATGGCAGTTTATTTCAGGAGTGTCTACTTTGCTTTTTTAGTTTTCTTTCCCATGCTGCCACTCAACATTTCACAACTAATGCTGAAAGAACCTGCTTTTCTGCAATTCTTTCTGGCACGGAAGGGCTTTCCTGTATTTCTTTGCCTCATTGACTCTCCATCTCATTTAAAAATCTTTGCTGAAAATACATCTTTTTCCCCTTGCATGACCCTCATAATTTTTATCTCTCTCTGCTGTTATTTTAGTACGTAATTTTACTTTTAAACTAGCTGATGGCCCTTCATTTGAGAAAGGGCAATCAATAAATTATGTGCTGATTGTGGGTATTCTTCATCATATTTTTGTATTTCATTGTCCAGACTGTAACAGTTGATATATATTTTTGTTGTACTTTTTCACCTTCTTTAGGGTATCATTATTCTTGGCTTTTAATAATTGAAAGAAAATTCAATCTTTTTCCATCCTGAGAGAGAATGAAGGAATGAATCTCTACCTGCTAAATATCACTTATATCAGTTAATGGCCATGCTGAGGAAACACAAGCTTGAGCAAACTTGACATGGGTTGAACAAAGAGAGTGAGTGGTTTTCCTGAATAATTTTTAGTTCATGTCACTAAATCATTGACTGGCAGCTTCTAGAGGTAGTAAACTTCTATGAAAAACTGACCAAGAATTTCTAAAATACTTTTTTTTTGAAAACAGAAACATTTTGGGGGGAACTTACGTGACAGCTTTAGCAAGAGAAGTTTTTAAGACCCACCTTGGTCCTTTTCCCAAGGTGTGAAGGGGAGCTCTGCATCCTTCAGGATAACTTCAGGGTAACTAGCACTTGAGTGTGCAGACCAGGGTGTGCAGAGTTTGGCTTCATGCCTGTGCTTTTCCGCTGGGACAGGTTTGCACGAAGAGAAGAGTACGTCCAAGGGAAGTCAGTCAGTCTGACCCAGAACGTACTTAATCAGTCACTCCAAGGACAGCTCTAGCAGGAGAGGGGTATGAGATGATGGTGTAGCCCAGTGTCGCACTGCTGCCCAGATTTTGGGATCCTTTGTGTATGTGCAGAGGCAGCCGTCATAGGGGTGTGCTTACTCCAGCTTGGCCAGCCTTGATTGTTGCCCAGGGTTTTTTTGCCTCTGACAAAAATGTGGTTTTCAGTGGAAAAAACTTCTTCATCCAAAGGTTTTTAAACAGGTTTTGCTATAATTTTGTGTGGCTTCATGGTTGCTTTTGGGTTTTTTTTCAATGTAAAGAGTGTACTAGTGACTATAACTACTATTTATGATTAATAGTAAGTTTGCAGGAGTGAAGTTTAGAGAAATAAGATCCCACCTGCAGTAATTATGCTTTGTTCTGACAATACAGAGGTGTGTATATGTGTGCAGGTAATTAAGCATAAATAATATCGTCCTTTACTCTCAGATGTATACAGATATTTCTTGTAGATTAGTTCTGTGGTCTCATTATGTGCTAATTTAGAAAAAAAAAGACCGAGCAACCTTTGGCAATTTAGATCGTTTTTCTGCCCATGAAAGCTCCTCTTTTAGCTTTTTTGTCAGCAGTTCTGTTTGCTCAAAAAGATGATTGGAACATGTATGATGAGACAAGTTTGTCTTACTGCTGGTTTATGTAATTTTTTATTAATTTAATATTAAATACTTGCTTATAGTATCTCCACCCATGTATGAGTTACTTTTCCAGCTTTCAGGAATGGTTGGTGCTGGTTCATCTTCATGCTGTCACTTGATAACTAAATTGTAATATGTAAAAAACCAGGAACATATTCTTAGGTCATCTCAATACATGAATCCAATCTCGTAAAGATTTTCATTATGGTTTGAAGGATGAGATGTGCATCTTATTCATTTGCTCATACAGATTCTAGCCGCTGACCCATTCATCAAATGCACAAGTCCAGGCCAACAGGAATGATCTCTCCAAGAAAGATAAAGAGCAGAAATTTCAAATGAAAGACGTTGTTCTTTGTACCAGCTCACCTCATCTGCCATCACTTGTAATTGATATTATCTAGCTTGTCATCTGTCACTGTATATAAGCACTGCATACTATGAGAGCAGCTGGGGAAAAAGGGGTACATAGGAGCCATAGAGTTTATAAAATAAAATTAGGGGAATTCCATTTCCCAAGTTTTTCACGTGCTGTTAAGGGAGCTGGAATGTTATTTAGAAGCCTTTCAATTATTTCAATCTAGCAATTTCTGAAAAGAAGAGCAAGCAGTAACACATTGTTGGCGCGGGAATGTCATCAGTCAGCCAAAAACAAACACAGAGAGAGACTACCTTGCAATCTGAAAATGCTGATTGCACTTTCCATGAAGCCAACAGCAAAACTATGCTTATTTTATTTCTTACTTTTGGTAAACAGCTTGATTAATATCTCATTGGCTAATGCTGTGCCTGCAGCATTGCAAATGAATGTGTTCACGTTCAACTGTTAGAGCTCCCAAAACTTTGAAGCTGACACTCAATTTTGTAAATACAAACCATCAAGAACTTAGTATGATACATTTTCAAACTCCTTAGCAAATTAAAAGGGCAGCTCTTACAGCCATAAACATAATTTACTAACTTTTAAATATACTCACCAGTAAATTGTATTATGAAACTTGTCAGTATATCCAGAGTATTCTAATTGTGCCAGATGATTTGGTAACAAATAATCAGTGCCAGTCTGTTTTGGCCAGAAATCTTTGATGTGAAGGACTCCTGCTTCAAAGACTACTTTCCTGGTTAAACAACAATTATCATACTACAATTTGCTGAATTGCATGAAAAGCTCTCTCTTACAGTTGGTCCCTCTGGTAGAATTCCAATAAAAATTTGGTAAGGAGTATCTCAGGAGTGAGCAACATACTGGCTGTGCTGCAGATAACGTTTGCAGATGTGCAGAATCCCTGAGCTGTGGTTCATTATGATTATTTACTTAGTTACTGATTTGAAGATACATGACAACTTTTGTTGTGTGTGTGTTTGTTTCTTTTTTAAGAGTATTAGCATGAGAATTCCTGATACAATAGCTTTCATTTCTCTCTAGGAGAGTATGGGTAAGCAAGGAAAAGGAAGCAAGTTGCTGTAACTGCAACAGTGCTGCTCTCAAAATTTACTTCTGACTATCCTGAAGTCTCTTCAACTTGGTAATAAAATTGTTTGCAAACTCCTAAAAGTGGATAGCCAAAATATTTGTTTGAATGTGTATTTTTATTAAACTAGACAGCATTATTACTGCCACAGATTAAAGACCTGTAATGTGACTTTAATATTGTTATTAGATGTTAATGTCTTAGGATAGCGCTCTGAAGATGAAATAGTTCTCATTTACTTTTCCCCATAATGAATACTAATGTGTCAGGGGACAATAGACATCTTTGCCTTCTGTTCAGTTTGGCCAAATAGGAAAGACAAGAACGGAAGACAACAATTAGTCATCAGTGAGTGAATGCAACTGGAAGTTGTGAGTAAAGCCAATTGAAATCCAGTCGTACAGATCTCCCTCTCATTTTTCTGTTTTGACTAAATAAAATAAGAACAGACAGGAGGTTGTCTGGTTTCCAAGATTTCTGGTGGGAATTATTCATAATAGATTTGTTATTTCTACAGTGGTTTACAATACCATTTCATCTCATTATTGGTGATGTTATGCTCATCATATTATGAGCTCTCTCAGGAAGGGAAAAATAACTCATTTCCTGGAGAGAGTTTGTTTTCTGCACTTACAACTAGAGACTAAATATTTTTGCTCAAGAACAAAAATATTTGGTCTTCTGGACAAAATTCAAGTAATGCTGTCTTCAGTAAATCTGGGTACCTGTCACAGGTGTAACAGATAGAACAAAACATAGTTTTATTAGTATGTACATAGGAATATGTCTCTTCACCCATGGTTAAAATTGTTCAGGGCAATTTTTTTCCAAGTTAGGAGCCTGCATTTAGTTATCAGAACTTGTTCACTCTTTGAGTGGAGTACTTTAAGTATAGTTTATAGTAAATAACAACAGGGACATATGTTAAAGTGGTTACAGATTATATTTTTATAGTCATATAATGTTTTGCTTGTGGCAACAAAAGTTGCATATGAATTTGGCACATATGTTATCTCTTTCTCGCTTTGCTCAGCCTAAAGGGCTTCACAGATGTTGGGTAAAAAAGCGCTCTTCCTCACTGGCGCTTGCGTGACTCAGTCCTAATTCTAGAGGTTTGGGACCTCCAAGGCTTCCAGTCAAATTTGCTGTCTGAAGAACTAGCAAAAAGTTTGTGCATGCTTTTGTCACACATAGATCATCATAGCGCAGATATTAAGAGTGTAGTTTATAGAGGTGTTACTGCTAAGCACCTAAGAACAGCAGTGAAATTCATTGGATGCAGTTGTATTTCATCACTGCAGTTTTGAGTGCTGCTGAGTCTGGAATATCCTGAAAATCAAATTCAGTCTGTGTCTAGACATGCATATAATATGAGAGTGTATCTTTTCAGTATTGTGGATTTCTTCCGGCAATAAATAAGCAAAATACAGCAGCATATGTTCTGCTACGTTTTACATTATTTAGGAGAAAACAGTTCTATGGGATATTTTAATCATGGAGCTAGTTAACATTTTATTTTAATTAAGTATTTTTGTCTATGATGTTACCTAATGCAAATTATTCTGTTGAGAAGACTAACCTTTTATCTCAAGCATAAATAAAAGAGCAGCATGGTACTTCTCTGTCTGCCCTTGCCTGTTACTGCAGGGTCTGTGCCCTGGCAGCAGGACTCACTGGTGTGAGAACAGTGAGGACTCCTGCGCTGCCGGCAAGGCTTGGGTGTAGTTCTGTCACACCTTTCTGTGCTCCTGTTTTTCTTTGGAAAATTCCGCTTTTAAAAAGAAAACAAAAGAAAACCTCCTAGTGATAGTTTTTGGTCTCTGGCTGTTATTTTTTAAAAGGTGCTGTTATTGATGTCTCCATACCAGATGGTGTGATCCCATGATGCCTCTTCTAAAATGTGATATATAAGCATATATCTCAATAGTTCAGTGTTCATAATATAAATCAGTCTTATGATATGTTCCAACAGATAAGGCTGGTCCGTTTATATTCCTGCTAAGGACCAAATTAATCAAGCACTATTTTGCTTAATTTTTGCTTTATATTCTTGTGTATTTTATTTGGTAGAACTTCATTTTTATCCATAAATACACTCTTGCTTTTTAATAAATTCATTTTCTTGCACAGAACCAGACACAGAAGATTATGAAGAGTTTATTTATTTCATTTTTTAAGTAGCACAGTATTTTGAAACTTGAGTCCACCAGTAGAACAGTTGGAAGACTCAAGAGATAACTTTGTTTACCATACATCTGAATTATTGTTACAGTATTCTACTAATTGGTTTAGTTAAAAAATTTTTTGTGTCATTCAGCAAATTTCTATTATTCCATATAAAGAAGTCCTTTCTGATTTTGAGCTTCTTTCTTCAGAAATTCCAGTAGCAACAAATTCCATAGTTTAATCTGCAGATAAACTTACACCTTCTGCAGGAAATGTACAAAACGAAAGATGCAGATTTGTGCTGCTAGACAGTGAAAAGGATGAGACCAAGACGTATTGTGATGACTAAATCTGCTGTATAATGAATGTTGTAAGTTTTTGTATCCTTCAAGAAAAACAAGGGCTGCAGAATAGCAAGCGTCTGACTCTTGAAACAAAGGAAGTTATTTATTAAAGTTCTGTAGGCTTAATGTCTTAAGGGTAGAGAAGTGAAAATAATCCTAGCTTCAGGAAGAGTAGAAAGTCTTCAATGCCTGAAGAAATATAACTAAAAAGAGAAACAGGGAATGGATTCCACATTGAGTGCTGTTGATCAACAGAAACCGTTGAGAGTGAAAGCATATATATTTGCTTTTTATATGTATATATATAATGCTTTAATTTTATATATACTTTTATATATATATATATATATGTAACCCCCCCCCCTCCATGCACAAGTGCGTATATATATATATATATACAGGTAGATATGTAATTACTGTCAACTTTGAGATTATCTTAAAACTCACATCAGTTGACAGCAGGCCCAATACATCTCTGTGTTTATGCCTTTCCACCCCACTCCTGCATTTCCATGGAATATAGATGTTCAGCGTATATCCTCATGCAGGAGGCAAGGAGGCTCCAGCAGTGACTGTCCCACATTTTTTGTTTCTCATCGTCTGGTTCTTTTGCATCCTACTTCTCTGTTGCCTAGAGAGAGAGACAGGGAGTGGGTATGCAACCTCACTCTAAAATGCACATGCTTACACTTAAGCTAATATGCAGCTTGCTTCAATGGCTTCCATTCTTAATGTATTTTTAATGTTTTCTGTCCTTGAAAACAAGATATTTTAATACTTCTCTGAATAGCTTTTCTATGTTGGTTTAAAAACTAGCTGTGGTTTTAGATTTTTTTTTTTTTCCTTTCAATTTCTAATCCCTCTGTTTTAAGGCAGGGATTTTTAAGCATCAGGTTTGCAGTAGTGTAGATCAATACCGGCTTGTGTTTGAAGTGAGGTAGAATATGAATGGTAAAGTTCCAGTTTGGCTGAAGGTGTAAGTCTTTCAGTGACAGTAAACAGAAGTAACTGAGGTGCTGAGGAACAAAAAAAGGTTTATTTGTGATGTATGGCAGGGTCTTGCAGGTAGGTTTAGTACATAAAGGGAGGTGCATATTTGTAATATTTGAGAGTGACATAGCTAAAATATTGCTGGGTGCAGGTGTTCTGCAGTTGGCACAGTCGGGTCGAAGCTTATGGGGTTTTCTGGTCTGCAGAGATCTTCAGTGTCCAGGTAGGTTCAGCAAATCCTACCTATTGCCTCAGCAGCAGAAATATGGTACATAAAGTAATAAATAATACAAAAAGGAGTAATAAATCATGTCCTTTTTAAAAAAAATGGGGGGGGGAAGCATGTGATATTTTACCTTTTCAAGAAATAAACACTATAAAGAAGGAATAAATGAATTATTGCTTCATGTGGTTAAATTTGTGGCTAAATGTTGGAGAGCAAATGGCTGAGGCTTCTTGTGACTTTTTATTTTAAGTGGCCCTTGAGAAAGGTATTGTGATAAGTGGAGAAGTATATGGGAAATCACCCCTTCCTTCCCTAGGTTACTTGTAGGGTTTGTGGTCAGGTATGTCTCCTTTAATGATGATAAATACCTGACCTTATATCTTTGGAATTTCTCAGCTCTTTATCAGTTCTTTATCCTTATAATATAGTAATATGATAATTTGAAAGTAACATCAGGAAGTTCTTCCCTTCTGTATAATTTCTTTATAGTTCCTAAGGCCAAATGTTTGCGCAACACAGATGCAGTATTTTCTATTGTAATATATTTTGTGGTATAAATCATTAATTCTTATCAAAATTCTAAAAAGGCAATTTGAAGCTTGGGGCTGGGGCGTTTCCTGCCATCACTGTTTTATATCACAGGGCTGAGGTGGCTGGGATGGTGAAAATCCTTTGTAAATTTTGACTGTGTAGCCTACTAAGTGGTTTATAGTTTTTTGCAGTGCTTCTAATGGCTAATGAGAATTGATTTTTTTCTA